>NC_086078.1:12529200-12880464 GCF_948474715.1 Cydia amplana
ATCGTATGCGCAAGCGCAGGGGAATCGAGTTCTCAGTCCAACTAATGTGACATGAACTCGTGATCCATAACAACCATTTGTAATCAGAAAATGTACATATATTATCTTACGACTCCCCCACGCTCGGAATGCAATGGGAGTGTCATCCCTATTGCGTGCCCACTGGATGTTTACGCAGTAATAGCCAATGATTGACGACTCCTTCCACGCACTTGCTCACTAATTTCCACATACCCCGTGGGTCTAATTAACACTCAAAACAAATACGGCTCTTTATTGAATATGCGATGTTTATCTCTTTCTAGATAAAGATTTTGATGTTAATTAATTGATAAACATCAACGTCAATCGAGTCTTAATATAGACATCAAAAGAGACGTTCGCCACCCATGGTCAGTAAGAATGGCTGAAATTACTCTGTGTGTAAGACACGACCGCGTGAGTTATTCAAACTATTAGTTTAATCGGCGTCGGCGCTACGTGGCCGATGCACCGGCACTTGTTTCTATTAAGTCTACAACTTTCCTTCAATTTTCTAAACATAGACTAAGTGGTCAAATTTCGTTCGATCGGTTTTTTAATACAAATATCTGGGAGACCGAGCTTTGCTCGGAAAACCTATAAAAACTCAAAAGTGCGCGTTTTCTCAGAGATAAAACCTAGCTAGATTGATTTTTCACCCCCGAAAACCCCCATAGAGCTGTTCCCGAGATCCCCGAAATATATATATACATATAAATATATAAATAAATAAATATACAAGAATTGCTCGTTTAAAGGTATTAGATAGATAAACTGTCAATAATGTCATGTCAATAACGTTATACATGAATTATAGTAAAAATTTAGTGTCCCCGTTTAGGTTGTTGATCTTATTCAAGCTATTCCAAACAGTCAAATCCCACGAAAATTACCTACGAGTACCTTCTGGGTACCGCTATAGTAAATCGGAAAATACGAAATAAATTAAGTAATTATTACATTTAAGTACACCAATAATACCAGTACGAATATAAAAGATTCATAGTAAATAAACGGTTAGGAGCCACACATTTACGTTACCCCTCATTACGTACCACAGTAATTGGACCAGAACATTTTTCCATGAAGAATTAGCGATCAGTTTTATTATAACCAGATGTTCCCATCCGCATGACTTAAACAGTATGATTATGTATTACATTTAAACTGTCTTAAGCAAGCATCAGATCGCCTATTAGTTTTATGCGAAAGTCGGAACTTAGTTACCTATAATTCTTCGGTCAGCGCGATGAAAATTATAACTATGTTTCCTTTGATCAGAGACGACTAGACGAGTATTAAATTTACTAAGTTAAGTTAAGGGAGGTAAGTTTTTAACAAAATTAATATTGCCTCGTATAATTAATAACTTTCTTTCCGACTAGATGGCATTATTTTAGCGGAACCAAAAACCATATATAGTATCCAATGAATATGATGTCAATTTAAAACTAGTAAAACTAAATCGACTCTTTTAACTAGGAAACTATTTATGGATTCAGTCTTTATTATTTATTCGTCTTTTCCATAAAGAAGATTTTAACATTAATGATGGCATGGGTTCATTGGTAGCGCGATCGCGGAGTCAATTAACTAGACGGCGAGGTTCATTAGGGCTCGCGAGGGCGCGCGCCGCGCCGCCTGTCCTTCGCCAGCATGAAACGCATAAATATTATGCACCTCAATACACCATCAGTATGGATTTGAGATTTGTGCTCAATTACTGTTTCTGGCCAACGTTTTAATAAGGATGATGACACATGTTGAATTTTATACCAAAATCTAGTAAAATAGATAGCGAACGAGCAATTTATCACAATAATGTGGAAATTAAAATAAAATAATGAAAAATTACAAAAATACAGGACCTGAAAATTTCAAAATTTAAGTTTTTTTTAAACTTCCGAAAACGATAAAAGTAAGGGTACCATTCGATTCCTTACATTTAATCCAAATAAAATATTGTATAGCAACTATATATACATAAACGCAATAATTCACCGACAAAAACGCAATTTTCTTGTTTTGTCCATACTAAAAGATGGGCTCCCTGAGACCTTGACGTCACGTTGCCTTATCGTTTTGTTTAGGGCGTTTCGCGAATGAAGTGCGACTGTCGGCCTTTGACTACAATTTCTGACTTTTGTGTTACTTTAATGCAATGGGTCCCATATAGACATTTGATCCTAAAAACAAACCCGATCGATTGATACCATAAATGAAAATTTAGTCATGTAGCCTATTATGCAGCAGTAAACGTAAAAACTTACTAAAGATAGCGCCTCGTCAGCGAGAATCCACCCAGATTTACATATGAGCGAGTGTTACCTGCGTTTACATTGTACTTAGCCACCGTACTTACATAATTAACTTTTTACTCTGTTATAGGTATGTAGGTACGTGACGGGACATTATATATAAGTCACTAGCAAATATGCCACTGTTCTTAGTACCAGTAGGAATATATTAGGTAAATACTACATTTCGTATTCTAATAATTGTATGTTTATTATGTATGTAACTAATAAATTGAACATAATTGTCAGTATTCGGTGACGCCAATGTACCTATGTATAAAGCTTATTTAAGTTTGTTATGTTTAATGTCTTTACCTGTGAAGTCTCGGATCGCGATAAAGACTGAACGTGTATCATAGCCACTGTATAAATGCTGCATTCATTGAAATCGATATAGATTTGATTTTGCCTTCATTAAGAATCCGGTTCTTCATTTCAATGAGCCTTTAGCCATAATGATTCCGCGGTACAACCATGTTACTCTGTTTAATGCCGTATTTAGGAAGCGGGCCTTTTGAACTCGCTGCCAAGTCTGAACCGACGTTATTTTAGCTCGTTTCGATTTTGTTCAGTTTTGTCTTTGTCGTAAATGTTAACTTTATAGACTGCTCAAGTTGTTTGCGTATACTCATCTTTTATTATTTAGCGGATTGTCTAAATGTAAGTAGATGATGAAATCGGTAGGGTGGTCCTTGACAGCCTTGATGCCTCAATGGGTTTTGTGATTATAAATAAGTTGTATCGGTTGCCTCTGCTTGTGGAGAAATAGAATTTGTGCTTAGATTAACTTACTCCAGTACCCATAGAAAAAATCCCTTACGCTAGGGAACGTGCTAGCGTGTTTGTAATATAAGTACTTATGACATTATAAAGTATGAGAAATTGTCTTCGTCATTTATCAGTATAGCAGAAAGACATTCACCGTTGGACAAAGGCCTCCCCAGGGATGTCGACAGCGCTCGGCCTTACGCTGGCCTCATTCAACAGTTCCTAGTCATGAACCATGTCATCTTGAATTGTACATTTTTAGCAGATTGTGCTATGAAAACTCATTTATGCCATATAAAGTTGAAGCGAACTATTTCGTGATGTCGCTTCCATGTCAAAACATTTTCACTATTATTAGCTATTGTCAAATCAAAACAAAGTCCAAGAAAGCTCCCGCTTACTTAATCGTTCGCAATACGTAATGGTGTGCGCGGTTGGCCGTCGAAGAGATAGCGCCTATCCAGCCAATTAATATGCCTAATGCTAACATCATTATTACTAGGCTCGGTGCACTTAACATACTATATCCATTTACATTTTGATTTGTGTAGAGCTCGCTGCGATTAATCGGCGAGCGGGCGGCGCGAGCGCAGCGCTGCTGATTTATAAGGCGCGCCTCGCCTAGCGCACCGCGCCTGCGCTCACCGTGCCATCCCCGTAACTGGCTCACACTTATGCACGGGTCACATGAGGCTTATTTTTCGGAATAGGATAACTACAGCTTTCCAATATTACTACTGCAGTTTAAACGGTTGATTTCAAGCCAATGGTCACGTGTACTCCTCCTCCTCACCTGAAAGCAATTTTGTTTGCGTGATAGCACACCCTGTGGGCTTCGTTCTGGGGATTCGTATACTGCTTAAAAATGTAAAGACGATGTTCTTCTTGACAGATTTATAATTAATATTAGTTTTACAAAGCTGGTTTCTCATCTTAGCTGTAATTCTTGACAAGTTGACAGGCAAAAGCTAAGAGTCACAGATAACATATATCAGCGCTACGCGCTCAAAGTATAGTTTTGGCGGGCTTTCAATAACTGTCATTAGAACTAATATTACAATAACCTTATGTTGGTACACTGTATGGCCATATTGTTTTATTAAGCCGTTACGTTGATAAGCTTGGAATAATACTATATAATATAAAAGTATCACAGAATATAAAAATGCTTATAATTCTAATAGAGTCCGAGGTCCGCTATTCCGCTCCGCTAGGTCCGCTAGTTTTTCATAAAAGCATTTGCCATGCCAACAGTGCCTCAGACCTTCCAATTCAGAGGGGAAACTGAGATTATTAGTCCGGTTTCCTGTTAGTAAGTAGATAAATAGAATAATATACTCTTTATTGTGCACCATACAGTTAACATATAAATAAAACGAAATACAGTTAGAATCTGTGTAACAACAGGCGGTCTTATCGCTAAAAAGCTTTAAGTAAATATAAAGATCTATCACTGTCAATAGTCACGTTTTTTGTTGAAGAAAGAAGTATTGGGAACAGATCGAATAACTAAAACTCGAATTCGCCAGTAAAAATAATTATTGTTCTTTTAAAGCACCAGGGTACCCCTTTAATTATACTTATTGAACTTGATTGTCAAGAAATGAACAAATATGTAGTACCTAATTATGTACTATAAACCCCTGAATGCAATTCAACAATTGTATCTACGAACTTTTTTGGTATTAGTCTAAACGTGTGACAACAAACGACTTGGTATTAAAACATCACTAAATAGCTGACTAAAACGAAGGCGAAACTATCGTGTACCAGAGCAGAGGGCGGGGATTACTGATTTACATACCGAAAGACATAGAATCAAACCTTTCAGTACTTTGATGGATTTATTAGGTCAATTACCATTTAATTGCATTGACTTATGGTGCATTGTGGCAAATACATTTTTATTTTGCTAACACTAGAACAACTGAAAAACATGAATATTTAAATACTTTAAATGTTTCGAGTTTCGTTTAGGAATATTTAATGTATTTACAAACAAAATATAAACATTTGCATTTTTTGTAAAAATTGCAGAATAAAATTTGGGAGGCCTATTCCTATTCTACATTTCTTCTAACGAGTATTGTCACTGTTGACAACTGACAGATCATATCAATAACCGTTTGGTAACATAAATTACTAAGTATCTGAATAGACCACTGAGACACGAACTTACAATTGTATGTAAGTACTATGTACAAACAACTTAAGTGTAGTCAAGTTTCGCCCAAAAAAAGGACATTAGACGGTTGACAGTCCTCAACTGTGCGTTTTTCCAGAAACTTCCTACCTTGCACAACTAAACTGTGGAATAAACTGTCGTCTGCGGTATTTCCTGGCCGTTTCGACCCCCAAACCTTTAAGAAAAGAGCGTACTCTTAGCGGAATCGAGCGTATCTTAAAGGCCGGCAACGTTACAACCCCTCTGGTGTTGCGGGTGTTCATGGGCGACGCTAATGCTAATCGTAATTGCTTACCATCAGGCGATTATATTTAAAATACCAACAAAAATCCTTCAGCAAAATTGTCATAATTGAAGGGAGCAACCTGTTCCCAGCATACATTTACTTAAACCTTGGTATTTGCAAAATTGATTCAATATAGGGTTTCCTGCAGCAATATTAAATCAAGTATCAGATGATCAGAGGCAGGTAAACGGTAGCAGTTATTTAGCCGGGCAGCGCCGGGAGCGCCGCCCACTCTCGTGATTTATCCGCGGACCTGAGCCTCGTGGCGATTTACTGCCCTGGTGAAATATCAGCAGATCCGTGACGAAATATGCCTCCGTTCTATCGTGTAAGCTTCGAGCTGATTTGTCAGGAATCACAGACAAGTCGAACTCGTTTGATAAATCACACGAGCGTGGGCGCCCCATGCACTAGCCAAAATATAACGGTTCTTAAACCTATGTACAAAATGCTTGCTAAACTTCAAACCAAAATTATTTTGATGACAAGTCATGTTGCAAGACTTGCAAGCAACAAATAAACTTTATTGCACGAAATACAAAAAAAGGCATTCTCTACGAATAACAATAAGTAGTTAATAATTCTTATATTTCAATGTTCCATGAAATTTCAAGGAATATACACTCGATATTTTTTGTTACAGCCGTTACAGGGCTGTTATATAATGTAGATATTAATACCCACTTACACAATCAATATACACGTGTTGGTAAATAAAAATAAACCTCGGTCTCTTGTGTAATCTATCAGTCAAATAGGCATATAAATCATTGAAAGCGCCGACTATTCTGTTCTGATACAAGCGACACTTTTATAGACCGCTTTCAGCAAGCTCGTACCGTCTGTCAGTTCAGCTCGAGAATAATATACAGAGCGGATAGTGTGCCTCCGACATTACCATACCCGTCGGTTTATGAGGGCTTGCAGTGTTTAGGCGCCCACTCGAGATCACCACCGGACTACCATTTGAAATTATCACTGCTGTGGATTATTGCTTATTGCAGTTTGAACAACGACCAGTTATCTTAAATATGCAAAGATAACGCCACATAAATCTACCGCGTCATACAACATCGAATCAATCCGCGCTAACGTACATTTAATAAAACCAACACGAGTAATGTTTTTATATGAGTGCTCGGCACTGGCGCACGCAATCTGGGATCTCAAATAAGCTACATAACATCTTAAGCCATTATCTTTCAATAGTGTTGCGCGAGCGCTCGACTTATCTGGCAATTAAATCGACATTCAGAAGCCGATGTGGCTTTAATTCTGTGCACGCCACCGCCAAACACTTTACAATGACTCGGATGCATGACAAATAACGTTTTGATTGGACACCCGGCTAGCAAATGCCGTCGCGTGCGCATCTCCACAACACTGTCAGCAGTTACAGTGAGATTTATATAAAGTTTTTTTTTTATTCACCGGAAATGGTTTGCTATGAGTACAGGTGTTGGTGAAAGTACAGATTGAAATGATAAGTAGGTACAGGAGACGAAATCCTAAAAATAAGAAATATAAGTTCATCGCAAAAAACAAGCATGGACCTATAAAATCCTCCTTATTATGTAATAATATCGGTAGCTTCTTGAAGGCATTTAAATATTGTTACTCGTCCTATTGATGTAAAAAGCCTATGAGAACCTAGAATATTAATGTGATCTGCTCATCAATCAATTCAATCACCAATGAATTTTCAGGAAATATTTGTTCATTAATTCATTAACCTGTCAAATCCCACGATATGACGTCACCATAAGCGTTCTGGCTCATATATGAGCCGTGGGAGCTGACAGATTAAACATACATATTCTCAGAAAATACCTAATTACCGACTTAATTCACAAAATATCGGTTAAGAATGGACACGCAGTTGGGAGAATGATAATAGTCATCTGCGTCGTTATTACTTTCTATAATGAACACGGGGTGATGAACTTTAATATTGGATAGGTGGACCATGACATTTTAAGCCACCAAGCCCTCATCAATTATAATAACGTTATGATCTGTTTTAATCAATTATCATTACTAGATCATGTTGCATGAAGGCATACTTATACGCGATTCGATTATGTCGTCATACGAGTAGAATATGCTTAAGCAATTGCTAAGCGATAAATAATATTTGACCTGAAACGCTGACAATGGCCATAAATGCTAATTTATACGCAGTCGCGCTGTCTACGAGATTCATCAGCTGGTTCTGAATGTCGCGTTTGATTTGAGATTCAGATTCAGGGTGTGTTGAGGATGGGCTTCCCGGGAATGGGCAGGACTCGTAAATATTCATAGCCGCAGCTGGCGACAAAACGCTTTTCATCGGCGCTGGAGAGGCCACCCGACGCGCGAGTTATGACTCGCAGTACCGGAGCTGACGCGCCTTCATATATCCCCCTGTTTAACTTGGACCCGAGCCTTCCATCGGAGCACCAACCTTTTAATAGTGCCTCATTATGAAGGCAATTTTTACGGCTTTATTCTGGGACAGCTAATTTTCTTTCAATCTTTCGCGTAATAACTTAGCGTCGTGCTGCGCGACTCATGATTATTATGCGACAGCGTCCGCTCCGAAGCCGATATTCATGACTGTCCCCGCCATTAACAGCGAACTTGTAGGGCAACACGACACTACGCCACTTAAGTAAACAGCTTAAAATGGTAAACCACTTTTAGTTGCGGGATTAAAAATAGAAATACTTTCCTGTATGATTTCATTTAAATTTCTCACAATGTTCAACCTACATAGATGTAGTTAAGGTAGGAAGATTTATCTATCTGCCTATATGTATGTAGATATCTACTATTCATTTATTTATGTGCCATCGAATAGGTTGTTCGCATTTGCTGCATTCGCATTTCGCAGAAATTTAAATCTATATAGTGATACAAAGCGGCAGGGCCCCGCCTCAGGGCTCTAATTTCGCCGTTCCCACAACAAATCGTCGAGTCAAAGTTCACCGGCTAATTGCGCGGCGTTATCGACAGATCGACCGCTTCAGGAGAGAATATATCAATAACATGTAATTAAAATTATTTAGTCGAAGTCGGGCGCGGCGTGTCCCCGAGGCGGATTATTACACATTCGCCGCGAGAGGTCCGGCCCGTCGTTAGGCGGGACATTTTTATTCCTTTCTCTTTAATTTCCGTCAGTGGACATAAATGATGGCGCTAGTACCGCCGCAGCGCCGCGGAGTCGCCGCCGTGGTCGCAGGTCAGCTTGTGTGTTTTATTAATAACGTTGTTGCTGTGCTCGCGATTGGCGATGCCGCTCTCCTAATATACCCACTGGACATATTAAAATAATTATAATTAGATACGACCTTTACTCCCCATAAACATGAATAATAACACCGTATCAGTGCCCCGATATGGGTATAATTTACACAAAATTACGGGATCTGAACGCTTGACCGTCGCCTCAATCGGTAATATATTATCAGCGCGCCGTGTTGCCTAAACCCAGGCAGAATTGATGCAATCATAAAATCATTAGCGTCTCATATTCGTGACATTCCTTAACCTAAGTCGCAGACCTGTCTTAAAGCTCCTTAAAAGCTGCTGTGTATGCAGTGTGTGAGTTATATTTTATAGTGAGCCATATAAAAAGACGGTTCATTTTGTTTTCTGACAATCGAACTGTCATCGCACAATGGGCGTTTTGACAGTTTACTTTAGCCGTCGCTACCACATCGACGCGAGTCCGTCCGTCATAATACCCTAAATCGGCGTGACCAGATAAATGCGCTCATAAGCCTCATACAATGGCGCCCTGCATTTACAGTTCCATTGTGCTACCATGCTGCGAGATAGTAACGAGAACTATCTGATAAAACGGCACTAAGTGGTCGAGCGCTCACGAACGTCCACTTGATGAATTATACAAACACCAATCAGTTAATTATTTTATTCAAGTCGCTCAACTTCTTATCTGGCTTTATGTTCGACATAATTGATATGTTAAGTCGTCGGAACAATCGACCCGTCTCGCCGGAAGATAGGCTTCGGAGCGTCTCCGCGTCGCGGTCAAAAGGCCCGGCCGGCCCGCGCCACTATCTGACGACTTACTTTAGCCGACACAATGAAAAACTTTTACATAATACGACTAAGTCCATTCTCTTACATCTATTAACGTATAGAAATCATAATCTGTCATGTAAGCGGCGGTACATTTTTTATTCTTCTTTAAAATGGAAAAAGAAGGTGGGTAAGGGTTTATATAAGAACTACAATTCATGCTCATGTGTACAGCGTAATGATAATAGTGGACACGTGTGGCATTCACAGGTCCACGTGGCGAACGTGTAGCCACGGGTTAACAATATCAAAGCACCATCCTTAAAGTCTACAAATATAAACTTATCCTTATTCTATCTCAGGTTACTCATTTCGCTTTCACGGCTTACCGGTCCCATGGACATCAATGATCGTTTGTGTAAAAAAAATCCATATTACTAAGAAAGGGGAGAATAGGGGATTATGATGAAATATAAAATCTCTGAGGGCACGCAAAATGTTTCCAATATGGCAGTTCAGCAGCGTGGACATACCGTCTCCTCCTACTCATTCACGTAGCGCTTTTCCAGCTGCATAGAGCCCGTGGTACTGTTTTGTGTAACCGTATGTGGGCGTCTAGTCTAGGTCTTACCGACCATTATTTTTCTCAAAATTTTCCTTTAGGTACAATTTTTAGGGTTCCGTAGCCAAATGGCAAAAAACGGAACCCTTATAGATTCGTCATGTATGTCTGTCTGTCTGTCTGTCCGTCTGTCTGTCCGGCCGTATGTCACAGCCACTTTTCTCCGAAACTATAAGAACTATACTGTTGAAACTTGGTAAGTAGATGTATTCTGTGAACCGCATTAAGATTTTCACACAAAAATAGAAAAAAAACAATAAATTTTTGGGGTTCCCCATACTTCGAACTGAAACTCAAAAAAAATTTTTTCATCAAACCCATACGTGTGGTGTAGATACACCACGTACGAGATTAACTATACATAGATCCATAGATATGGATAGGTCTTCAAAAATGATATTGAGGTTTCTAATATCATTTTTTTCTAAACTGAATAGTTTGCGCGAGAGACACTTCCAAAGTGGTAAAATGTGTGTCCCCCCCCCCCCCCTGTAACTTCTAAAATAAGAGAATGATAAAACTAAAAAAAATATATGATGTACATTACCATGTAAACTTCCACCGAAAATTGGTTTGAACGAGATCTAGTAAGTAGTTTTTTTTTATACGTCATAAATCGCCTAAATACGGAACCCTTCGTGGGCGAGTCCGACTCGCACTTGGCCGCTTTTTTTTATAGTGGTTGTTATCAAATGAGGATCTCTGTAACGTATCGTTCAGAGAAATATATAGGAATAGCTATAAGCTATAGCGTCTATTAACCACAAAATATAAATGGCAACTATCATTAGAAGCCACGTGCCGACGCCAGCATATATTCTCGTGAATATATCCATCTTTCCGACTCGAGCCGTAGCAATTAAGTCATTCGGTTTTAAAATACCGACCGACTTAACTTATCTGAAACGCATAGGATTGAATTATTAAGACATCTCTTTAAATACACGTTATCAATATTTTAATACAGTAGCCGGTTGTATTAAAATTTTATGTACGCGTGACTGTGCTCGTTAAGGAATGACCCAGCCGTGAGTGGTTGCTATCGGTCAAATAGCTGAAATCGTGCAGATAAAACTTTCACGTCGTTACTTTTGACCGTGTTAGAACCTTTACCTAATGCCATCAATATTTAAAAGTTATCTACTGATTGAGTAGAAAAAAAACCGGCCAAGTGCGAGTCGGACTCGCGCACGGAAGGTTCCGAACAATAAAAAAAAATAGAGCAGAAAGATCGTGTTGTATGGGAGCCCCCCTTAAATATTTATTTTATTTTATTTTTAGTATTTGTTGTTATAGCGGCAACAGAGATACATCATTCAAATTTCAACTGTCTAGCTATCGCGGTTCATGAGATACAGCCTGGTGACAGACGGACGGACGGACAGCGAAGTCTTAGTAATAGGGTCCCGGTTTTTACCCTTTGGGTACGGAACCCTAAAAAATCAAGATAATTAAGAAATCATAGACCCAATGTTTGGTACTTAAGTACATCTTTTTTAAGAAAATCACTATCAGGGAAGTACCAACCTATTGGTAATGCCGCAACAATTAACTGCTATTTATGTTAACTTAAACATACATGAAGGACTCTTAATGTCAATACCATTAGTACAACAAGAAAAACTTAAACTCATAGATGATACTGTAAAAAGTTATGGATACCTTTAAGAACTTTTATTTAGGTACTATTTAATTAGAATTGGTCTAAATGATATCTGCGCAGTATTGCAACATAGTCCAGTAGGGATCAAATGTTAGAGCAAATGAGTCGACTGCAGCCGCGGCGGGGGCACTCTATTTTCTAATCTCCATAAAGCCTTCAAGCGGCGTGACAGCCCGATATCATTATAATACAGTCGCATGCCGATCGGCTCTATCAAATAGGAATGCGTCCGTAGGGCAAACGGGATAAGTGTTGGATTAATAATTTGTAAATATTAAATATTCATGAGGCGAGAGCACGGGTCAAACATTCGTTTTTATAAGAGCCCAAGAACTCAACCCGCACTCGTATTTATTAAGGAGATGCACGTAATTATCATAACTGACTTAACGGGACAGGTTTTGGGCTGTGTCGCGGAGCACAAGAGTTACGGTGGAGATTCCCTTTATATGTATACGAGTATTACTTTTGCGAACTAAATAATCCTGTTGCTTGTTTGTAGTTTTTTTTCATACGAAGTTTACAGTTTCTATTTTTCGGTACACCCCGGATGTATAACCGAAACAGAATGTATGTCAACACATTAAATAAGGTGCCAAGCTAACGATAATTTGTGTTCACTCTTTTATGTTACTAGGGAATGCAATCTCGCACCAAGATTGGCGATTCGAGATCTCGCACGAAAAATGTGAATCGAGATAGGGTGATACCGTCACACTTTCGAGATCGAGATTAATATACAAAGTAATTAAAAATATCCTAATCTAGTCAAAAAACTCTAAGAATTCTGTAAACACTACTTATTTAGGGTTCACCATGTAATGTATTGAAAATAAAAACAACAAATTTAATCAACATTTAACAAAAAAACTACTTTTATTAAAACAAGATAAGTCTTCTTTAGCTCTAAGTAGCACGTAATCATGTTAGTAAGAAAAAGTGGTAATTATTATTTTTAATTATACATACATAATTGTAACGTGTTTGACTTAGAAAATCAGCATTTTATTTCACTATGCATTTTGAAAATGATTTCGTAATAAACACAGGATGCTCAAGGTATTGTCGGCCAAGCGGCACCTGTTTGTTGCAAAAAGGCCAACAGCAGAAAACGCTCGCTCATTATTCCGCATATATTCCGCACAGAGTGCGCCACAGTGCTATTATCGACGGCTAAAGCTGGCTAAACACCTCAGAGCATATAATACTATCTTCTTATATCTGTGCTAAACACAATAGTACTGCCAGAACAACATGAATCTAAGGTAAAAAAAATTACTTAAAACAAGTAATTCATAGAGATCAATCTTTCAATCTCGTTCGAGATCTCGAAAATTTTAATCGAGATCTCGACCAAGATTACATAAATCGAGATTCCCTATCAACGAGATTGAATCTCGCAAATTCGTGCGAGATCTCGAAATTGCGAGATCGAGATTGCATTCCCTATATGTTACGTAATAAAATGCTTCGTCTACAAAAATACCTATCATTAAAGCTCTGACGCAACAGTTTCCATGGCACTATTTTCAGCCCTGGCAAACGCTGCACTAAAATGTATCTGTCACCACTGTCGTCCAAATCATAAAAACTTACTCTTCAAATAATATAGCGGCTCAAAATAAACACGAAAAACTATAGGGTGAAAAGCTACTCCATATCAGTGATTTTATTTGGTTGCATTGAGTTGCTGATTGTCGATTTGTAATAATTTAAGTAATAAATGTAATTACATTTTTGGTCGCAAATTAAACTGCCAGCAGTTCAAATAAAATAAATTAAAATCGTCGGCACAAACTTCATAATTTTTGAATAAACTGGAGGGTATCGAGGTGAGGCAATTCATTTTTGAAATTAAGTATCGGAGTATTTAAATTCACAGAATTTCATCAGGTCGTAAGTTTAACATTACATGCTCTATATGTTTGAATATATTACAATTTTATTGAGATCATTAAAACCCAATGAAATCCGAAACGAAGTTATAGTTAATGGTGTCACAAATAAAACCGCCATTATGATGGTGAAGATTGAAAATGAAATAAAATGTGATATCCTACAAAAGTAACTTAAGTAACGTACTTACTCGTACCTACCTATTTTCGTGACTGCGCGCGTGGGCAAATAATCTCTATAACATATTTATTAACTATACATAGATGCGTAATTTTTAAGGAGAGTCTCACATTATAATACCTATATTACGTTCAGAATAAATTTTACTCATTATACCTTATTCAGATTTAGTAAATACAATCCATGCTAATATTATAAATGCGAAAGTGTGTCTGTCTGTCTGTCTGTTACCTCTTCACGCTTAAACCGGTTAACCGATTTAGTTGAAATTTGGTATACAGACACTCTGAGTTCCGGAAAAGGACATAGGATACTTTTTATCCCTCAAGGGGGTGAAATGGGGGGTGGACATTTGTATGGGGAATCAATAACCGCTGAACCGATATAGATGAAACTTGGCATGCGGATAGTTTGAGCTGTGGGGAAGGATATAGAATTTGAAGAAAGAAAAGCAAAAAAGAAAAAATAAATAATTTGAGAAATGGTTTTTATCCCCGAAATCATCAGTCATCACTTTATAGGATGTAAAAAATGGGTCGGAAATTTATAGAGTGGACCAATTTGGGGATGAAAAGAATAGATTAATAAAAAGCGGATTTGTTTTAAGCTGGAAACAAATTATCTGACGTGGCTGACGGACGCGGCTCACAGCCGCGACTTATAGGTATCTAGATAATGAATATACACTGAACTATGCAAACTATCGGAGGTAAGCCGTGGACGTAACCTTGAGCCTTCGGACATCCGACAGAAATCTGGCGCGCTGGATGTTCCTGACTGTGCACACTTTTATGTCGCGCGCGTCAGCCGCGTCCGTCAGCCGCGTCCGATAATTTGTTTCCAGCTTTAAAAGTAAGGTAGGTACTTACTTACGAACCCAAATTACTTATTCCACGCAGACGAAGTCGCGGGCAAAAGCTAGTTTTCAATAAAATCTTATTAATGAAAACCTAATCATGGACCTACTATTTTCATACAATAGGGAATAAATCGAAAAAAAAAATCGGATCGTGTGCTCTCGTTTCGGAGGCCAAGATCCTCTTTGGATCGCTGAGCTGTAATAGTTAGGGAATAAATAAAATATTAAATATTTTTTTGATTTGTGTTTCTAAGTAGTCATACAAGATATATACAGTGGAGGAAACATTTTAAGTATTTTTTCCCTAGGGTCGAAGAAGATTCTACCAATTTAAGTAAAAATTACGTCCTAAGTCACCAATAATTTTACGTATTGTACACTTTTACTTCCAAGTCAAAATATAGGGACAATTAGATTTCTTTATTTCAAGATGAAAATTACACTATAAATTTGCTACATTCGTCAAAATTATGTTTATCTTCCCATCATGATCGTCAAAAAATACATTATAAATTTGAAATAAAAAAATAATAAGATTAATTGTGTCTCCCAATAAGGATCGTCATGTACAAAGAAAAAACATGCCAAACAATTGAATATAAACCAAGTTAACATAAAAGTCAATATCAACGTAAATGATTTGTAACTGTTATATCATTAAAATGTCAAATAAAGATAAAAATTATACAAATGAACAAAAGAACTAAATGTCATGTTTAAAATACAAATCAAAAATTTAATAATAAATAAAATTACATATGTCGTTACAAATTCAACTCCATGTACTCATTTACAGAGTACAGGGGGTTATCCAACAAAAGGTTTCTCAATTTGCGCTTAAATGTTTCGTCATACAGCTCATTTCTGAGATCGGCAGGTAGGTGCTCGTAGTAAGTCGGGCCGATGACACGTGGGTTCTTTCTTGAAAGTGCCATGCGACGGGGAACTGTTCTCAGACGCCCTGCAGCTTAAAGCAGTTTGCCAGGAAAGTTAACACGCGTAAATTGGAATATATTCTGTCTTACATATGTCAGTACATCGAACAGGTATTGTGAGTAGTGCGTCATTATACGTTGAGAACCAAAGAGCTCTTTACAAGGGTGCCTGTCTTTTACACCGGCAAGTGTACGTATTGCGCGTTTCTGCATTATTAGGACTAAGGATGCTGGCGACATTTCCTCGCTGTATCGCAATGCTGATACGTTGTGCGAGGTAGCCGCTAGCTCTTCGGTCACCAGTTACGTCAACCAGACGCTTCGCGATTTCTGCGAACAACTTATGCGCGCTGGGACCCCATGGACCTAGAGTTTCAACTCTTAGTCATACTACTATATATACTATGTATAATTAATTGTAAACATGTAAACCGAAATAGATGTCATACACTTAAGGAAAAAAAACCTGTTCCGGTTCGATTTCGGTCTTGGCCATCGGCGGGCTTGGTCGCTTTTTCTTTAGTAATATCTGGGAGCCATATAAAAACTCAAAAATGCGCGTTTTCCCAGAGATAAGACCTAGCTAGATCGATTTTTGACCCCCGAAATACAGCAAATTTCATCGAAATCGTTACACATCTATTTCAGTTTATATTTACAAACTTACTTAAAATACATTTAGTTACATAAATATAAAATTTATCAAAATAAGGATGGTAATTTTGCTAGGCGTTTACTATAATCTAAGTGTGATATAATAAATACCTGAACTGAGCATTGCTTTGTAATTAAATACCTACGTAATTGTTTTTTTTTTTATCATCCAAGACACCGGTAGCGATCGAGGCGGCGTTACAAATGGGAGGCGTGGGCCGCGCGCGCGTGCCCGACTGCTGCCTGACCTTTCCTCTTTTAGGGTAAAGTAAGAAAACTCTTTTAAATATCGATTTTAAACTAACTTTTAAATTCGGCTGTTTCTATCTTTATTGCACAGCCTTCTCATCGATGGTACGTTAAGACACTTAAGACGAAACAGGAGCTGAGATTTAAATATTTTAGGTAAATATACCCGTCTCGCTAACGGAAGCGGCTCCTAAAACTAGTGCGATAAGAACAAGGCGAAAAATCCTGCGTAAAAATATCAAAAATCGAGGTTTCGTACTCGACTGTTTCCTCCCCCAAAACTTAACCAATCGTAACCAAATTTGGAAATCTAAATGATTATGAAATTATCTGTGTCGGACCGTTTTGCTTTTTTGGGTAATTGATATCAGTTTTAAATGCCTCTCATTGCGGCATAGTCAATTAGGCCATTTTGGCCATTTTTGAAGAGCTCTAGCGCCTTAAAAAAACAAAAATATCAAAAAAAGCAAAACGGTCCGACACAGATATTGACAATATTAATCTGTGTTGAAAAAATCATTGCTCTAGCTTCAAAACCCACGGAGGAAACAGTCGAGTACGTTTGTATGGAGAAATGACCACTCCTGTTGGCTCTTAACTAGGTATGTCATTGTCACCTTACATTACGGAAAATTGCAAAGATTTACCCAAGTATATACTTATTGCTTATTACGTATTTTCGGTTCCTAGGCTGGTATCTATACAGATCTACCCATCCTCTATTATATCTAACAGGTTTAATATAATAACGGTTTCAAATATTAGATTTGTCTTAAACTAACAAAACATTGAACTATGGAAAGGAAAATTAATAGACGCGATCAAACAAAGCAATACTTTTATAGTACCGACACTTAAATTATGTGTAGACAGGTAGAATTGTAAAATACGTGATAGCGCCATAAAAATATGAAGTCTCACTGCGCGGACATGTCGCTAGACAAAGTCGAATGGCTATAAATTATGTTACATGGCTAGGGTTACCTTTACTCATCATTTCTCTAAATTCGACCCATTCCTCTTTTGAAACACACACACACACAACACACGACACGACAATACAATTCACAATAAGTTGAAAATGTACTTACTTTAAGTATTTAATTTTGTATACAAGTGTAAGTGGTGGCACTTTTCTTCCGTATCTAAGGAGATAGTATTAAAGGTGGAGAGAGGGGAAGATTTATTTACGAGTGGACATTCAGCGTCAACTAAGTTAAGATATTAGATAAGTGGGGAAAGTGCCACACTATATATCTTCTATTTTCCTGGCAGAGCACTTTTTTCACTTTACCTGAAATATATTACGCCTTGAAAAGCCTCCTCACCGGTCCTCGTATGTTATCCCGGAAGTTGGCAACGCCTAAACCGTGTATTGCTGTCAAAGTTCAAGCCTAAGGCAGCACATAGGTGACAGTCGAAAGTTTCGATAAGTACTGGCCATTATTTAAATGTAAGCGCATTGTTATTTAATATGACAATGTTGGTAACCCTTATATAGTTCCGGACAGACGCGCGGTGACGCGGCGCGCGTAGGGTTACCAGATACAAATTTAGAATTTCCTGACAAAATTCCTGATTTCCGAATATTTTTCCTGACATTCGTATTTTTCACGACGACGGGGGGGGGGGGGAGGTCTAGTCGTTAGCGATGGCCATCCGATTGAGCCGAGCCGGGCGCGGGCGCGTCATGTATATGTATGTATGCTCGATTAATGTTAATTAATAATTACGAAGTTAAGTAAATAAAAAGGTACTTTATAAAGTCTATCAATTCAAAAAATTCCTGACATTTTCGTGTTCCGTCCCCATTCCTGACAAAAGGCCTAAATTCCTGACATGTCAGGAAAATTCCTGTTATCTGGTAACCCTAGGCGCGCGCGACCGCGACCAGCCGACCGGCGCCAGGGCACCGGCGTGCGGCGTTTTGTTGACTTATGGCCCTTGTAATGTATCGCAATGCCTCTCTATCACTCATGAATATTTATCAAAAAATATATATTTTAATATTATCGTCTTCTCTTCACGTACATTAAAGCTATAAATATATCATGAGGGGCATTAATATCGGACATTACATGTGTAATTATTTTACTTTTGGGTAAATAAAATGAGACGGGCGGCCTAATAAGCGCATTAGGGATGCTGTTAACGGCTCCGGAAAGACCACAAATGCGTGTCTCGCTCCACGGGCGAGGAATAATTTATCAGATCATATTGAACTAGTAATTAAGTTAAACTGGGACTTCACACCGTTCTATTTAGATCAGTGACTGGAATCTGGTCAAATTGGAAACGATAACCGAAGACATACCCAGGTATCAAATGTACTTAGAGCTCGAAAAATAAAGTTTTTTTTTCAGGAATTCAATCTGTAGGAACATGCCGAAAATTGCTTGTTCGAATTCCGGCTTGTACCAGCAACAGCAGCAACATTAATAATCATTCAAATACAAATACAAATACAAATACAAATGTTTTATTTCGGAAATAAAATATACAGTATTACATTTATGCTGGCCCCCACACTAGGCATAGCCTGTCCTGTCCATTCAATCGAGCAAGTGAGGGAATTCACACTCCTAGGTTTAACAATTAACTCGCATATAAACTGGAAAGAACATATTAATAAAATCAAAGCAAAACTCTCAAGGTTCGTAAGTAAGTATATTATATTTGCGCAATCACGCGAAATTCTGACAGTCAGATTCAAGGGGTGAAAGGCACCCATTTTTGACGAGATATTATCCAAGCGTAAATAGTTTGTCCGAGTCAGAGATGGGTGCATTCACCCGAGATAAACAGTATAAACACTCTACTTCTCTTTTCGAAGACGAGCAAAGTAAATACATGTGTATTTTGCAAAACATAATTAAGAATAGGTAAACTTCAAATTAAATTAGATGAATAGTTGAAATCGACCGTTATGACACATCCATTTTGAACCGACTTTTTATTGCTAATCTTTAAAAAATACTTGGAAAGTAAAACTCCCAGGGGTCGTAACGTACACAGATAAACAAGATAAACAATGAGTTCCTTTCAGAGCATGAGAAATTCTTCAGGATAGAAGCGAAAAAGCGCTGAGATGAGAAGGACAACTTATTTAGTAACAAATTCTACCTATAGTTCAGTTCACACCTTGAGCTGCTTCATTTCCTGTTATTACAACATACGAGTACATATTTACGGTCTCCAATTATAATAAAATTAATGAAAAGTAGCGGCAAGTGTTAAAGTATCTTAAATGATGCTGAAAATACCATTCCCATATGCATTAGCTTCCATAATTTAAGATTAATAAGACGCCATACGTTTGAATCATAAACTGCATCTTGTTTGCGCTCAATTAATTTAAATCTGAAATAAAAATGTTTAAAGGCTATAAAATAAAATGTATGTGTAATTTTTGTAATGTGTATCAGGTGGGGACGAACCCGGAGACTTTGATCCGATAAAATACTTTTAGGGTAGTCGTTAAAAGTATGTTTTATCGTGTTTTAAATATTTAGATATTCATCTGGTGAAAGGTATAACGTTCATTAGTTACTAGTTAAGGGGTATGAATGCCATATACTCTACTGCGTTTTAAGAGCAACTTTGATGTCGGCTACCAAACAAGACGGGCCGTGTTTTTACTGAATATTGTTTTCTTAGTTAGCTTAAAATGGAAATTTTTACAGTAATACTACTACAGTATTATGAGGTCAATTCTCGCATAGGGATTAGAGGAAATTAATTTAGATTTTAAATGTACTTAATTGGACACTGTAAAGTCCGCCACAGCCGCCACACTGAGTAAGTTGCAATCAAACATAACATAACATATATATTCGTAATTTGTATTTTGCACTGCACGGTAAATTACAGTTTCTATAGTTATTGCATATTGACTTTATAAATTTGTACCTGGTCGGAATTGCCAGCCACTATTTTGTTTGTGAATAAAAGCAAAATTTTCTACAGAAACGGCCCATAAAACCAACATTTTGATTTTTTTAGTTGTTTTTATTAGGTATGTACTTACTTACGTAACTTCGGTGACGAATTTACTATCGTTACTTAAAACATTGATTATTATTATCTTACCAACCCCATGCTCTGCAGGTAGCTATATACGAACTCTGTAAGAAAGCAACGCAACTTTGACTAGTTACAAATGCATCCTTTGTTGAATAGTAAAAAAAAAAAAAATAGTAAGTAAGTAGATGACTGAGTGACTACCGAAGAAAAGTAGGTTCAGTCGGCAATAAAAGCATGTATTGAAAGAATACATGTTTATCAATACTGATGTTCAATTTTTAATTAGGTATTAGGTAAAAACGTAACACACAGGTATATTCATGATAGAACAATAGGTATGAACCTTACCTACTTAACTGGTTTAAGAGACGATGATTTTTCAAAATCTTAAAACATAGAAACGACTGGTAGCATATCCGATAACAGTCGAATATGGTACTAACCTACTAATAATACCTAATATTGCCGAAGCATCATCACATGCCTCCTCAACATATTCGTAATAGAATCTACCGCTACCTGTGCGCACACGCATGCCAGCGATAAGGCAGCCGCCTCATTATACGCCGATGAAAGCCATTTCACAACCAATTCGAAAACCACTAAATTTAATTAGAAAATTTGTGATTCATCTAAAATGATCGTTTATCGATTTTTTTTTATCTTAGTATATATATCACAAGAAGACTTAACATCACAACTTACTAATTGCAATATAATTAATTCAGCTACTTAATAAGATTTATCTTATTTTCACAAAAAAACATGAGCTTTAAGTAAAACCGTTTCACAGCCATAATGAGGTAGATGTCGCGTGTGCATTATGAGATCAAACCAAGGGTCAGAACCATTGAATAGTTAATTTACAAGCAAAGTCAATTAAACCCAGTTTAGGTATGTTCTTTTCTTTCGTTGATGTTTTGTTATGACTATACCTGCACAGAATTTAGATGCATTCCGATAGTACGGATAAACCACTAATAAAAACTAATGTATGCTCTCAAAAAATAAATAATTAAACAGTAATCTTATGTGATTATTTTAGTGCAAACAGTTGACAACTGCGACATAATAATATTGACTATAGTCGGAAAACACTTTAATGACAAATTAAATTAAATCAAAGGACAAAGGAAGTGAACATTGCTTGAGTTTCTCTGCAAGAACGAATTAAATAAAAATTTGCGAATTAATACATACCTACTGTCTGCAAGCTAATGCAAATGTTCCCTATCGGAATTCAAGAAGAAAGAATTCAAACATATAAATGGTGACCTATACTTACCGCATAGAGCAGCAGCTTACTTACAGCAACTATCACTAGACCTTCCATACCTTCGTTTCTGTACAGACAGGCTTCAATGATAAACGAGCTACAAGATTGTAGTAATGACCCCGTACTTCACGTAACGTGTAAACCATTTCCATGACAAAACGACGCGCCCGTATCACTGCGTCGTATCTTATACTGATAGTGTTATGATATTATTTAAGTGTAAACATTTATCATACTGCTAAATGTATCATTCATTCCCTTACTTTAATACGTATTTCTAATTAGACTTAGAGTTCAGGTTACCCTTTACCTACTATTGTTAGTTAGTTAGCTACTAAAATTATGATTCACATATAATTGTTTATTTTTTTTGTATTACAAATCTTCGCCATAACTAGCCGAGGTTGTAAACCGCAATTAACGAGCCACATGCGGCTCTTTTATCTGTCCAAAATAATAACATTTTTATGTACTATGGTAAACATTTAAATTTTTGAAATGTATAGTCTACTGTAAAAAGGAATTTCCTAAAAAACTTGGTGGTTCCATGCATAGCGTATAACCGGACTACGGAGCCTGTAGAGGTTAGAGGTGATGAAGATGCCGAAGAATCATAAATATTTCTCTAAAAGGCATTAATAATACAAAGTTTAAGTGTTCTCGCCGGTATTAGCAATGTCACAAACTATCAACAAAAACAAGATTGAAGACAAAATAGCGTTATACGTATCGCTACTAATTGCGGATCAGTAGATGTTCACATAAATAAGATCTGCCTTGAGCGGCTGGTTGCTCATTTGTACGTGCGGTTGTCATGTCGGAGTATTAATATCGATGAATAAGAAATTCGTTATGGATGGCGTACACGGGCGGCTATTACTGCGATGCGCCGCTACCAGTGCCTCCTGGCGTCGTATGTAGCGCGGGCGCTGTTCTACTCGCTTTTTGACAGCTCGCGACATTGACAGTAATAAAGTGTAAGCTTCGTTTGGAGTTTATTTATAATAATAAACAAATTATGGGTGGGTGTGAACAAATTTAGTTAATTTTACCTTCGTTTTATTTAACATTTTGATTAAAATAAAATACGGGTAGATCTGAACGAAGCAATGTGATGCTACCTTCCTTTAATATTTTTTTTATCGGTCACCGGGATATAAATACAGCCAGTCATTCTGAGGGAGCTCACTTCTTGTTTGGTGTTCAACGAATTCACAAGGTAACTCTGTTATCGTATTTTGTAATAAAATATAGGTACTTGTTATTCTCAGTTTTGTGAAATAAAAGGTAATTATGTTAAATTGAGTATTGAGTATGATTTATTTCCTTTTCTTAAAATCAAATGCTTTTAGTTCAGAAATGGGGATTTACAAGCCCACATACCTTTTGGTCAGAGTTTCAATGTAGTTTATTAGACTAATCTATTATTTTTTTTAAAGTAATTGCTTTAACTGATAAATTCAATAAGGCACCAAAATAATATAAAAAGTGTAAGGTTATTTTTAGCTAATGGATGATTTGGTTGAAACTTCCAGGATTATGTCGGAGGAACATGCCGAGGAAGATATGAGTGAGGGCTCAGTGATCCTGGGCGTGACAGCACGGCGCCGTGAGGTGCTACCAGAACGAGGGCGACACGTCAAGCGGCAATGGCGTGAACGGCGCAGCAGGACCCGGTCACGGCCGCGAGGCAAGCGGCCATCGAGGCCGCGTTCGCGGTCGCCAAGGGAGCGGTCACGGACGCTTAGAAAGCGTTCACGGACACCGTTAAAGCGCTCTCGGGCGCTAAGGGAGCGGTCACCTTCATCCTGTGAGCGTTCACGATCGTCGAGGAAGCGATTGCGTTCGCCGGGCAGCAGCGAGCGGACCAAGCGCCGCCGATACAACACGCCGTCTGCAAGTCGACGGGAAAGACGACGGGAGCGCCGGTCAACCGTGAGTGCTTCTAGTTCTTGTACAGACGATAGGATTAGGAGTTGCCGAGGTAGTAGTAAACATAGTTCAAATAGAAACGTTAATACATTTACTTTGCAAGATGTCATGGATCTGATGAAATCGTTGCCCTCATCTACATCTCAGCAACAGAATCATTTTTCAATGAATACCAACGCGGTCCCGGAATTTGATCCGGCCAGTAAAGAGCAGACAATAGACGCATGGATTAGGAAAGTAGAGGAGTGTTCGACTTTGTACAACTGGACGGAAACACAATTGATTCATTATGCCTTGCCTAAATTAGGTGGTGTCGCAAAAGTCTGGTACCAAGGTTTAACTTCACTTAACTACACTTGGCCAGAATGGAAAGAAAAGTTAACAAAAACATTTCCCACCGTTCAAAATTACGCGCAACTCTTACATGAAATGTTGGACAGAAAAGTAAGGCATAATGAAACACTTGAGCAATATTTTTATCATAAAATTAATTTACTTAACAGATGTGGAATAACAGACAAACGAGCTGTAGATTGTATCATATACGGGTTAGACGATAAAGGGATTAGATTAGGAGCCCAGGCTGGTAAATTTAATGAGCCAGAAGAGTTGTTAGCATACCTAAAGTCTATAAAAGTTGAGGATTCAAAGGATAGGCGTTTCCCACTCATTAAGAAATCGAATGAACCACAAAAAGACAATGCGCGTTTTAATACTATTAAATGTTTTAACTGCAATGAGGTTGGTCACCCGAGTTTCAAATGTCCAAAACCCTTGATAACGTGTACTGTGTGCAAACGATTAGGTCATCAGAGTATTAATTGCAGGCGGTTAGCCAAAACAAACAACGAAAGCAATAAAAATAGTCAGGCAGAACAGTCTGTGTTAGAAGTCAAATTTGCCGGAGAAGCAAACAAGAAGTATGTTCTTCCTATATTAGTTAATGACAAACCGAAGATGTGCTATGTAGATCTAGGGTGTCAACCTACTTTGATAAGGCATAGTGATTTTCTAGAATTGGGTATAAGTCATTCAACGGATAATTTGCAGTTTTTAAAAGGATTTGGCGATGGCCATATACAACCTATGGGTAGATGCACCTTACAATTGCAAGTACAGTCGGTTAAAGCCTCAATTGAAGTATTAATAGTGCCAGATCATTTGTTAAAGTATCCTATATTACTCGGACATACTTTTACGGAGCGAGATGGTTTAATAATTATCAAAACGCATGAGAAATTAATTTTGCAACAATTACCTTCGATGAAACAAGATATTGAAGAGATTAAATTAAAATTAAATGTAAGTTCTGAAGTAACTATTCAGAGTATGGATATCGTACCTATCGAGGCTGAGTCTGATTTTACTTGCAAGGTGTATGTGCACGAATCTATAAGAAATATTGGCACGAATAAATATTGTATTTTACCTGGTCTCTATTCTTTGGTAAATGGAAAGGGGTGTGTTATGGTGGTGAATTTAAACTCTTTACCGGTTGTTTTTTGTAAAGGGCAGTTATTGGCTAGAGCTTGTGTTTTTGAAGAAAAAAATTGCGCTGAAGTTAATAAAATAGATATAGAGGACAATAAAATCATCACAGATAGTTTGGAGACAGAATTAAATTTGGAAAATCACAATAAATTAGAGCTGTTATTACAAAAGTACAAAGATTGTTTCTCGTTCAGTTTGAAGGATTTAGGTTTGACTAATTTAAATGAAATGACAATTACGCTTAAAGATAATACTCCAGTGGTTTATAGACCTTATAGGTTAGCATATTCAGAAAGAGACAAAGTAAAACAAATGATTAAGGAAATGTTGGATTGTGGCATCATAACTGAATCCACTTCATCTTATGCTAGTCCTATATTATTAGTACAAAAAAAAACAGGTGACCAGCGACTTTGTGTAGATTATAGGGCCTTAAATTCAAAAACCATTAAAGAACACTACCCTTTGCCAAGAATAGAAGACCAGATAGATCAGTTAGGGGGATATGATTATTTTATTACCCTCGATCTTGCATCAGGGTATTACCAAATACCAATCGCTCCAGGCTCGCAGGATAAGACTTCGTTTGTCACCCCTGACGGTCAGTACCAATTTACGCGTATGCCGTTCGGGTTGGCAAATGCGCCGTCTGTGTTCCAAAAAACTATAAATACTATGCTCAAGGACCTCAAAAATAAAGAAGCTTTTGCATTTATGGACGACATAATTATCCCAGCTCATAGCGTTGAACAAGGAATGGAGCGATTGGAAATGGTTTTAAAATTGATTAGAGAGGCGGGCCTAACATTAAAGTTATCAAAATGTAAGTTCTTCTGTAGGACTATCGATTACTTAGGATTTGAGATAAACAAAGAAGGTGTAAGGCCAGGATTAAGTAAAACTGATGCTGTACAGAATTTCAAGCGACCAGTAAATCAACATGAAATTCGACAATTTATAGGCTTGGCGAGCTTTTTCCGTCGTTTCGTTAAGAACTTTGCTATAATTGCCAACCCCTTAACTAGTTTATTAAAAAAAGATGTCAAATGGGAGTGGGGTAAGGAGCAAGAAAATGCGTTTAATTCACTAAAAATAGAACTACTTAAAAGACCTATTCTTGCTCTTTACAATCCTAAGGCTATCACTCAAATTCATACTGATGCTTGTAAGAGCGGCATCGCTGGGATATTGTTGCAACAGGACGACCAAGGTAGATGGCGTGCAGTGTCGTATTATAGTAGACAAACAACCCCGGAAGAACAGAAATATCATTCTTTCGAATTAGAGACCCTGGCGGTGATCGCATCTTTGAATAGGTTTAGAGTGTATGTGTTAGGTATACAATTTACCATAGTAACGGACTGTAGTGCATTGCGCACTACCTTATCAAAGAGAGATATGATACCTCGTATTAGCAGATGGTGGTTACAGTTGCAGGAATACGATTGTAGCATTGAATACAGGCCAGGGAATCGCATGAGTCATGTTGACGCATTAAGTCGCAATGCTGTTCCAATGTTAGAAGAGCCCGAGCCTGTGTTCGATGTACTATTAGTAGAGACTGAAGATTGGTTAACCACAATACAAGGAACTGACGAGGAAGTTAAGCGAATTAAGCGCACTTTAGAAGACCCTGAATCTCCCAAAGTTGTAGACATCCATAAAAATTATCAAATTAAAAATGGAAAGGTGTATAGAGTCATAGACGGTCAATTAAAATGGTTAGTACCTAAAGGGGTTAGGTGGCAATTACTTAAGAAAAATCATGACGAACTTGGTCATTTTGGAGTTGAAAAGACTCTAGATAAGATAAAAGCTCTATACTGGTTTCCCAAAATGAACAAGTTCGTCAAAAAGTATGTACAGTCATGTCTAGAGTGCTCTTATTACAAAACCCCAGCAGGCAAGCGACAGGGAATGCTTCACCCAATACCAAAAGTAGATCAGCCCTTTCACACGGTACACTTAGATCACCTAGGGCCATTTATTAAGAGCAAGTCGAAAAACGCTTATCTCTTAGTTTTGGTAGATGCTTATACTAAATATTCATGTTTATATGCGGTAAGAAATACCAAAACGCGAACGACCATAAAGGTTCTTAATCATTTTATGAGCTATTTTGGTATACCTAGCCGTTTGATTAGTGACAGGGGAACTTCATTCACAAGCAAAGGTTTCAAGCAGTTCGTATCAGCGTTAGGTATTAGACATGTTTTAAATGCAGTGGCTACACCGAGAGCGAACGGTCAAGTGGAGAGGTACAACCGAACCATATTGGCGTCGCTCTCGGTCAAGAACCACGATCATAACGAGAATGAATGGGATAAGCATCTAGAAGAAATACAGCTAGGACTTAATACCACATTAAATAAGGCAATAGGCAAAAGTCCGGCTGAGGTACTTTTTGGAACTAGACTGAGAACAAAGGGTGATGGATTAGTAGCTTCATTAATTGATCAAGAGAATTCAAGCCAACGCCCAATAGATGACGTGCGGTGCGAGGTTAACATGAAAATTCACGAGGAGCAACAAAGGAATAAGGAAAGATTTGATAGGGTTAGAAAAATAGCAAAAAAATATGAGGTAGGGGATCTTGTTAGAATAGAAAGAGACATTAGTAGTAATAGCGGCAAATCAAAAAAACTTCTACCTAAATTACAAGGACCTTATAAAATAGCAAAAGTGTTAGAGATGGATAGATATTTAGTTGAAGACACGCCAATAACCCGAAAGCGAAACCGAAAGTATGAAGCAGTTATTGCGGTTGATAAAATACACCCATGGTTAACATTTACGCAGGATGTTATTGATTCAGATAGCGAGAGCGGTAATAGTGATCTAGACATAAGGGAAGCAGGAGATAACATTGTAGATGAACCACAGGGCGAGGATAATTTGGAATGAATAGGAGTTATACATATGATGATTCTGATGTTGATTATGACGACGAAGTGATATGATGATGACAATATAATGAATTTTTGTGTAATTGACAGGATTTTGATTTCGAATTGACACACATATGAGTCGTAAGACATTTTGGAGTGTGATCAGTTTGATATGTGGACCTCTTGAATTGGCACACAAAGGAGTCTTAAGGACAATTTTGAGTGTGTTCAATCCAAGATGATGAAAGCATGAATTGACACACAAATGAGTCGTAAGACAATTGGGAGTGTGCTCAATTCATTACTTTGTAAATAGCCAATGAAAGGCTTTTAAGTTATGTAGCTGTAGGTTATATTTTAATTTGATTTAATGGTTATATATACTTCCCACAAGTACTCTAATGGTCAAGTGTAATAGGTATTTGACATAAAACTCGTATACTACGAAATTGTTATAATATTGTAAGTGAAAGAGACTTGTGAAAAATATTATATTTGTGCTGATCATTATAGGGCTGACTTTTAAGTATTAGATGTCTTTTGAATATGTACGACTGTAACTTACGATTTTACCTAAAGGTCTGTCCTAATGATTGTTAATTGTTTGTTATTGATTGTAATTGACGGAACAATTACTTTTGTAAGATGGCCGAACGAATTAGAAAAAAAAAATGAAATTATATATATATTTATTTTACTTTTCAATTATTACTTTTTTGTGTAAATGTATGTAGGTATCAGATATAATGTATGTATTAGTGTTTCTGAAGGTCTAGATACAAATATTAATTTATTTGTTGATTAACGGAGTTGATTAATAGGTTTTATATATTGTAATAATGCTATAACGAGAGGACTTCGTTTTTTCAGAATGGCCGACTGTAAGCTTCGTTTGGAGTTTATTTATAATAATAAACAAATTATGGGTGGGTGTGAACAAATTTAGTTAATTTTACCTTCGTTTTATTTAACATTTTGATTAAAATAAAATACGGGTAGATCTGAACGAAGCAATGTGATGCTACCTTCCTTTAATATTTTTTTTATCGGTCACCGGGATATAAATACAGCCAGTCATTCTGAGGGAGCTCACTTCTTGTTTGGTGTTCAACGAATTCACAAGGTAACTCTGTTATCGTATTTTGTAATAAAATATAGGTACTTGTTATTCTCAGTTTTGTGAAATAAAAGGTAATTATGTTAAATTGAGTATTGAGTATGATTTATTTCCTTTTCTTAAAATCAAATGCTTTTAAAAGAATCTGTGACATACCGTTTACGCAGAGGAACGTAAGTGAATATAGCGAAAATAACCACCAAAACCACCCAAATTACGAAATTACCAAATTACAAATATAAGATGTTTCACTTCGGTATTTGCTGTTCATTGCATTTTTTTGTTTATATATATATTGTAACCTTGATATATTCCATACTTTAATATCTTGTATCACATACTGTGCTTTGTTATTATAGCGTGTACTGGTGTAACGTATCATATAGGTAATCAGTTTCTATTTGCGAGTTCCTATAATTGGCTCTGTAATGCTATCTAAAAAGTCTAATGTATCATTCATAGCTGTTGGAATTCCTTGTAAAAATAAATAAAAATAAAAATAAAATAAAAATAAAATGCGATAATACTACTCGTCATTGAGTACACACCGAAACTTTTCACGAAATTTTTCATAAAACTTTACCTACCCCACTGCCCACTTTATCTATGTTTTAATGTATTTCAAACTTTCTCTTTCTAAAGTAAGCTAGTAAATATATACTATTTTAACTAGCCGAGGAAGTACAGAAATATTAACATTTGCAGTGATTCGCGGCACACACTCCCAACACCGGCATCGCACACCCGCTAATAGTGAGTTTACTAAATAATGTGACGATAATAATGTGTCAATACGCCATGTCACGAGTTATCGTATAAGCAAGTGGAGTTCACCTCTTGTGTACCTGTATCTCGGCAGTTCGTTGCTCATTAGTCTTCACTGTCAATGTTACTGTTAAGGCTGTCAATAGCAATCTTACTATTAAACGAGTGATATTTGTACCCATCCTCCTCCTAGCGTCGTTTTTCTCTGTGCTCCCAGGTCGTGAACCCTTGTCATCTCTCGATATCTAGAAAGTTTGTAATGATTTCCCGCCATTTTCTATCCGAATTCTATATCCATGGTGGACGTACTTACCTATTATTGTAGTCTTTCATAGATCTTGTCGGTTCCTGAAATTAAACGCGTCTCCTCTTAGTTCCTCGTCTAATTTTTCAGTTGCAATAATTCACCTACGGTTAGGTATTTCTACTTTTCTCGCCAATATACCCGAAAATCTTTTCCTGTTTGGTTTGGGTAAACATGAATACAATTCAAGACATGTGAAGATGTGGGGTATTTATTCTACTATTATTATAAATGTGAAAGTTTGTTCCTCAATAAAGAGAGGGCAGCAAATGGATGTATAATGTCTGTAAATAGATAATAAAGATATTTTTCATTTTCATTTTCATTTTTCTTTTTTTTTTCAATCGTGCAAAAACATTCTTCATTCTCCTAAATTTAGCATGTCCCTACATGTATATTGGTTATAATCTGGAAGTATTCTTATACTTATCATCCCAGAATTAACGGGGTAAAATGCTGAAATGCAGTCGAAAAGTAGTATGGAGTTATCCCCCCTTGGCGGACAAATTTATAAAAATAAAAAATGTCAGATAACAGTGCCTGTAATAATGTCATGCAAGACTAAATGCACCACAGTATCTCACTTATGACTTTGCAAATAAGATCGTGTCTCATGTTTTTGCGCGCTTCGTGCAAAATATTATTGCAGCATGCACTATGAAGTGAAACGCCGCTTACTTTATGGTTTTCAGTTGCAAAATGGCTACAGAATTTAATCAGTTGGTCGTTGATAGCGGACACGGGGGGTCCGCGGCGGAGATCTATCACGAACCTCCGAAACGCCGGAGCGCACAATTATTACATTCAATAATCGATGAGCATTAAGTGAAATTAATTTTATTGGGTAATGTCGGCGGCGCGCGCGCAAACGAGCCGTGTTAGTAGCGCACGAACTACAGGGGTACTCTTATTAAAGTTTTCTATACATTTTTTTACAAATCAATATAATGTTTAACCAACTTGAAGATTTTACTTCAATACCTTATCAAGACCACTATTACATCAGCTCCTAATAAAATAATCAGAATACAGGTATCCGTAAGTACAATGCGATGGGATATATTATAACGCACGAAGGAAGTTGTGGAAATTACTGGGATCCTTTAGCAATCCCAACCCAAGTAGCAATCAATAATGTCACTCAACTAATACTTATGAGCTCGCCAATGCGTCAGTAACATACTTACCTGCATACATGCGTCAGTAACATACTTACCTGCATACATTTGTCAAACTTATTAAAGAAGTGACTGACAACCCTGTCAGCGACCCTGTGTCGCGTCGTGACCGCGCCGATTACCTCCAGTATGCCCTAATAACAACAATCATACTCAACTGCTAAATTACATCGCCCTGGTTAATTGTTAACTCGTTCGAAGCTCAGTAACCTTTCCACGGAAAATATGACGCATTGTACTGAACAAAAATACTCTTTACACCATCAATACTTCTTCAATACACGTGTTTCACAAGAATCATAAGCTACAAGTAATGGTCGCTCAATTTCTTACCGAGCTTGCGGGTCATATTGACTGTTTAACGGAGCCTATTTATCCAACACATCAAGAAAATTAATCTATCGATCATTAAAATGTCCTTAAGAGGTATCCCACTGTTAGATGAAGTAATGCCAGTGGCCGATGCAATTTACTAGGAATTGGCTTACGTCATTCTCTTATAGTGCGATAATGGTGGTTCCATTTTAGTAAACTATTGCCCTAGTTCACCTATGGGCTTGGCAGCCACGAAACAGATTTGACCAAAACAATGCAGGTTTCAAGTTTCAATATATCGAAACAATTGCCAAGATTACTGCAACGATAAATGTCCTAAGTGAATATAGGAACACTTACACAATAGACGTTGTTGCTGGAAACTATGACATATTTTCACAAAGTACAGGCGTCAGGCGAGAACAAAAAGAAATAAATGATATGGTCGGATTTATACATTTGGTAGTACAAGTTAGAGTTGAAGTAGCTCTTATCACAACAGATTCAAAAGAGAGAACAATGACGCGCTGTAGGTACCGCATCATTACCGGTGGTCGATCATTTCCGAATACCATTTACACGCAACGACAACAATATCATTTTGGGTAAATGACTGTGGGCCCGATTCGGATTTTGAAATAGACATCTATAAGATATCTTTTAGTCATCACCAAGATACGATTACGATATGTTTAAGATCTAACCGATATCTAAAAGATATCTTGACAGGACAGGATAAGGTGACAGTCCATTTCCAACCGCAGCTGCACTACTGTTCATTTTACTATGGAAATTGACAGTAACAGCGGCACGTTCAGTACCAGTAGTGCAACTGCGGTCAGAAATGGAATGTTACCCTAAGAGATCTAATTCACATCTATTAGATAACTAACTCTATCTAACGTAAAAGTGATATTGGTTGCCCGAATTGCGCTGCAAAAGAGTACTAGTTGAAATCTAAACTATAACGTATCTAGAATAGATGTAGTACATGTCGTCTCTTGTGAATATCTTGAAGTTCGAATACGGCAGTGTAGGTTTTTTCAGATGATTATATTAATTAGATATTTAATTTTTACTTCAAACCTACAGAATTATGTTATTTGTAAACCTATAGTATACCTACCACTCGAGGTTGATATTTAGATTTCGATTACCATTTATTTTGTTTCAGATTGATGGAAGCATCAAATCATTAAACTTTAGATGAACAATATTCGGAGAATTATTCGGCAGATAAATTTTTCTGACTTTTGAAATAGGTAATGATGCTCATTGTTCACTATATTTACGTCTATGTAAGTCGTATAGTAGCCGTATCATGTAAGTATTAGCCCCAGTGACTGCGCCATAAACTGAGGCGCAAGGCTGGTATTCCCAACACTTCAAACGCAGTATTCAAAGTATTCAAACCAGTACACATGAGCTCTCGAGACCCGAATCAATAAAACGGATCTCGAGATCACAGTTTGACCGGTACGCTCGAGCTTCCTAAGTGAAAGGAATGAAGCGCCAGCGCGCGTGTGGTCACCGTTAACTGTCGCGCAACAATGCCCTACTGATATAAAGAAAATATTTATTCTCCAAATTCTACAATAAAATGCAGCCGTCAATGCATTATGTAACAGTATTTTGTATTTATGTAGGCTAAACTGGGCATAACACATCGTTTTCCGATAGTGCAGTAATTTATGGTCTACCTACAACAATGTAAACACGGCGATGTCAGGATAGGATTGAAGAAAGCAGAGGTTGCCGTAATCGAAGCACATAAATAAAGATAGACACATTTTCTGGACAGGTCCAAAGAAAAACCTGCATAGTTATGCATATGTAAACCAAGTTAAATTGACGTCAAACATATGCGAGTGACCTGTATGCTGTCGCAAACATGGATGTAGAAAGGTATATGATATTCTCTTATAAAGAATTTAATATATTTTAGTATATCCACAATATCTAAAATCACATTTGATACATCATATTTGTAAAACGACTGTCTGCTTTACAAATATGATGTATCAAATGCTTAAAGAAACCTACTTATCACGAGATAAATATTTTAGTTGTAGGTACCTGACCAAGTATCAATAAATCACAAAGATCTCAAGTTGCAACATCTCGAACGATATGACTTAGCTTGAGCAGACAACAATTAACTGAAATTAATGAAAGGAGCCGGGTTAACTCGGGGAACATTTGGCCCGCTGTAAATCAGCCGATATGCCGACACGCGCGGTGCTGCTCTTATTCCAATAGCTCACTGAGCGAATCCGATCCTTAGATTACTTGTCCCAAAGACCAAGCCATGTTGTAAGTAATAATGTAATGTTTTTAGTGCCTATCTACAACTAACTTCTTCTTACGCCTTCTATTCTTTCTTAAATGATGTATTCTCAAATCGTAATAAACTCCATTACATTGAATATGGTATTTCAAGTGTAAATAAATAAATATTCTTATTTGCACTTTTATTACCGGGGGACCGATCTATGATATATTTAATATTATGAATATTATGAAACAAGTTAAGTGTCATTCTATGGAACTTGCTAACTAATGTAAACAAACCGCCTTATTGAAATTGTATCTGAATGTTGAATTTATTAGTGGCTTTTGTTTACATAGTTAGCCAGTCCCATAAAATGACACTTTTGTTATCGACATGATAACAACTTGATAAAACAAAAGTTACTTTTTGACAGCACTCAGTTAAAAAAACAAAAACCCGTTATACTGTCATTGTCATTCAATAAATAGGCTCGCTGAATCAAAAGGAAAGTGTTAAAAAATAAGGGCTGAAGGAAGAAAATTCAATAACAATAATATTGCACAATATTTTTGTATGTAGGTACATTTATTTTTATTACTAATACATATATTTATCGTATGGCATATGTACAGTCGACGTCAAAGAGATCTTTACGACTAACGTTACAAAAAATTATTTACACGACTTTATTGTCATAGCATTTAGGTCGTGTAAACATTTTTTTGTTACTTTGGCTGTAAATTTCTCTTTGACGTCGACTGTACATGTCACTGGATTACAATGTCAAAGTTAAGGTTGTAAGAAAACATACAATTATTGTAAGTTCTGAAATACCTACTCAGTTTTTACAGATCCTTATATTTTCGAAGCTACAGACGACGTTACAGACCAAATCTTTCTAAATCTATATGGCTATTATGACTGACTGGCTGGTTGGAGCGGTTTGGCCGGTTTGCGCTCGGTAACCAGCGGGAATACACAGCATGCTCTCAATTAATTAGTGCCTTCAAGGGGCCCGCGATCACGAGCGCAATCATAAAACAATATTACTTCAAACAATTATTTAGACACATCTCTAAATGCTTACTTAATGGCCAACTGTTCGTAATCTGATTAGTCTTATTATGGTACTAAGTAGCCGGCCTATTGAAAAAAGTAGTTATTATACTGGGTCAACCAAATCTTGTCAGTAAATAGGAACAAAAAAAAACTATACTCATCCTTTTCTTTTGGGTGCTAGTACTAGTATAAGACAAAGACAGTATGATTCTCTCTATGTTTGAAATAAAACAGACCTTTGACACACTATAACTACCACTGAAAATGGCTTGAGTTACTTTTTCCATTTTTTTTACAAAGAAGAACTTACAAAGGGATCTCTTCCAGTCAACCTTTGAGCAATTGAGAGTAGACAAATAAAAATGACAGAAAAACGAACACTGCACAGAAAATAGTAAATTATGGCTCAATTATTACACAAGTATAAAGCGCGAATACCGAAATTTGTTTCGGAGATCGATCCTTCGCACCTACATTTTACCGCCTTACGCTAGTTGCTGACTGAGTAAATTGTTCGTTAAAATATAAAGAACCAAATTAAGTTTAAAAGATAAAAATAATATACTTATTTTTGTGATCATTTTCAATAGATACCTATTTACAAATACTTATACCCTTGTATGTTTATTGCATTGTGTAAATAATATGTATTGTAATGCATCGGTTTTCCGATTCATGGAAATGTAATGCAGATGTAATGTTTTGAAAAGATGTGTCCCCTCGAGTTTGTTGCCGGTCCCATTATATATTGGGATACCCTCCTCAAATTGATTGTAGTGTTATAGGGTTAGACCCGGTGTAGCTTTATTAGACGTTCATGAGCGCATTGCAATATGCCTACCTACTAGAATAATAAACTATCTTTATTAAGCATTGGTGTTTGGTTTTCGGTATTTACGCACTTATAGCCACCTTTCTTTATGACGTAAGTGCGTCGATGACGTCAGACATGTCCATAATATTTGATGACTCACACTTATGACGTTGGTTAGTATTTTTAAATCATCGATTTGATTTAATTACTTAGCAAAAACGTTTAGACGAAGCGAAGTAATATTAATATGGTGTTACAAAATTTATTAATGATACCCGATACGGACACCTATTATATTAAAATCGTTTTAAAGCTACCGTATAAAATCCATTGATTTGCTAATAAATAAAAAGAAACCGTAAAAAATACGCGACGGTCATTAACTACAGTAGACAGGTACTTAATCGTTTATTTCTTCGGGATATGTCATCAGTGCCACCTGTGTTGGATATGGTACCTCATACAGCGGTTTTATAGAGGTACCTACATTGTGTTATACCTCTATATGTATATTATGTATGGCTGTTAAACTTTACTTTTTGAATATTTTAGGTAGCTCCAAAATTCCATGGATATGCGTTTTCAATCTAAGGGTACTCAAAAAGTGGCCCAAACCACCAGGCCTGTGTACCGTGTACCTATGCCAGGTTAGAACTGTAATCTTTTCCAACATATTACATATTACAAATCAGAAATTGCAGTCAGTCAGCTCAAAAATATACGAACTCTAACACCTTGTGAACAGGAAAGATGAGCAGATATTTATGAGAACCTAGCCCCCTACAATATATTTGATAGTGACTGCACAACAATGTTTATCAGGATTAGATTAGCGCCTGACAAGTGACAAGCGAGGTTACACGAGCTGACGAGGAACTATTCGTGTGTCCCAAAGGTCTCCACGCAGGCGAGTCTGACGCTTTAGGACGCCAGAGTAAGTAGGTACCTACAGGTCATCATCATCATCATTCATAATATTAGTTACACACACGCAGAAACACATAATATTGTGTCTCTGCTGGAGAAAAACCTTAACGGCCGATCGTGGTATCTAATGGTCCCCTACGACCTTCATCAGACACACTGATTGAAAACTAAGACACTGCAAAATGTTTATAGTGTAAGTAGGTACCTACAGGTCATCATCATCATCATTCATAATATTAGTTACACACACGCAGAAACACATAATATTGTGTCTCTGCTGGAGAAAAACCTTAACGGCCGATCGTGGTATCTAATGGTCCCCTACGACCTTCATCAGACACACTGATTGAAAACTAAGACACTGCAAAATGTTTATAGTGTAAGTAGGTACCTACAGGTCATCATCATCATCATTCATAATATTAGTTACACACACGCAGAAACATATAATATTGTGTCTCTGCTGGAGAAAAACCTTAACGGCCGATCGTGGTATCTAATGGTCCCCTACGACCTTCATCAGACACACTGATTGAAAACTAAGACACTGCAAAATGTTTATAGTAGGTAGGTAAAAACGGTTTGTTCATTCCACTCGCCAGGACTCAACAACCTATTGGAATCCATGGTTAGTTCACGGGACTACTCTGTAAGACATCTATTTATCATTCGCAATCAAACCTCGTCGCAGTAGCGTTGATTAAGCGTTCGTGTAATCGCACCGGACCGCGCCAACACCGCTCATAAGGTGCGATGGATCTGAGTACTCGTATGTTTGGCCAATACGTCGGGCCAGCAAGCCAGGTATGGTTGATGAACTACGCAAAAAGGAAGATCAATTTTATTGCCCATAAAAGAAACAAGAAGCTAATGCGTAGGAGCGATTTGTTGCAATTGCCGTGTAAATAAAATTAAAGACACGTCCTAAGGTGGCTGTAGGTAGGTACAAAGCAATACAATATATATAAATATAGGTCTTGTAAAACAAAAATTACCAGCTTATAATAATATACCGTAAAATGGGGTGAGTAGGGTTTGCGGGGAGAGTTGGGTTATGAATGGGAGAGAAGGGATGAAAGGGGGGTGAGATGGGATTTTAAGGCTACTGCTACAAATATACTGTATTCCAATTTTAAATGGAGCTACCTATAGTAATACTGATAATAAAAAAGAATCGATCCAACAATCTTCCAAAATCACCTTTGTATGAAAATCCATCTCACCCCAATTACGAGGGACTACGGGGTGAGGTGGGATTTCCTGTTTATCGTCAAAGTTATGAAATGCAACTACCCAAAATAAAATAAAAACTAAAATACAAATGTCCGGAAAACTTATTATATACACCATTCGGTTTGCATATGTAAAAATAAAATGTTATCGAGGTTTGAATGTCAGTTTTGCGCCTACTCACCCCATTTTACGGTAATATAGGTATTTTATATTTGTAAATACCATTATCTTACGCACAATTTTTAGGACTAGGAATGAACTGGCAATGAGGCTTCCATTTTTGTTGTTGTAGTTGAATCTCTAATAAAGGGTTAAAACTCATTAATATTGCGTCACGCTCGTATGCATTTGGGATTGCATTAGAGGAAGCTAGTGCGCAAGAAAAAATACAAATTTTTTGTTCGAGTTTTGGCCTTCAGCGTCATCAATTCTTCATCCGCTCAACAGCCCTCCATGAAACTGGTGTCATCCGTTATCTTTCCTATCATGCCTTTGCATACGATTGCGTCACCCAAGATTAATGCTTCTATATTCCAGCCTACTGCTGAGAATGTTATACATAAACAAGTGAACCGGCTATCATTAGTTAACAGTGTTCTTGAGAATATGTCCCGTAAGCGATGATGGCAGACAAGTCCCCGCACTTTTACTGCGATTTTATTTCCTAAAACCTGTTATGCTTATGTAATTAAGTACAGAAGCGCTCTAATCAAGCCAAGTGGATTTTTTATAAAGTGCAGTTTAAATGTAATTAATATTAGTATGTATCGCTGGAACCTGTAATAACATTATACGGTAAATCCTACAAAGTCTCATGTATCTATGAGGCTGAAAGTTAGTTAAGACGTTGTCGTATTAAGAATTCGACAACGTGTGGTGCCGGGACGAGGACCTGCAATCAAACGCTTGTCGTGGCTGTATTAATAGTGTCGCGAGCTCGATCACCATTATATAAGGACATATGTCTACTAATATAGCAGGGCACTTACGTCATTTTATACGAATGTTGACTATGTAGCCGCCCCGGCCACTTCTCAGCGTTTGTGCCATATAATTATTGCAACAAAACTTTCATAACTGCACTAGGGTTGCTAGATGACAGACTGACATGTTAGTTTTAATAGTTTCGTCATGCTGAAGTTAATAGCAGGGTAGATCATGTAATTGGACTATGACTACGACCATTTGCGTGATTTGAGTAAAAACGTGATTATTTCAATTGCAATCAAAAGTCAAGGCAGAAAAAAAAATTGTATTATGATGTTATAAAAACGAACCAGAACATAAGAAAAATAGGACCTTTACTATAACGAAACAAAAGACGTTATATTCATTACCTACTAGGTATAGGTACTTATATGCGAATATAGGTATTCGGATAAGTATCCCTTTAATGCGAACTAAAGGGATACTTATCCGAATACCTATAAAATTTTGCCGCTTAAGCAGTTAAACCATCCCTAAATGATTCAACAAATTTTAGTACCTACCTACGTTCAAAGGGTGGCAATGTTGTTAAAGTTGATAACAAAGTGAATATACACTATTATATTTACAACTAGGTATTGAAACAGAGATGCAATCTAACATTATTTTTGATAAATACCTAGTGACACCGCCAATTTCGTGATACGTAGGTATGTCCGACATTTCAGGAATCCTTATGTCCTTATTATCCTTTATTAATTTAATAAGCTTTAAATTGTAAAAAAATATTTAGTGGTCATAAATTTCAAAGTGATCATAAATCACCATATCACGAAATATGATTAAAACAAGTCGAGTCAAGCTGCGCAACAGTTTAATTTAATTGCTACTGGGCAGCGTGCGAAGTGCGATAGGAATCAGAGCGTGACCGGGAATTCCGACGGCTAACAGCCCTAATTTTGGCCCGCGGCCCCATCAAATAAGAATGAGAGATATTTCAAGCGGCTGCGTTGTCACATTCACTGTAGCCTAATTACATATTACTCTTAGTATTATTAGGGTTGTCACGTTAATAGAATTTAATTGTAGCCCCGGCACAACCGGTATTGGTTACAGAACTAGTTGTTTACAAACAGTTATTAATAACAAAATTATTCAAACTTTGATATTCCTTGGCTGCAGATCCAATTAATTGATTGAAATGTGATAAATTGATAAACGGGCCCAGTTCCTGCTTGATTGTTTTATTTGTGTGTTAATGAATTTAGAAACTTTTATTAGCCGTGTAAATTATTCATTCAATACAAATAGCACCCTCAATATTATTATTCCGTATTAAGATTATCCACAATTAAAAATAACTAGCCACTGATGTTGCGATTCATTCTTCCGTAGGTAACCATTAGTATTTTTAAATATTAAGTGCCTAAGTAATAAGACTGGTGCTATGTTATTCTAACAACATACCTTTTGTCTGGAACTGGAACATTTTGAGGATAATTACCTATAGGTAAGTACGTGACAGTATAAATGATGGCAACGATTATATGAAACGCACGCGGTTTATTGTTTATACGCGGTTAACGCGAATAAAAGTAAGGACAAATTAGAACCTACATATGTTAGATGGGTTTGTTCCTGGTTCGTCGTATTCCTATTTCGTCGTATTCCTGTTTCGTCGGATTCCTGATTCGTCGTATTCTTGTTTCGTATGTACGCTAGAAAAAGTACGATCACTGGTGATTACATTAAATCTTCATATTTAGTAAATACTGGTTTACTGCACGACATATTTAATTATATGTATATAATTCCGACGAAACAAGAATACGACGAATCAGGAATTCGACGAAACAGGAATACGACGAACCAGGAACAAACCGTTAGATGTATGAGCCAAAGTGGGGCAGAACCCTTCAGCAGTTGCGCGTCCGGCGCCGGTGGCCCGCTTGTTGTGGCCATTGTGCGGCGCCGGCGCACCTCACGCCGATGATACATTATTTTTATAACAATAAATCCCCGCAACTAAAGCACCACGGCCGGTGGTCCGCCATTGCGAGCCGTTCGGGCCACGTTCAGGCCAAATATTATCATTGATGAAACGAGTTTTATTCTTCGAAGGACCAGTCTAACATGATTTCAAGGTCCATAATAAGTATGCGTAATCAAAGAGCTTATTAAAATACGGGTAACTCGAGCGATCAATTCGCCCTCTCGTAAGCGATTGGGATTGCCGTTCCTGATGCACATTTGACTTAAGAACAACTTTACGACCTCACTTTACAATTAATTTGTTAGCGAACAAGTTTTCTTACTCCATACTACTCCAATATTATAAATAATTACATTATAATTAAAAACAACGCTTTGAAAAGCTTTTTAGTACACGGCGTCATAAAGAATTGAGCGTTCGGGAGCTTTCAATTAAATTAGGTCAACACATTCATCTAATATATTCTGTTCGAAATTTTACTACTAACATAAATCAAGTATCATTATTGTTGAATTTGTAGATTTATTGAACACAATAAATACTTACTTACATTGTTACCTACATCTTATAGTCTACGTCAATCTAATCCGTGATCTATGGATATGGATGCAATCTATAATTATCCTAGGGTTTTTAATATTTCTTATGAATATTTAGTAAATAAACATGTTTTAAAACTATAAAAAAGATTTAATACTTCATTGAAATTGGTATATTTAGGCGAATCAACTGTAGGTACGAGTATTACTAAAAAGAAGATGAGAAATTCGTTCTTACGTCCTAATCCCAAATACAACGAGTTTAGCTGCCTAAACATCCATATGAAATCGATATAGGTAACTAATATTACTCTAAAAGGATTGTAAGCTTACAATAATATTTTTCAAAATGTATATCAGTAGCCAAGATAAACCAAGTCATACATAAATGAAGCTCCCTCTCATAGCAGTAAAAATTAATAGTGCTTGACACGAAGCATTTCAATTTGCTTTTTAATCAGCATCGCGACCGGTCGAGTCGATAGCGTATCGATTTGATCCTCTATAGAGAATCGATAATTCATCCCCTTAATCAGCAATGAGTTTATAAGCTATCGGATCGTGCGATTAGTGCCGATAGGTACTTATTGAGCTTTTGACTGCTTTCAACTGGGCGGTTTAGTTCATGCACATAATAAGCACGTAATCATTTCATTTGTGATAATCGAGGACCACTGAATTCATGAAAATGAAATTTTACGATGTCAAATAAATATTATATTAAGAACCATGATAGAAAAAAACAAATTGCATAAATATTTTTTACGTTATACGCCTATATATTATGTAGGTATTATTTAAGAATTTCCGACGACTCTTCGTGTTCCTGGACAGCCGCCAGGAGGCCTTGGTTGTTTTTTATTTCGTACCTATATTACATCTATTTCAGGTAGTGAAAATTCGGTGATTAAAAATACGCGCAAAAATTCAATACAATTTGTTTTGTTTCATAGATAGGTAATAAATTTTAAAACTAACCGAAAGGTAAAACTTCGAAGATGGATCAAATAAAATTTAGATTTTATGTGCGAGTCAGTTGAATAAAAGCCGATAAACCCAAATAGCATTTAAAATGTTCCCAAATGGGACCACCAACACTTTGTGTTGTAAGTATCCAAAAATTCGACAGGCCTCATCTTATGGGCCATTGCAACATTTCCATGGAATGGATGGATTTTCACGGCGAGAACTAATTGATTTTTATAGCCAAGGTCTATATTCAGAAACGAAAGTTTAATACCAATGTAATATATCTACCATGTTTTAAGTAAAATAATCATTCGATGACGAGCCATATAATCATACTGAAGGACACGTTAGCGTACAATTTTTAGTAATCACGTGTACATACAACTGTTCTTGTTTTATTTGACGTGTAGGGTAACATTGGCTGACTCATGCCAGTAATTATTATGTAGGTTATATTAATTGCGACAACTGAAGAAAAACACTTCGCCCGATTAGCTAATAAGCAATACCGCTGATGAAGACAACCAATATTTTTTTCACATCACCTCCTATTCAGAAAAGAGCTTTTTCTTCCCTGCTAGGAAGGATCAAAGTGGCACTTTTCCTCCCTGCTAGGAGGGATCAAAGTGAGTATTATATTTTTTGGATCAAAGTAACACTTTTCTGTTCTAGCACACTATTGTTACATTTTTTTACACATTATTTTTTTAGCTTAATAATCTGTTTAAGCATCAGATTGTGTCAACACTAAGATTTTTTATTTTCCTCATAGTTGATGTGAAAAGCAGTATCTGTCACACGGTATCAAAATTATTTCGTCTTGGGCGTTACCACTTGAATCCCTCATTACGCTCAGTATTCTACTTTAGAATCCCTCACAACGTTCGGGATTCTATTGTAGAATCCGTCGCTTCGTTCAATGATGATGATTCAATGTACGCCCTTGACGGAAATATATCATTTTGATCCCTTGTAACACAAACTACTTATAGATACATTTTGACACGTCTAAAGCACATCTAAGAATAGGAGCCAAGTTTCTCTTTAAATATGCGCATTTAAAGTAGAGATCGAATTAAAACGCATTAAAAGGGAATGACGCGCAAATTATAGATAAACTAAGCTCCAAATTAATTTAAACTCCCTCATTACAGGTCGATATCGTCTCAAGTCCAATTTTACTTGCATATCAAATTAAGTAAACTTTTAAAGCTGGATCGGAATAGCTTTAAACGGTTATAGGAGAACCGTTACTCGGAGTGGCCACCGCGCTTACTCCAGCGGGTAACTTGTCATATTGTGTACGAGTCACTTTCAATCTAATTTATGTGTATTTCACAAAAACATACAATTAAGAGAGGCAATAACGCAGTCTTCTCTTAATCAGATGTCAGATTTAGTCAATATTTACTTTAATAATAGCCTTCGTTGAATTAAGCTCGCATGATTAATATTGATAGCGAGTATGAAGTCAAAATTAAAGAGTCGGACCAGTATACTTTTGTATTAAAAATATCTCGTAGTCATTAAATGCTACATGTTATTATCAAAGACTACTGAATTTTACACTGGTTGACATTTTAAACAGTTTGAATTTATTCGCTTATTTAGCCATGTAGGTAAATAATCATGTATGTTTTGCTTGTGTAGCGACAACTTAATAATTGAACAGTGACAATTTATCCGCGCGCTTTTGATCAATGCTTTTTATTGTGGTGCAGAGTAGCAGAGTATCCAGCATAGTTGCTGAAGAACTGGATTTTTTGAACATTTTTTTTATCTATAAGGTACCAGCGAAAATACTTGCAGTATTCTAAGAGATTAAAATAATTCTTGGTTTTACACAAATTGAATACCTGGGCGTTTTTTTTTTTGTCCCCTACACTTTTTTTCAAATTTGGGATTTTTTATGTTATTTCTACTCTGAATTACGAGCTTTTTATATCCTAATAGGAGAAAAAAAGTGTCCTAAGGTTTTTATTTCCATTCCGTCACCATTTTTCATAGACTTTGTATGGCGGTCGCGAAATGGAAAGATCGAAAAATGTATGGACATTTTGGGACACTTTTTGATGGTATGGTCGCGTTCATAATTTCTCGTCTATTATAAATTTTTGTCTATGTTTATGTTTTTCTTTTCTTTTTGTATTGTTTGTATTCATAATTCGTTTTCATGTATAAATTTTTGTATTGTCTGTTTTCTTATTTACTTCTTCTGTGTATCTTTTGCAAATGTTTTAATATGTATATTTTTGTGTTATCTGTCGTGGCATCACCGAATGGGCCCTACGGAAGACCAGCGCTGGCTTTATAGCTAGCATTATGCTGAGTTGGGTCCATTTCGTGATGCACACTTATTGTTCTCTTCTGTTCTTGCTGTTGTTGTCTGTACATGTTCGTACATGTTTTGTGAACGTCACGAATAAAAATCTTTTATCTTTTATCTTTATCTTTTATCTTTATAAAAATCCCAAATTTAAAAAAAAAAGTGTAGGGGACAACAAAAAAAAACGCCCACCTAGACAAAGGGTGAATCAACAAATAAATAACCCCGACACCTACACGAAGTTTAAAGATCATATCCGCAACTAAAATACGGCATCAAAAAGAAGAAACTCACCCAGGAAGCGGTTTTAAAACAAATTTATCATAATTCATTAGATGGTCATTGAGCACACGCGCGCTGGGCCCCGGCCATTACTGGGGATGACGGAGCGCGTGCCGCGCCGCCGGTCTACGTGGAGCCCCCGGACCCCCGCGCCCATAGTCCCCCAACTAACCATCGAGGCTCACACTTAAATGGATATGTTACGCTCGCCGTCGCCTTTAAATAGGAAACGACACGTTTATCCAATTAGAAATTCACCATATCTTTGTGATAGTTGAAGAGGAAATTTGAGCAATCAACTTGCAGAGCGCCTCGTCGTTCCTATCACAGTTTATTCAATTGAGCGCGTAATGAAGCTATGCGAGTTATGTACAGAATGAAATAAGCGCAGCGATTAGATGCGGACGGTAGCGCCGGCCGATATTAACTCGCCGTTCAAATTACTTAACCCTTAAGGCTCACTTGCACCATCCCACTAACCCAGGGTTAAGCGGTTAAACCGTTTACCTAGTGTCAAATTGTACTGGTAACCATGGTAACTCCAGGTTTAACCAGTTAATCCCGGGTTAGTGGAATGGCGCAAGTGGCGCTAAATCGCCAAGCGTTGAACGCGAGAAATATTGCTCCACATATAAAGCGCATTACACAATAACTGATATTTTACTTTTAAATTTGCAGTTATAGTTAAAACAGTCACGCATTTGGTAATAATATCTGGGCGACCGAGCTTTGCTCGGAAAACATATAAAAACTCAAAAATTCGCGTTTTCCCAGAGATAAAACCTAGCTAGATCGATTTTTCACCCCCAAAACCCCCATATAGCAAATTTCATCGAAATCGTTGGAGCCGTTCCCGAGATCCCCAAAATATATATACATATAAATATACAAGAATTGCTCGTTTAAAGGTATAAGATTTTACACAATAATAAGCTTTTTATTTTAGTTATTTATTTTTTGTTTGTAATCTTCAAAGGTGTCGCTCAAACGGTTAAGTTTTGCCTCTTATTTCGCCCTGTAAGTAGTGCACTGCCTTACCTGTAACCCGACGCCAATTTAACTCTAACCTTTGCTATGATCGATAAGATATGCGAAAATGGTCGCCGTTCCAAAATACCGTTGGTCAGGAAATATCTCAATTCTAAGTTTTACTGGTTGCGCAGTTTAAAATACCGGAGACATGCTAAGTAGGTAAGGTAGGTAGGAAATATAGCATGTTGCTTGGACAAAAGCCTGAGTCCGGAACAACTTGTTCTTACAAGGTGTTAAGGCTGGTTTTCTGATTTATTGTTACTTGACATTAGCAATAATCAATGTGGCTTTATGGCAACCTTGTATTGTCTATAATTTGTAAATAAATCGACTATGATATAAACCTAATACCTATATTTTGCCAAGTTTTTGCCAAGTATCGAATGAGATATAAATAATATAGTTAATATTAAATGATTATTAAGTACACACATACAAATATTTGCTCAATAGAAAATTAATACGATAACACTACAAATATATTTTTTATTACTTTAGAAGTAGAATGTTTACCTAACCTAGTACCTACATACGCGGCGACTCCATAAACATAAACATTACCTTATCATCTATGCCTTTTACTCTGACATGATAAATAATTATATGACATGATTTATTTATCATGTCATGCCAAGGTGACAATGACCTCAAATAATATCAGCAGGCTAACAAGACGTAGCCGTAAATCTCACCTAAATTAGAGACAATGGTGTTACTATTGTATTGTTTTATTTAAAAGCACATACCGAGACCAAGCACGTTAACATATCAAGGGTCCCGTCCTTGCATCAGAAAAATTGAATAGAAATTGTGTAAATATGACTTAAAATGACTACGGGGATACTTTTGCGTATTTTTTTTTTATTGAAATATTATTATCAAAACGTTGATCTAATTTTGCTACGAGTAAAACTCATTGTATTTACTTTGTCAATGCTTCGATTGATTCATGAGCTTTCTGAAAAAGTACGTTTAAAACCTGTTTAAACTGAAATTAATAACCAAATTATGGGTAAGTCATACGGCGCGATTCGGGAAATGAATTAGAGATTCACTAGATATGAAATACGGCAAAAGGTACCTTATGGCAGCTGGCGCTTACGCTATTTATTAACGCCGCTCCAATATTCAGCCTGGGCAATGGTACCTTTTTCCGTGGAACGTCACATATCTTTACTATTTCATATCTATCTAGTGCATCTCTAATTCATTTCCCGAATCGCGCCGACAGTCCTTCTAAGCTAGCTTTGCGCTGACTTGGCAACGGTAGCTGTAACACCACTATGTTAAGCACTATATTTCCATAGATATGGTTTGTGTGGTGGCACTGGTGGCTCTATCCCACTCGTCGTCGCTTAGCGAGTCGGTGCAGATTTAACATAGACGGACTATGTCTACTAGTTACCTATATTTTGATAAAAACATGGAACTACTCTTCGACTTTTGACAAAATTTCATTCGAGAATAACTAGTAACGATGCATAGGAAAGAGGAAGTGGCCTCTCGGGCTCGGTTAAGTGTTGTTAGGTTAGGAGCAGGCAAATGCCGTCGTGTGCCGTGGCGCGTGCCGCGGCTCCTGATTGACGCCCGTTGGTCCGCACTCGCCGAGGTGCCTTAAGTCCCGTCGCTTATTGAGTCGAACTCCCCGACCAACCAGTATAGTCATGATCTCTTGATGTGCGTAAAGTTGGGCAGTAAATAAGTATTACTTCATCATATAGAAATGTGTTCACATACAATGTCCACACAAAGTTCGATTATGAGATTTATTAAACAGTTTTGACCGATTCACGGTTAGTTTCACTATCGACCGGGATATGAGCCGCGATTACCTTTTTATGAGGTTTTTTTTCGACTAAAATTTAACTGTAAACGATTTTTTCTACCTTTACGTATACGATCATGAAGAGTAGTGCAATGTAGGCCAATTATGCTATTGTTGATGAGTCGATTCATTATTAAATGAGGAATGTTAATAAATATGACTAACTTTACTAACACCTATACCTGCTAACTAAAGGAGCAAACCAGACCAACATAAAACTCTTCGATACTCCATAGGTACCGCTCTCAGTCATTCAAAAGTTTTACTTCAATGAGGTAAATTTTGTAGAAGGAAATAAAACAGATCGAAACGGTGAAATTGAAGTGTATAGTGTGTATATCTACGGATGAAAAGTTCGCTATGTGAGCGATTGGAATCTCACTCCGACCTCATTCATAAATCGTCATTTAAACTCATTCCAAAGAGCAAGGGTCCGCGACGCCACATAAATTACGGATCATCTCGAATTATGTTATCCGCCAATAAGTAGCTCGGACGTGACGACAGCATAAAAAATAATAAAAGCTTTACATTGATAATAATTATAACTATGTAATTATTATAACTTACACACTTAACACAAATAACTTGTTTTGATTGGGACGTAAATTTATTACCGAGCCGTCGCTCATTTTAGTTATTAAAAATCAATTAAAACTTAAAAATTCATAGCACTTTTAAAATTTACATATAAATTGAGTAATTAAGAAGTTAGATAATTAAGTGGCGACACGTACTACGAATCCCGATATGCTAATCAATAGATAGGCGATTTCGCAGCGTATCATAGCAGTAACAAGTTGGAATATAGAGGTATGTATATGTTTTAATATCGGAAAATGTTGTAATATTATACGGCCAGACTTGAACGTACTCATAACAGTCATAACATAAAAACTCTTCAATCGTAGTATTTTAGTATAAATAATAAATAAATATTAGACAAGCATACACAGAGGTCATGCCAAAAAAGGTACCGTTCGAATTTTCAGACTACCTACTGCATCATTACGCGCCGGGCGACATTGCCGAAACTTCAAAAAGATAATTTTGTCGATATATTTAATATATTTATATTATATTTGACGTTTCCTGCAGGCAGTATATATGTCAATAGAGACTCTTTGTTTCTTATGCATATTGTGCGGTCACCAAGTTGTCTGGAGAAACAAATTATTCTCGGATATGTGGAGGCAAGCGCGGTAACGGACCGATTCCAGTGCGCTGGACCGACACTATTGAGAGGGCTATTAAAGGTAGCCTTTATCAGGCAGTTAAATTATCAAAGAACTGGGTTGCATGAAGACCAATTGCATATGGTCAAAATCTCAGACGTGAGGGAACGAATAGAATAGAATATATATTTTTAATCAAACATAGAACCATAGAATAATGAATATTATTAGTCAGTCGGGTAAAGTATGTCACGGTATGAGATGCTGCATAGAGCATGCCAGAGCCAGATCTATCTGGAGCGTCAAGACATTAAGTCTAGTAAGCTCTTTGCACAATGACCACTCCAAATTAATATATCCTGGCTCGCGCCGAGATTCCTAATATTATATTTAGACGTGACACGCGCTCGTTTGTATCAATTGGTCCCGTCTGCCGCACTGATATACGGCCGAGGCTACTTTAAAACAATGACAGAGGTAATTGCGCGATTACTTACTAGCTTAGCACTGCTCTGAACTCGCTGCTGTGGAGAATAACAGACATTCCAACTAAATTGTAAAATTATTTTTGGAGAAATTCTCGATTGTTGAATGTCTAAAGCAGATAAATAATTATGGCATATATATATTCTTATTAAATAGGTTGGTCGAGCATAGGAATATTTGAAATATTTTTCTTCGATAAGCCTTATTCATAGACATTAAAAACCGATATGTTTATAATTAGTTTATGCCCAATCTAAATATTACATACTCGTATACCTTAGAATAATATAGGTATATAGGTATAGTATAGGTAGGTGGTATGGGTACGAAGTTATAATTATTTTTTTAATTTGACAGTAGTAGAACTAAAACGCGTCTGGCATAGTTACTATTTTGGAAACAATACATGGGACATACAAAAATATTATAACGTCCATAAGTTGTATGAGCACTTTCGCAAACCTCGGCAGGAACTTCATTGCAAGATAATCGCCCTATAAATAACAACCTCCTATTCCGATGAGCCCGATGACTGACCAGCGGCAGCATTTCCTGTAAATTAGAAAATGTCAAACTAACGGCCCCAGATAAACGAGCGCACAAATGATTCTCATGTCAGGGACAAGCGATTACAATGCTCATTAATAACTCCTTGTGCGGCGCCGCTGGCTGCACAACTACAAATCAGTCTAATGAGCGGATCCCATGAAAGCCTTTTAATTTCCCATTTGGTGCGGCCACCTCCGATATCGGTGGACTGTTATTAATATAGGGCTGCGTGGCATCCGCTGAGCGGGCCCGGTGGCGAAGCTCCCGACGAACTCGATTACGGGCGAGACTCTCCGCGACTTATCTCCCGTATTAATTACGCTCAGATATGCACCGGACAAGTTTTAATGCAACCGCTTCATTTGTTGCAGCACTAAAAGTGCCATATCAGAGACGTTATAGGAGTGATAACTTTGTACGAGTGACAGCCGGCCGGTCGCGCGGCGAGACAACAGATTGTGCTTGGACAAGAAACTTATTACTATCGGACCGCTCGCATAGGTAACCGATAACTACCTACCTTGGCTGTATAGGTAGATGTAATGTTTTTAGGGTTCGGTCAACAAGGATCTCTTATAATTTCGTCATAACCATTTGCCTATTCGTCCGTCCCGGCGTTCGTTCGCGAGTTCCAGTATTAGAAAGTAGGTACAAAGAAATTACAAGCGCTTTTTTCTCTTGAGCCCTGATATGGATGGCTGACTAATTATCTATTTAGAAATCCGTTTGCTAAAAAAATATTTAAAACTTTGAGTCACTACGTGAATGATTTGATGACGTAATACTTTCATTTTATATTGGTTTTATTACCTACTTAAATGTAATTAATAATAGTTAAACTTCAATTATTTGTAAAAAATTAAATCTTTAGGCACTCAGTCAGTCCTTAAATATTAGAACGACTTATCAATTTTGAAATTCAAAAATTACGATAATATATCCGATAGCTAAGTGTCGTCTCATGCCTGCTTAGTGTATGATTCGATATCGCTAGATTACCCCGGAACTTCCGAAACACACGTCACCCTTTAACCAGTTATTATAGTAGCGGTAAAGTCACGCCGATAGCCATCTAGCACTAAAGCGGTCAGCGTCTTGCAAGCTCGAGGTAGCGAACAGTGGCTGTTGCAATTACAGCTTGCTTTGAAAGAAATCGGCATCGGATCGGCGGAGCCGCGGGCCAGCAGCGGCTAATAACACCCCACCGGGAATATTGACTGCGGTTACAAATTGAACTAGTATCGCGCTCTATTTAAAACACTATTTATTTCACTATGGGCGCACGCAATTGCCTAAGCCTGACATGGAAAAACGTCAGCCTTAAGGTAGCTGTCTTGGAATTTAACATACGGGCGGATAAGGCAAACATTTGTGTGTACTCCGCCCTCTGCGAAAATTTTCCTGTCTTCGATGAAACCTTAAAAATGCTAATGAATCGTTTTGTTTACTTATTAATACTCCATGGAAAGTTCTACATCGAAATAATCAGACGTATATTTTGAGATCCTTCGATTGCTTTCGAGAAGGCAGTCCGAGAAATTAATTATTTAAACCTAAAATATCCGATTCTATTTATTTTCTTTCATCCACGTGAATACAAAATACTTACCCAATTTCGTTTCATTTTAACGTGGGCACAGTAAAATGATTATCTAAAATGTAATGATTTATTTCGTCAGTTCGGCCCGTTTATTAGACAGGGTAATAAACAAAACCAGCTCAAAGTAGGGACTTAATTATTCTGTCACTTGCGGTGACTTAAAATCAAATCGAATCTATCGACAATTGACATTTCAGTTAAATTTCGCTGCGCGACAGTTTGTATAGTTGGAGCAGACACAAAGCAATTTAAGAGTTCTTTCACCCACAAGTTAAATATTTTCGTTTTAAATGTGTGCTAATAAAAGTTCGGTAGTCGTTCTAAACAAACGAATAGGTATATATTACCCTTGTCTACTACACCTACTACAAAACGACCACCTTGTATGAAGTAAATTAAGTACCTATGTACTATGACATTAAATGTCGTGAAAATATTTGCTAAAACTTTAGGAAAGCCGTTTGTTTGTGCGCGCCTCGTTGTTCATAAATAAATTATTGCAAAACTAACGGTTATTTATTTTGATTTTTTTCCAATATTTCAACTCTTGAACTTTAGTTGAATAATTCGTGCCCTGCGCACGCTGACAGCAGCGCAGGAGTGGCTGGCTGAGATGGTATCGTGCGCATTACGCGCGCGTGATCATCCCGCACCACTGGCGTTATCTCCGCGCATGACGGACGGACCTCTTGAAACCGGAGCCCTCCAAGAATCTCTTCACCGAACCTCCAATCTGTTGCCATAACTCAACCAGATAACAACAAGCCCGTAGAACTGTTAACGACAAATAACATAGATAACGTAACGGGCACGTAAGCGGTCCTATCTAGTCGATAATATTTAATAATTATTTACATATCTAGTTGCATTTATCAGATGTGATGACGCGTGCGCTGTGACAAAATTGCCTCCGAACTTTTCGACTAATTTGTTTGAGGCGTTTAGTTACTGCCGCTGTAGCGATAAAGTTAAATATTCGTGATATAACATCTTTTTCAGATAACGCACTAATAGGCAGCTTTAGTTGAATAGTTTCACAAGTAAATTGGATTTCCTGTTTACTTTTCTAAGAATCCACAAAGGCGAATTAAGGCGTTTTTCTAATGAGGATGCTTGTCGGACGAGTTTTACAGCGATTGCCAACAATTAACTGCAGTTAAAGCACAAGGCGCCATAGGCTAATGAACAGAATTAGCATAGGAAGCTGGCATTAACTAAATAAATCTAATGACCAACTCGTTACTACCGGCCACGATTATATTTGTTTTGTATGTATATGCCTAATGGTTCAATTAGTGGGGGAATGGTAAACTAAAATGCATAGATTTATTAATTAAAAAAAACGGCACTCATAAAGTCGTTAGGTAGGAAAAGGAACTCTGGCAAATACTGATAAAAATGAAGGTAAGAAAAGTAGAAAAGTGTCACGCCCTCGCCAGACAAAGAATGAAGGACTTTGGAGCAGGATATCTGGAACCAAAGGATTTTAAAACGCTACCCATGAGCTCCATCATCCGACACATGGAGATGGTGGGAAAAGCTCTTGAGTAGTTGACGGGTCTTTCCTAGGGGGTAATTGCACAAAAGATCCCTATGGGTCGAAGTGTAGGTATCCACAAGAGCCCCCGAACAACAAGATAAGATAAGGTAAGAAAAGACTGGCGACCCTCAGTCATGGGCATTGAAGAGAGGAATAAGATTCGATAGTTTGGCTCCAAATTATTCATTTGTACGTAAATTTGTTGTGGCTCAGCAAAACCTGGAACCCGACCTTGATATATTAGTAGCAATGACGCTTATTGACAATTTTTAATTCGGTACCCGTGGTAACCCTCTGACCATTACTTCTCGTCACAACGCTATCATATGAAAATTAGTTGAAAGCTAGTTACCTATTTTTCATGAAATCCAGCCCTAATTCACAAGTGTACTAATTCACTAATTCCCTAATTCACTAATATACTTGACGTCAACCTAGGCCCGTAAGTGGGTTTTTCTTCCCGCTACGCGAGAAGAAAATCTCACTTCCTGGCCAAGGCAAGACGTAAAACTTTATACAAACCACGGGCGGTAATTCGTAAAGCCAAAGATCGCATATTTATGGCCCTCACCTTCGGTTCGGGCCACAAACACCTGCGATCTGGAGCATTTACGAATTCACCTCCCTAGGTATGTAATGTAACTATATTCTTACTTGTGATTAAACAACAAAGTTTTCCCCTAAATTACTCATGTCCTTTGCTCATGTCCGACGAACGCTAATAGCTACGATTGCGTGGTTAAGTTGTTACATGAGTAAATAAAACTTCCAAGTAATCAGCGACATTAATAACGACGTCTTCGACGATCAGGCCCTATTTGGAAGCCGGAATAATCTAAGATCCTTTTGCCTACCTAGTAAGTAAGTACATGGTACCTATAATCGCTAAATACATGGTAACCTATCTATCTTTTATGTACGATAATAGCAAAAGAGATAAACGAACTATTTATAGGTATATCAAAGTCAGACTGATTGACGTTCCTTGGCGGTAAAAATGTTGCTTGTATCAACTTCAATTCAATTAAGATGTACGGTATAATTATAATAGTTTTGAATTTAAAAGAACGGGGCCACCCCTCAACTGCCTTGTCCCGTATCCGTCCCAGACAATTTGGACTGTAATGAACAGTTGAAAGGTTATTAATTCAATAGCAAATTTTTGACACTTGGCGTTCGAGGGGGTTAAGTATTGTTGTATCAGACACATAAGGAAATTTGTGATACTCCAACACAACAAGGTACAAACATAAGTATAATACAATTTTAATTACCTAGTGCACAGTATTCCGAGAAGAATGTGACTACAACCCTGCTGTGTGCTTGCGAACATACTCAACATTTATCCCATACAGAGTTACCCCTTATATGTTCGTGGAAATATTGCACGGCAAATACCAATGATCCGTTTGCATACCACGAATATACCTAAGCAATGCAATTGTTTCTAATATTTGCTACAGATAAAACGACTAACTGCCGTATTCGAACTTCAAGATATTCACAAGAGACTACTAGATCCATTCTAGATACGTTATAGTTTAGATTTCAACTAGTTCTCTTTTGCAGCGCAATTCGGGCAACCAATGTCACTTTTACGATAGATCGTGTTAGATATCTATTAGATGTGAATTAGATCTCTAAGTAATATCTTGTGGAAATCGTTCAAGAGTATCTCCAGAATCGCGGAAATGTCAAATTTGACAGGTTAGATCTTAAACATATCGTTATCGTATCTTGGCAATGTCTAAAAGATATCTAACAGATGTCTATTACAAAATCCGAATCGGGCCCTTAATTAAATTTAGTAAAAATGCGTAACTTGGTAGTGTCCATATCACATCTCGGCTTCTTTAAAAACTATTTATTTACAGAAAAAACTAATTTGGTGATTTCTTAGAATCATCGCTGTAAAAGTAATAAAATGCCTTCATAAAATATCAAAGTTTGAATTTATTTTACGCTGATTGCCAATCTAGAAATAATATCAGAAACTGTAAAATGGAGAGCCAGATAACTACCAAAGTTTTCATTTAAAACAGAATCAAAGTCCAATAGAAATACCAGTATTAAAATGTTCATGTCTAACTAGATTGATGAATATGAACGCAATAAGTGTTATAATTTAAGCCTCTTAGCGTGTCAGGGTCTCGGGCACAGAGGGACTACCGCGAACCACGTATGACGTGTTGCATCTCTGTCGCACTTGTAATTTCGTACGTAAGTGTGACAGGGAGGCAACACGTCGAACGTGGTTCGCGGTAGGCCTTCAGCTCGGCCGCTGATAGAGATCTCAAAGATTTACGTGCACTTTACTCATTAAAGGATTAATTGACATTGTTAACTGCTCAGTATATACCATCTGCACGGCTAGCACATGATTACCCGCGGGATAGCTCGCGCCGCGAGAGACGGCAGTCGCCCGTCACAAATTTCTATCTCTATCTGTCAATTCCTCTATTTTGGCAGCATGAGTTCGCACATCGAGAAAAGAGTTCCACGAGAGAGAGCCATCCCGCGCGCGACTTAGCCAATGTGGCCATTTATACATGGAACAAACTTTTCATTCGTGGCAACACTGAATCGGTAAAATAATAATCGGATAAGTAATGAATAGTCAGCCTTAGAAACGGAGCGTCCCTAGTCACGATAACTTTGTCTCTTTCTCGCAGTATGAAGAATAAGAAATAGCAAATATTATTTTTAAGTCGAAAATGTCAGTGTCAATACTGTCAATCAAAATTTGATTCGCTTTGTCGTTACAAGTTGGAATATATTATTATAATTATCTAAAGATTACCTACCTAATCATTAAAATACAACTCCTTACGAATAATTGGCGTTTTGTTAAAAGTTTTGGCTAACAAAATACCATCTTTACGAAGAAGTCAAGTTGTAAGTACTTACGTACACAATTCAATCTTCATAAAGCTCTTTTCCGTTGTCTTTTGCAAAAAAATTACATTCCTTTTAAATCTTATTTACAGACTAAATATCTTATGCTAATTAATCCCCGACATATCTCCCTTATGGCTGGCTAGCCGCTGCATTGCTGGCTTCGAAGATAGATTGAATGACAATCATGCACAAGCCTATCATCAAACACGGAGGTATTCTCTACACCTAAGCATGCTGCTGCTAACCGCAGCCCTCCTGCCATCACGGAGGACATAGAAGGGCTCAAGTTGGGAACCTACTCCGTGCAAGGACAGTCGAGTGTTGATAACACTTCTCAAATAATGTGACTTTTAAATAAATACTACCAAAAACTTTAAATGATTTTATTTACTTTGACCTTTTTGAGATAGGTACTCAGATTTAAGTACGATTCGTCGGAGTCGGAGCGCATTTCACATTTGTATGCCCAAAGCCGGTCGGCTGCTTGCGGATCGGATGGCTCCGGACGGATTCTATCGCTTCTGCCACACATTATGTAGATAGGTACACTGAAAAAGCATTCCGGCGCGGCCCAACTCCAGCCGGTCGGTGGGAATCGTAACTTAAGGATTAGGCTAGTACCAACTCGTACACTACAAAGTAAGTATTACGGCTGTGGTCTTCTGTGAGGTGGAGTTTGAGTTGAGCTGCCAGATTCATTATTTGCATTCTTTGTGGAATGTTGTTTCACAAAATTTCGTCTAAATCGGTTCGGCGGATTAAGCGTCAAGAGGTAACATATAGTCAGCAGCAATAGTTGCTAAGCGGGCGAGGTGTTCAAAATTACCTTGACGCGCTCTTATTCTCTTAACAATAAAGTCGCGTCAAGATCATTTTGAACACCTCGCCCGCTTAGCAACTATTGCTGCTGACTGTACATAGGTACAGATTTACTTTTGCATTTACTTATTATAAGTGAGGTTGATCGCAATATTCAGGTCGGGATTGTGTTGTTTATATCCCACAATGAATGGAAACACCTAAGGAGCGACATAATACAGGTTGTCAACAATAATTGCATGTAAAAATACGCGTGTAAATATAACGGGTTAGCACTGATTGATAGCACGTAATTGTTTCCCGGATTAGCAATGTAATATTTTTGTATCAATTATTTATGTTTCTATTAATTATCCCCCAGTCAATTCGGCACCAAAGGTTTGCTTTGTTGATGTGGTCGTGATCGTACAATCTTAGGCTTAGATTTTTTTCTGTCGGATTTTCGTTTAACTTAAGAGAACAAACAAGTCATTGTGAAAAAATATAATAATTTTGATATTAATGGCATGATCATGAAACTCAAGATTCAAATTATACTTAAACAAAAAAGTGTTGTAGTATGAAATAAATATAAAATATGGAAAATTATCTTTCTTTTAGAACAAAAGTCAACAAAACTTCGACCAAATGCGCTTGTCGCCAAACTCAGTACCGGGAGCAAACCCTAGTCGCGACCCTCTAGCCTCGAAGACAATTTCTCTCATTTTGACGTTCAAACGCGGGACATTTTGTCTCCCATAGTACACTCGTGCTACGATTTTCGAGAGTATCCCGCGTGGAACTGTCAAACGACAAAATTATGTCGCTTTGACATTTGTCCGCGAGACAGCGGGTTGTCGCGCGGCTCTTATGCTACCGATTCGCGAGAGAGCTCTATGTCGCGGCATTTTCTCGCCTGTCGACTGTCGCGCCCATCATGTGCTAGCCGTGCTGTAGCACTCGTTATATCTCATACCTATCTACTTAAAGAAGTACATGTTACAAGTATGCTACAAATATCATACCTATTACAATTGTGAACAAGGTAATCAGAAGAATACTAAAACGCCAAAATGTCATGGTACTTAGACCGATTTAAATTTAAAGAAAACAAGACTGCAGACGAAAGTGCTGTCGGGTAGATAAATTACCCAATTTAAGTTCTTACTAATTTGTGTACAAGATAAAAAAAATCCATGCCGTATTCTCTCTAAAATCGCCATTGACATTGTTATTTTTTCCCGTCGGTTATAAGGCCCATCATTGCGAAACCTATCGTACTCGTATCAGAATGCTGGTGTTATCTGCCACAGAACTCGTCCGACGCGGACCGTAGCGGTCGCCATCGCCACTCAGCCCGCTCTCACTTAATGTCATAAATAACTTTGTCAATCTGCTAACTTAATAGCATAATTTATCCGTCGCAGGACAACATAACGAGCAATGCCGATAATAAACCAGAAAAGCCATGAGGTGATAATAGCAGTACGTAAATAATGATGCCTGATTGCCGGTCCACACCTCATCGCGCGGAAATATAATCCTCGTGACGTAACCCCGGCACTTATTATGCCCATCTAACAGGTCATTTTGAGGCTAAATGATGATAAACCCGCTATAAATTTGAGGATTTATCCTCTAGACTAGATTAATGTATAATGTACTATTCAAACGATTCCAGTAGGTACGAGTATATTTTGATAGCAGTATTTCTGCTCGCAAAACTTAGCGCTCCTACGTTGGGTTTTGAATTCAGGTAAAAACGGTACCAACATATTGTGTGATGAACACGAATATTTCATCCCCCATCCTCTTCCTCTCCCTTGTTCCTCTTGTACAATGACAGGGACACCTTTACTAACGTAACGTACAAAAGCTGGCGATTATTACAACTTTTTATGTATATCGTGGGAAAGTAGGTGCAAGTAGGATAGGTACCAGCTATTTCTTAATTACGGACAAGATTGACTTGCCTTGTAACTTGTAACAGTCCCTGACCGTTTTCTATCATTCATCTATTGAAATATCCGCATTCAAAGTTCCTTAGTTGTTTGAGGCTATAATATTTCTATCCTATTTAATAGAAAGAGCCTTTCAAAAAAGGACCGCGCTATCTATTGTCGACGCAAACAAGATCTGACCTCCAGCTCATGTCCTTTGCCTCGAATGCAATCTAAGCCTAATTAACTCTCGGACATGGCGAGGATGTACCGATTAGAGCTGCGCCCGTTAAGGAGAAACAATCACTTCTCCTATATGGTATATCTTTACAAGGTTAGTTGTTCTGGTCATGTTGTCTTTGCTTGCACAAGCGCCAGAAAGTCGACATGAACGAAACAATGCTACCTCGACATCTGGAGCAACTATGCGCAATTGGAGAATTCTCTCATATTATTTCACGTGAGATATCAACTCGTTTGCGGTGGCTGAGCCATTGGAATAGCACGCCTAGTCGAACTAAAATCAGTCTGAGATAATTGCTACAAGTATTTATGGTGGTTATATCATAGCACAATCATAGTCATGTCAGCTTCTGTCACTTTCTCGAGCCAAATTCCCAGTTTTGTGTTGTAATAAATTGAAACTTTATACAGTTTTCATTTTCATTCATTCATTTTACGCCAAGAACCCATAATCTGTTCTTTTGTTTACCTACCATAGCGTCAAGAAACAAAAGAACTATCATGGCAAATTGGTAAAGTAAGTAAGCTAGATTACACCAAACAAATTGGATTGACACTCGTTTTTGGATACACCATACCAGCACTGCCATCTGGCTTTTCAGCCTACGAGGAGCTCAAACGATAAATTCATAATCACTTGAGAAGGAATTTTGTCGCACCAAAATTCAAGTCAATAAAATTGCTACAGTACTTATGTAACCATTAGTTGGGTATAGCGGTCACGGAGTGCCCTAGGAGCCCGTTACGCGTGCATTGCCGTGTCACATATTGAATGGGCTGGGTGTCCGAGCATTGGTAGACTATTGGGAGCTGCACTGTCTCGATATGTTCCCCGATACGCTCGCCGACACCATTTATTCATGGTGCAATAAATTCAAATTACCGGATTAACAATAGTACGGATACCATCTCCGGGAGCGATGCTGGCCGCCTGATACTAGAGTAAATGCATGCTTCCGAGTTTACGCTGCTTGGTCTAATTTTATTGTATTTTCATTCAGAATATTTACACATTTTCAGGATGTATACTAGGGCTTGCAAATATTCGAAACTTTCAGATATTCGAATATTCGACTTTTGCTGACGACGTATTCGAATATTCGAATAATTATTCGAATATTATAAAAAATAAGAAAAGGAACGAGAAATCGGTTTATTATCGTTTTATTCAAAAGCTTTTTTCACATATTGCTAAAACTAAGGATATTTGGCAGAAATCCACTTAATTGACTAGATTTTATCATCCTACTATTTATAAGATGCCTACATTTATAAAAACAAGTAAAACGCTAAAATTAGACGTATTTAATATTTCTAGATAAAACTTATTATATTATAAATGCGTCGTTGCGTGAAATAATATAACTTTAACCATCCAAACACCTAGGTATGTAAGATATTTTTTTTAGTAGGTAATTATTTTCCGATTTAAATTAACTTGTAATCACTCAGAGGCCTGTAAAAAGGCCTTTAATTTCATTGTATTTTGAATCTTTATTGACTTTATTTGTTTTGGCAAGTTTATTATTCCTAATGGTGGGCTAATTATATAATATTGGAATATTTAAGGGAAAAAGTTAGTTGAGTATTGGGTGGATTATTCGTCAGCTAAAGGTGCATGGTTAGATTACCAAGTTGGGCAGGATTGGTATGATTAAATTTGAGAATTGCGATAAGTGGCAAGGTTTAGACTTCAAAAATTCGCTTAGCGTACGCTTGTACTGAATAAACAGAATGACCCTTTAACTTAAAACTTACGCACCGTAAAAATAACATACTTTTTGATTTCGTTTTCTTTTAAATTTAGTTAGGTTTCACTGTATTCACGAAGTCTATCGAGAGGAATACAGTAAAAATATTATTTCCTTCGTATTTGGGTACCTACCGTTCCTCATTCACTGTAAATACCCGTAAAACACACAGAAACTGTAACTACAGCGGATGACATAGATTTTTTTATAGTAATAAAAAATATTCGAATATTCGAAACCTGAGCGGCCGAATATTCGAATATCAAAACAGGTCGAATATTCGACAAATTCGAATATTCGAATATTCGAATTGCAAGCCCTAATGTAAACACTAGGCATTTTTATGAAAAACACAATAGTTATTTACGATACAAGTGCGGAAAAGAGGAAATTCGAAACGAGTGCCGATAAATAAAATTAAAACACGACCGAAGGGAGTGTTTTAAATCGACACGAGTTGCGAATTACCTATTCGCACGTGTACCGTACAACGTTTTACAGTACATATGGCCCTTTAAACTTTTGACATCGCACGAAAAGTGCCATTTTACGCACTAGTGCGTGAAAATAGGGCCATATGTACTGTAAAAGTACTTTATTTTTACATCATCTTTCACAACTATTTAAAACCTATAGCTTTCCTTGTGCCACTGTTACTATAGTTCGTTTTTTTAGCATTAGAAAGAACTTGAAAGAAGGTAAGCGATTTTGACAAGTCTTTTAATTGAAAAACACTTTTTAAAAATCAATAACTATTACTTATGAAAGCAGAAGACTATAAAAGATCGTATTAGATTCATAATTGTTACATATTTACCGTAACTTATTATTAAAATGTGTTTTTCAATTAAAAGACACATCAAGATTGTTTACCTTATTTCTAATGCTAAAAAAAACGAACTATAGTAGGTACGTAAATATGTATATATCTAATCATAAGCTGTTTTTTTATACCACGGGATGATTGCAAACAAAATTGTGGCCCGTCTGACGGTGAAAAGAGACCGCAGCCTATGGATGCTTACAACAGTTTTAAGTCCAGCATTGTCACTCGCGCATTGCCGCCCCATAATATGCCATAAGTCCGCCATTTGTACATTGTTGTATATAATTTTGTGCAATAAAGTTTAAATAAATATGCAAGGATTCACTGTCTTGACTGACTTTTTTCATCCGAATTAATATTTAATTTGACATTGTCAGGGTCGAAGTCAGTAGGTTTCTCACGGTATTACTTAGGTACCTACAACAAAGTGATACAAAACATATTTAATGACGACTGTTAATAGGCCTCTTTGGTATATAAATATAGAATAACTAGTATTAATACCTTGAAATAGTGCCGTCAAATTAAAACTTAACTGGCTATAGTGGCTATGCTATTAAAACATTACGACTTCCTATAGTCTACAATTTCCCTCGCTTACAACTGTTGTAAATGTGTGATATGTAGCGTCGTAATCCGACTAGTACGAAATTGGATCTAATTTTAATAAACACAATTTTCTAGAGACATTGCCATCAATAAACGTCGCTGCAAGAAAGAGCATGTCGCGAAGACACATGGCTCTTGGACACAGATTACATAGGTAATACTAGAACAGATACGACGCTCGTACGGAAACAAAAAGCAATCGGTTTGAACAAGTCGAACTTTGAGGTACGGGAAATTGTGGTACACAAATTAGCAGCATGTAATAAGTTGGCTCGATGTTCTGGTAAACACTGAAGAAACCCGTTAGTTTAGGCTAGAGGTAGCACAAGACAGATCATTGTGGAGATCATCGGAAATGGATCGTTGAAAGCCGTGGTAGAACTTTTCGGCGAACTTTCAATCATGTTCCAATTGAGTTTAATATCCCTTAGAGGCATAGAGGAGGTATTAGGTAGGTACCTAACTGGCACGTTTTTATGGTATGCAGTATAGAGTATAGAATCTCAGCGACGGTGTAAACGCACAGAATTTGCAAGATGACGACGCTTATGCTCTGTAACATTTCATACGCTTACATAGAGCTTGCGATGTAAACCAGTAAGAACTCTTACCAAATAGATAGTAATGAATCTTGAGGCTATTGTTACATTGGAAGGCTTGGGTGCGTAGCTATTGTAGCTAACATGCCAATCGTTTACGCTCCGTAGTGAACGAAACGCAACTGTCACAGTTGCGCTAATATGGAAGAGTGTTAGAGAGACACAAAGCGTTTCGTTGACGTAGCGCAAGCGATTGTCACCTTGGCTTGGTAAGAAATGGGAATAGACGTTGAACGACCCTCGCGGGCGGTGCAATGAAACCAGACACCGCGACGAATCGAACTCGAGCCTGTCGCATTTGAGGTCCGCACAATATTTCTACCTTTTCACGGAGATATCCGCGCCCGTGTCTGACGCCGGACGTGAAACACAATATCGCGTCGCGTCCAATTTATAGCGTCGCACTAGCCTCGATTCGGGATAAGTACTCCAGCTAATCATGGGATTGTGGCTGCGAGAGGGCAATAAAGCTTATTTAATATGTGCGATCTTATCGCTCACTTTATTTCAACGATTTATTTTAACAATGCATTGATGCCCGTACGGATGACTTTTAAAAAGAGCATAGAGTGCAGGGCAGCACCAACAGTCTCCTAAGCGCATTTGTCGACAGAGTAGACTGCCCACTGATGAGGCGTTGGAATCAGTTGCACGAACTTCACGAACCCAACGTATCATCAAAATAAATAGTATTAAGTAGTTTTAGGTATTTATTCTTTTACATATTGTACACTAACATAGATATAGGTAGTTAAATTGTATATTTTGTACTAACACTATGGGTTCTTTGCCTGAAATAAACGATTTCAATTTCAATTCAATTAAGTTTTTGATACATCGCTTTCGTTAAAACAGTATCTTGGGTATTAAAACACACACCTGTAAATTGGATGATACATTTGATGACGGATGGAGGTCAGCTTAAATATAGATACTTAATTACAAAAATGAATTTAAAATTATCAAGATAATTGAGAAAATTATAAAATATGGCAAGTCCTATAAACAGGAATATAGGTAGGTACCTAATACTTATCTATAGGTAACAAAACATTTTTTATCAAGTTATTATTTTTCTTCCATTATAGGTAGGTATTTTTTTTTACTTAGTAAGTATGGTGCTAAGACACTAACACCAAAAGTTTTCTTACGTTAAACTCAGAGGGATTTCTTATTTATGTTCTTGATTAGTTTAATTATGAACTTTAATTAAAGACTTTCCCGATAAGTGAGAGTTAAGTTTGAGAAGTGTAGGTCTTGTGTGCTTAAACTATGAGAAGGTAAATATTAATACAAGTAAGCAGATATATGGGTAATCTCATTGCTTGTAGCACAGAGATGCGAAAGTTACAAAAACCTTTAACATAAGCGTGTTAAACTTTTGTGTTTCAAATAAGGTGGGCAGCAACAGTTAGCTATACCTAGCTAATATAGGTAGTAGACTGACTCCCAAGGAGATTATCTCTGCTAATACCCTTCTCAACTATATTCAATATAATATTTAGCTCTGTTAAAAAATCCTATTAATAATAACATAATAGAAAGACGTTTAGTTGAATCCAATAACAGTGAGACAATGGCACTGCAAAGGTTTGAAGATGACGCAGAGAACAGAGAATATGAAGGGAATGAAATTGGTTTACCATGAAAAGGTTTCAAATAAACTATTGATAGCATATAGAGGATTGTCTATAAACACGTAATAATATGGAGAGAGGACTGAACTTTACACAACAAAATACTTTAAAAACAGGCCAAGTGCGGGTCGGACTCGCGCACGGAGGGTTCCGCACCATCAACAAAAAATAGAGCAAAAAAGTCGTGTTTGTTGTATGGGAGCCCCCCTTAAATATTTTTATTTTTAGTATTTGTTGTTATAGCGGCAACAGAGATACATCATTTGTGAAAATTTCAACTGTCTAGCTATCGCGGTTCATGAGATACAGCCTGGTGACAGACGGACGGACGGACGGACGGACGGACGGACGGACAGCGAAGTTTTAGTAATAGGGTCCCGTTTTTTACACTTTGGGTACGGAACCCTAAAAACAGGTACGCGGGAGTGCGTAATTGCGCGCACAATCTCGCAAGCGTCGCGCCCGTTTACCTAAATAGATTCAAATGAATGCGCGCGATTAGCTCGCTGCGCTGGCGCATCCACCACAGAACACATCTGAACAGAAAGTCGTATAAAACATAATTTAATAAGTGTAAACACTAAACATAATTTTATTTTTGTAAAAGCTCTCCCCACCAGGCCGTATTCCTTTACGCGATGGAGGTGTTAGATGGAGGACTTAGTTGTGACCACACAGAGGATGTCCTTTTGCGCTCTCTTGGCTTTTGCACTTGATTGTGGCTTGTCAGTTCTCTTACACTTGGCGCTTTCCCGGTTTTTTCATAGAGCCCTTACGCTCTGCTCTGTAATCGATTGTCAAGAATTGGCGGAGCCACAATTTTACCTTCTTATCTCACCCAAAGAATAAACTTGCTAAGATTTGTAAAATTCTAATACAATGTTATGTGTGTGTATGTATGTGTATGTGTTTGTACCCATAGTACAAGCTTTGCTTAGTTTGGGGCTAGGTTGATATGTGTAAGATGTCCCCTAAGATTTATTTATTTATTTTACGATAGTACATACTTAACTTCAAAGAAGCTACTAACTAACGCCGACCTAAAGTTATCACGACAAAATATGATGCATTTTCTTCGCTCAACTAATCTATATGTCCGATCCTCGACAGCAAACGGGTTTGATGTGTTACTATATTTTAATTGGGATCAGACGGGAGACTGACGGGTCGCCTCAAACCGATCAGAGGGGTTTACGACTATTACTTACGAGATATAGATATCACCTTCTTTATGCCGTAGCAAAATGGCAATTAAAAGCTTCTAATTTTTATTCTATTTTTACTAAGACATATCAAAGAAGTAAAGTATCATTATAACCTATACACCTGCTCATACTTTGAAAATTAGAAAGCGTCCATTGTTTAGTAACGTTTGTTAGCGACGTCGAATGTAGAGAGACCACTTACCTAATATATTATTTTATCCCCTACCGCAAGCACAGGTCTATGATCATCAACAAAAAATTGAGCAAAACAAGCAAAAAAAACGGTCACCCATCCAAACACTGACCGCGCCCGACGTTGCTTAACTTCGGTCAAAAATCACGTTTGTTGTATGGGAGCCCCACTTAAATCTTTATTTTATTCTGTTTTTAGTATTTGTTGTTATAGCGGCAACAGAAATACATCATCTGTGAAAATTTCAAGTGTCTAGCTATCATGGTTCGTGAGATACAGCCTGGTGACAGACGGACGGACGGACGGACGGACTAAAAACAGAATAAAATAAAGATTTAAGTGGGGCTCCCATACAACAAACGTGATTTTTGACCGAAGTTAAGCAACGTCGGGCGGGGTCAGTACTTGGATGGGTGACCGTTATTTTGATTGTTTTTTTTGCTTGTTTTGCTCTATTTTTTGTTGATGGTGCGGAACCCTCCGTGCGCGAGTCCGACTCGCACTTGGCCGGTTTTTTTTGTTACTTTATTCGTACTAAAATAATCTGGCATGAGTAGACTTCATAGTTTTCTAACTAACGCGTGCATGTCCAGAGCACGCTATCAATCTGGCTGACCGTCACGGCTCACATTGCGCACACTTAGCCGACCAGTGATCAATCAACCGCCCGTGTCCCAATCTCACACAGACCGAGTGCCTTTGGTGCGCGAGCGCTCGTGAATCCAGTGCTTGGGCGAACCCGCTTCCATTACGTGATGCCACTGCTAGTGGTATGGGGTGTGCCCCGTCATGTTGTAGGCGACGATAAACCTGGAGAATACGCACCGTAGCGGGCCGGCGAATGCTGCGATCGGATGGGCTCCGTCCGTACCTACTACTGCTGTTTTTAACGTGAAAACGACTTTCGTAACTAGCACGCATAATTGCATAATCAGAAAACGCACTTATTAGCATAAGTGATCGCCGAATAAGAGCGTTTCTTTTATTTTTTGCCATTTCTATATATTCCGAGTAGAAATACCTAACACAAAATTGGCATATAAAAGGTCACAATATATGAATATGGCAAAAATTAAAGAAACGCTTATAAATACCTACCTACATACACTTAGATTTGGTTGTGCTCGCTATGCGACTAGAATAGCGTACCTGTCGGCTTTTCCTTGTTACTCTACATTTCATCAAAGTGTCGTAGACCGGAACAGATAGCATTCTCAATCGATTCATTAGTATTTACGTCGCACAAATTCATATAAAATCGTACCAGTTTATTTAGTAGACATGTGAGGTAAAATTGTCATAATATGTGTTATATATTACAGTAACATTTTCCTGGTAAGAACAGGGATTTTCTGACAGCGAGTAACGCAAATGATGTTTATCATTATAATGCTATTTTTAAACACTCTCTCGTAACGTAGTACGTAAATATTTTCAATTTAACAAATATATTCGGAATTGTCTGTATGAAAAGCCATGTGCGTCGATGTAGTGAGTAACAAAATGTGTTTCCTATATAATTAGGTTAATTTACACAATATTTCATTTATTACACCGATTTCAAAATTCTTGAGCAGCATCGTGGTGTTTCACACGTTGCAACAATGTTGCTGAAGAATTTTGATAACATTCTAAAAATAATCGAACGCTGGCAACTGCCCAAAGCAAATTACCCAGTAACAAATTATAGTAACAATTTGTTAGCATTAAGAGATCGCAAAATATAGCGACACTTATGTATGAACACACTTAAACAAATGTAAACATGCACAATGTAGGTACATTTATAAATTCATGCTGGATGCTGGTAAAGCAGGGTGCAGGGTGCAGGGTCCGTTGTTTTAGCAATACGAGTACGCGGGCGAAGACAGTAAAACTGCTGACAACATGAATAGTCGTAGTAGAAATCGACTTTTGTCTATGAGATGTATTTTGTATGGTCATTGGCGTCATTGCTATTGTCGCAATCACGTTCTTGCGTTTGTTGTTTCGCTTTAATTTGTGCAATACCTCGCTTTTCATTATTTTGATTATCCAGTATATGGCCAAAAACTTAAATGCTTGTGCATATGCCGCGTGCTCACAACCGCGCTCTTTCATCCGATGGTCGGCCGCGCAGCAAACAATTTATGCATCAACCACGATAATGGCCGTATTAATGGAAATTGACACCAACCTCACCTCGTGGGATCTCTTCCATGCCCGCTTAAGGAAACATAATATTAACGATGCAATCGTGATATAATAATCTCGTCCTCACACTCCGAAATTGCCTGTCTGTGCGTCCATCATAAGGCTAAGCGGCGATAATTAATTCGTCGATGGCATCGGCTTTCAATTTACTATTTATGATTATGGCCCATTTTTATTTCCATGCTATTTGAAATATTATTGGGTGTTGCTTTACTCGAATGCGTGAACGTAATAATTTCACAGTTAAATTTATTATTTTACTACCGTGTTAATTTAGTTTACGCAATCATCATTATTTTATTGGGTATTTAAATATCCGTATATTCAAAACGTTTATACATAATCATATGTGTATTTACCGTCATTTCTATTAGTGATCATTACTGCGACATGAGTTACCGCGAGACTGCGAGCCGGACTGTCTACCCGCGTTATTTATTGGCATGTAATGGCTTCTAATGGGGGGCTATTGAATCCGCCACCTGGACCTCTTTTATTTCTGGCGAAGAGGGCGTGCCTTCGTCTCGGACCATGTGAATATTCATATCGCGGGCCCCGATTCAACCGATTTAATTGATACCCGGCCATGCTCTGTTGTCTGCAACTCGGCACGTATGGACAAAACGTAATTGCTCGTTAAGGCCCGATTCGCGATTGTTTCTTGATTATGAAAATAAAAACAATCACGACTGTGAGAAGTATCTTAAAGGAAACCTGACAAACGATCCAACAACGGGCTGTTATTATTTTGCATTTAAAAACATATCTTTGTAAGGCGCTGCGTACTCATAAAGCTTGTGCGTTAACTAACATATATAATGAAAATGAACGCACGGTTTCCTACACAGCTTGGGTAGATGATGATATCAACGGCGCTACAAATAAGTACATATTCGAATTTATTTAGACCTTTCGTCGATAACACGCAGTACTCGTTTCTTTTATTTGTGCAACACGACAGACGCAAGTGCAATTTATAGATACAGTGTTCGATAGCCAGTAGGTGCGTCCCACGCGGCGCGAACACAATAAGACATGAGCGCCCAATGCCCAACATTTACAAGTATTGTGCTCGGAAGGAAATAGCGAAGGTTCATGCTAAATACGCCCAATAAATAGTGAGTATTATGGTGTCGTAAAAACAAAGCACAGATCACTTGTCTAATAGAAGAAACATATGAGACGGCCTGTGATCACCATTCATCTCCTCTTCTCGTTCATACTTTTCGTTTCGCTCATTTCATTCGCATCGACGTTTACGTTAATAATTAAGTATGTTATAGTTACAACTAGGGTTGCCAACCGTACTATATTATATAGTATTGTACTATATTTTGGCTCTCTGTACTATATATTTTTGGAGAAATATATAGTACGCTAAAATACTATATTTCCGATTAAACGTATATTACACTTATGTTTAGTATTTTATATAAAAGTACTATATTTTTATGAAATGTACTATATTTTTGATGCCTTATTCTGGAAAATACTATATTCCACCAAAAAATAGTTGGCAACCCTAGTTACAACAGCGGTGAAGTTCCAATGAAAACATGACCTGGCCCCTATTTCACCACAGTGACAGGTGCGACAATTGTCAACATCACTGCTACAACGTCACAGGCCGCCATAGACTACGGTAACCGCTTACCATGTGTGCTTGTTCGCCACCAACATATTAATTAAAAAAAAACTCCATTATATCGCCAATAAATAAGTACTTATTTTGCGAAGCTAATGACAATTGTCACAAGAAACACGACAATTGTCACGAAATTCCGACACAGAACTCATTTCCTGTCAAGAATTACTGAAAGTTCTATTAAATCGTGTGACAATTGCCATCATCATCATCATAAACTTTGAAAGAGAAATACCTGTTTTTTGCCGATATAATAAAGTTTTTTTAAATAATACAATGATTGTGGCAAACAGGAATACGGCCCGTCCGATGGTAAGCGGTAATCGTAGCCCATGGATTCCTGTGACGTCATCAACAGTGACATTTGTCGAATTATCGCACCTGTCGCCGTAGTGATATAGTACAATTAAAATAAGCGTATCTGTATAACGCAATGCGGAGTGTACGGAAACTAGTCGATTATACAAAGTCAAGCTGCGCGGACAGCGGCGATAAGCTAGGAGAGTCATCCCGCGTGTCCCGTGTTGCATTTGCATTGTTTCCAAGCAACTTGGACACGTTAAAGTTATATGATTGGCTGGCCATTCCAATATAGCACGTAATGAATCATATGAAGATACTTTACTCACATGTCTATAAATTAAAAATAATGCTAAATTTATGAAAGCCTACATATTTATCTACAACTACTTATTATTTTTAAATACACGTACATTTCTACAATATGTTTGTCATAATGTTTATATGTTGTTTTTGTTCTGCTTTAGGACTAGGTACTTATACTTATGTGCAATAAGACTGTGTCAGCTTTTTGTCGATAAATGGAAGACTATTGTCATTTTCTAGTTTAATAAAAAATACTTTAACGTAAACTGTTACCTAGGTCATTGAAATGCATTCTGATTTTTATTAACTACTTAGACACCCATATGTTAGATTTTTTGTATCTTAATACCTACATGTTTAATACACTTCAGAATTTTTTTTCCAATATAAAAGTTCCCATGACTAAAATAGCCTTTCGAGTTAATAAATTGTCATAAAATCGTGAAAAAATCAAACCTTACAATTTTATTACTAAATTCTACTAATAATGTGTATATCCAATCCAATGAATTTGATTTTACGACACCCTGTTTACACATTCTATTAAATTCTCATAATCAAAACTGCATAAATTATATTTAAATAAACATTGGATTTTACCAATAAACGTGGAAAACAAATAAGAAGTGACAAGTGACAGTCGGTTATGGGCATTACGGTGTTTGTAGCCATCAACGACCAAGAACTAACACGATAGAAAACACCTTCGAATATCGTTTACATGGGGCATTCTATTTGCATACGTGAGTGTAAACTTCAAGCAAACCAGTGCAAATGCGCCCTCTAATTACGTAAAACTGGTTTTTGAGATACTGTTTTTTTTACTAGTAATTACTAATTACGTACATCGGACTCTTCTCTAACATGCGGTATTCCGCTAAGAAACTAAATCTAACTCGATCGCGGCAAATGTTTCGTATGGTGGTAGAATTATTGGTTTCTCTTAGTTAGGTATTTCAGTTTTAATTTGGCCCGAAACTGAGTAATTTATATTTTTCAAATTTGTAATTTTTCTGTAGGTTAGGATCTTGCTCAGCTAAGTGCAGAGTTATTTTTTTTTGTTTTCAATTATTTTGTACATACCTAGTTATTACGGGTCTCAAGGTTCCAAGGGTCATTCAAGAACTCACGCGAGCTCGCGCTATCAGTTTGGAATATACAGACAGGCATTTCGGATGCTACACCATATGTGAGTAATCTACGCACGCTGCGCCGATGCGTCTAACGATCAAAACTGCATTAACCTCAAGGAATTTTACATTAGATTTAACAGCTTACAAATATAACATATTTTTATGATAAAAGCATCTACGATATTCAAAGATTTGACACTTTCTTTGCTAAGTTATGTCTATCTTGGGAGAAATCCTTCGTACTTGTACTTACTTAAAGCATGTGTAGGTACATGTCATGTTGTAATGTAATAAACATTATTTTCATTTAGAAAGCAGTTAACAAAATACATTTATTTTAAGAAATACATTTTGAATACAAATGGACTTTCCGTTATTTAAAAACAAGATATATACAGTGGTATTACTAAAAGAAATTAAAAACTAGCTTAAAACTAGCTTGGTGTGGCCACACCAAACACCAATAATTATTACACTCTCAATTATTATTATTTTAAAGACGGTAGTGTATGTCATGTGATTGTTCTTTTTTTTTATTCTGGTTTTTTCTATGTTTTCCTTGTTATATAAATAATAATGTTTGTGTTTTTAATATCAATGTCAATTTATTTGTGTGTCGTTGGCGTACGTGTCGCCATCAACTTTTAAATTAAGTCAGGTCCCCACAGAATTGCCGCGGCATTATGCTGAGTGGGGATCCTATTAGGTCCTTTATGTCTGCGGCTGTCTTGTGGCGTTAAAATAAATGTATTTCTTCTTCTTTCTTCTTCTTCTTCTTAAATCTAAAATAGGCCCTTGAGGTATTGTACCAAGGATGTTGGCGACATGTCCTCGCTGTATCGCAATGCTGATAGTGTTACGTTGTGCGAGGTAGCCGCCAGCTCTTCGGTCACCAGTTACGTCAACCAGACGCTTCGCGATTTCTGCGAACAACTTATGCGTTAACAAAATGTATTTAAGAACGCCTTTTATTTCAAAAAATGTGTGTCTATTCACTGCTACATAACTTCGAAGTTAATTACTCGAAAACGAGTAAGGTTTACTCGCCGTGTTCGAGGTAGGTATAATAGCATATTTCGCTTCCTCAATACCAAATACACCCGCGCCGATAATCAAAAAGTTTACTTCCAACTTGTACAAATTATATGCATATATTTGGGTAAACGATATTTTAGGTGCGCCCGCTAAGTACATATATGTAATTGTGTATGCTACGATTGCTAAGACTGTTGATCAAAACCGTCAGTAATTGCGTGTGCAATATTGTGAATCGCGAGTAAGTAATGGTGAGAGAGCTCGCTCCTCCGGCACAATTATAAGATGCCCGCAGGCGAGCGCGTGGTGCCTTCACCACCACTCCATTCCAAAAAGACAGATGTTTCCTTGTATTCTAACACATATACGCCATTACTATAAATAAAGTATTATACCAAACGGCAACGCGGCGCCATCAGAAGTACCACTATCCTAGGTTTATATGCTGCTGATAGTCTGGTTGCTATCGTAATTTTGTACAATAACATTGCTCACTTGAATAGTGTATGTAATTACACTAATTACAGGCCGGAATAGTACCATGTATTCTAATACCCTTTCTGAGAAATACTCATATTTAAGACACTTGCCGTACACATTCCCGTCGGCAACGGCGAGATACATAATAGATAAATATCTAAAATAATTAAATTATTGATGCAGCGCAGCGGTACCTATCACTACGAGTATCGAACAATATCTAGAACTAGACACAACACAAACATAAAGATTTGTCAACTTCAGTTCAGGCAATCCGTACATACTCGTACCTATTAAAACAATATTTTCACGGCATTGAAATTATTTTAAAAGATTAATAAAACTATATAGTTTACCAAGATAAGGCAAAAATAAGAAGCCCAATTAAACAGTATGGTGTAAGCTGGTACGTAAGTGTCAAAGTTATTTACAGGTCGTAAATATATTAATTGCTTTTCGATTAGTTAGATTTACAGACAGTGAATATTCTTAAAATATATCGACGGAGTTTATTTGAGTCGTAACTTTAGTTAGTGAGCAATTAATTTGTTATGCCAACTGCTACTTAACGCATATTAGATAAACTATACTTTAAATATATGAAGTAGATCTTCTCTTTTGTCTAAATATTTTTATGTAAAAATATTTTATATCAATAAATGATCGTATCGTATCGAATGAAAGGCATTTTAGGAAATCGTATAAAATAATATTATATTTAATTCGCAATTGGGTAAAAACCTGCCTTTAGCCCCTTCCTGCATGTAATAAAAAATATTTGTTTATATTTGAACTTGTTGAATATTATATTCGCCATATACAGGGTGCTTCCTGTAACAGGAGCAATAGATTAAACTAAAGGCTATACTCCTCAAACTGACCAACATTTGTTCAGCAACTTTTAAAAATTATGAATCCTTTAGACTTCCTCTTTTTCATACAAAATAAATATTGCCTTCAATGTACGCTGACATCAGTGTGTTTGACGTTGCTTGTTACGCATTAAACATAACAAAATTTGCAATACATTGCGTCTTAGAATAAACTTTAAAGTGTAATAAAAATCAAAACATGAGTTATTTTCAAAAATTGCTGAACAAATGTTGGTCAGTTTGAGGAGTACAGCTTACAGTTTAATTGATTGCTCCTGTTACAGGAAACACCCTGTATAGGCTTCATATGAGGTAAAGGGTTAGTATTCAAATGAAATGTGTGAACATGTTGAAATAGTAGATAATTTTAAACAATGATCATTGGGACAGAAAATATCTCCGGCAAGGTACTTTTGGGTGAGGGCAGTGCACAACCGATCGGTATAGAGATCTTCACGGGATGTCTTTGTTCAACTTTAGACGTCGTCCTGCATAATAGTGTGATGATGATGTGATGAATTATTTTAAAAATTTGCCATGTGAAATAATTATAATTTTTTTATCTAATTACTTAGTAGAATACATTCCTAATATTCTCCAATGATCTGAAGCCGCTTAAAATTCAAGCGTAATCAAATTAACCCCTTAGAAATGAAGAATCCGTTGATAGGCAGTCGACCGTTATTACATCATAAAGTCCAATTTTGGACTAATTGAAAAAGGAAAAGCGGAACCCAGTCACAAATTACCGACACTATATCAAGTGTTAAACGGCACTTATCGACGCCGAATCGGCGAGCGGTTATTGACGATGAAAAATACACAATTTGTGGCAATAAATCTACGTCAGCGGCCATCGGTAGCCGCTCCGATGCTTTACTTTATTATTTATTACTTAAAAGGTAATTTTTAAGAGGAAGCACTTAATTACAAGATGAGATGGTACGAGCGAGCTTCTAGCTCGTGGCAAAGGCACTTTGCAGAGCAGCATTTAGGGCTGGCAAGTTTCTATGACAAAGGACTTAATCTAAGAATGTGTTTAATAATATGATATACAACGGTAAATTTTATTTCAAAATTTCCGACTTATATAGCTACTTATTTAGTACGAGCGCGTAACTTTTAATTTCAAATAAGTACTACGTTTTGTTCAGTGATAAACGTAGGTAGATAGGAGAATTTAATTCATGTGTAAGTACTTTATTATTTTTTATACCTATCTGTTAATCTAATTGAAGTATTTATAAATTTTGTGTATTAATGTATTTAATGTATTTTCTAATTAGTAGTTCAAATACAAAATATCCAGTATTTTGCCCAACCCTGCAAATACAGATTGAGAAATAATAGGTAGAGATTCTATGAATAACCAATTGATAGTTCAGCTATTTATGCTATTGTGCAGACCGTCCCTATTGAATCAGGGTTGAGAATGTTTATACACGTTACCTGTGCGATAATAGTCACTACAAAGAGCTTTATTAATCACACTAGGAGACTGATAATGTAACTATTATAAAACCGGGAAGTACGATTCAGACTGTCCCACCGAGGGTTCCGTAAGTACTTACTAATATATATATATATATTTTTTTTAATTTATAGTGTTCACGTTTTTCTCTGTATTTGTATAATACGATATTACTTGCCAAATTTCATAGTTCTAGGTCAACGGGAAGTAGGTACCCTATAAATTTTGATTCCCTTGAGATTGTCGAAATATACGGCGAAATAAATTGCGGCATAAACGGCCGTATCTTTTTTATTACATTTCACCTAGAAGTTTGTTTTTTTCACAGCTTCCAGGGACCGTAGACCTGAGTATTAATTTCAACTCGGTACATCCACGCGTTCCCAAGATAAAGGTTCTTGACAGACAAACCGATGGACGGGCGGACGTAATCCTATAAGAGTTCAGTTTTTTCCTTTTAAGGTACGGATCCCTAAAAAAATCGCTATAGGAAAAGAGTGCTGTTCTTTAAGAAACAAAGTCAATTTAGTGTAAAACTAATATGTACCTATCTGGCATACACGCGTACGCGTACCGTCTCCATTTGTATTCAATACGCATGCTCTAATACGGAGCGCGACACAGACAGCCCGACGATTTATCTCGCCCGAGAATCGAACCCCAACCTTGCAATTGGTGCGTGTATTTCCTGCTGCACGACACCAAATTGCTTCTGCAAACGGCGAGGAATGTAGATTGTACTATTATTGCTTTGTTCTAGCCATTCGTTGCATACGTTTTAGTCTTGCACTTGGACATGTAGGAATTACAAGCATGGAACCATTAGGTAAACACGTTTTCTTTTACAACAATAAACCTACGAGATTAAATTTATTTCAACTTTAATCCACAGATTGCTAAAAGCAAGCCTGTTGGCGTGGCGGACTTTATTATTTACCTTCGACAATAGAATTTTTTCAGGAAACCACAAAAAAATTACAATAACATGTTACATAAACGGTTTAAAGCGTCACTAAAAAGGTTTCCACTCACAGCTTGATGTCAAGGCACCTTTTGAATACCTTGACGCTGGTCAATAAGTACTTGCTAGCAACTAACAACCATCTGAGAACATAACAAGCAATTACAAAAAAAATTACAAAACACGTGACGAAAGAATTGACTGACAGACCAATTCGAGCGTAAACTGACATCAGAATGATATTTGAATCATATTATTTAGTTATCGAGCGTCTCGCCTGAAACAGTACATGTACGGATAAGTACGAGCGATATGCAATAACTGAATGACATCACATTAGTTAGATGTTATTCTAATATCAGTGTACGTTCAAATTGGCCTGTTAGAATCAGGCCACAATAAAACCACTTTTTTCTATAAATTTTGTCGCTGGAAAATATTTTATAATGCCTACGTGTAAAGCTTCCCAAGTTATAAAAGTGAAGCGACGCCTACTTTTGAAAAACGTGACGAGTTATGTCTACTCCCGGAGGCGCTGCCCAGCCAATCACAACAAACATCAACAATATCAGTTTGCCTAGACACGCCCATAAACCTAGTACCTACATAAAGATTAAATTCGTCAAAAGATATCCCATACCAAACAAATCGGTACAAAACAGAATAGGTATAACTCAAAGCAGACTGAACGCATAATGAATGCACACAGACGAAAAACATGTATTGTGTTGTGGATATCTTTGAACTTTCCTCTATTGAAAATCTTTGCGAAATCTCAACAATTGAGATTTCAATAAACGCGTGGGACAATAAGAGATGGAAGGGTCAATTTCACCAAACGAGTATTTTTGTCTAATTCCCATGGAATTTTGATAAACCTACTGTTTTAATATAATATGTAAAATGTATTGTGATAATTCGTAGAAATTTTAACCTTGTTAATATTTGAAAAACTGATACTCAAAAAAAAAATTATGAAATTAAGTATCTTTCTGTATTTATTTAATAAGAATAAATATGTTTTAACCAAATTAAAGCATAATTATTATGCTTAGGGATTAAATAACCGCTACCGTCTAACTTTAAGAAACATCATCGTAGTTGATTTAAATTTCATATAGTAATCGAATATCGTACGAGTGTGACTGTGAACGTTTGGGCAGCCTTTATGTAGGTTTCTTTATAAGTAGTGGTTTATTACTAATATTTATAAATAATGTTTTGTTTTAGTTTTAAAATGAGTCTGGGTAAAAAATTGACAGTTTAAACGTAAGAATTCTTTCGCATTTGTGGATTCACGGGATTATACGAAATAAAGAAAAAGTCTCCTACTGCGCGACTAAGTAATTACTATGTACATATTAAATTGTAATTTAATTTTAATTACTAATTTAATGTTATCACATGTATTTAAAAATGTATTATGTAGGTACAGAACTGCATGAATAATCGTAGTGTGTAAGTTTAGCTTTATTTGTACATAGTTAAGTTAGCTAGTTAGTAAGTAGTAATATTTGTACGCCTGTCATGGCAAAACAAGAACCGTTCTGTAATGAAATATTGAACACCTATGTATATACACGGTTGTTTAATGCAAATAAACGATCATTCATTCATTCATTCATTACATATTGATTAAACTTCGAATAATATACGAGGCAGTTGTTAACAAACTATCGGTCTATGATATATACGAGTATATACCTAAATAACGCCATAGACATATAATAAGAGCCAACAGGAGTGGTCATTTCTCCATACAAACGTACTCGACTGTTTCCTCCGTGGGTTTTGAAGCTAGAGCAATGATTTTTTCAACACAGATTAATATTGTCAATATCTGTGTCGGACCGTTTTGCTTTTTTTGATATTTTTGTTTTTTAAGGCGCTAGAGCCCTTCAAAAATGTCCAAAATGGCCTAATTGACTATGCCGCAATCTCTCATTGCGGCATAGTCAATTAGGCCATTCAAAACTGACATCAATTAGTCAAAAAATCAAAACGGTCCGACACAGATAATGTCATAATCATTTAGATTTCCAAATTTGTTTACGATTGGTTAAGTTTTGGAGGAGGAAACAGTCGAGTACGAAACCTCGATTTTTGATATTTTTACGCAGGATTTTTCGCCTTGTCCTTATCGCACTAGTTTTAGGAGCCGCTTCCGTTAGCGAGACGGGTATATTTACCTAAAATATTTAAATCTTAGCTCCTGTTGGCTCATAAGCGTTTGATTAACTTTATAAATGACAATTCCAAATTTATTAATTAATAAAATAAATTGTATTTCGTAATAAATAAAATCGTCTAAATTCCCATTCGCATTCTACAGAAATTTTACAGTAGGTATCGTGTGGTAAATGTAGGCCTTTACGTGTTTTTGCAACAAGCGTGCATCAAAAGTCAAAAGTAGCGAATTATGCAACGTTTCAAAAGTAGCTACCATCCTGAAATTACCTATTTTACAAATCTAGATACATATATACCTATTTCTACAGTTCGCGTTCATAAAGTATCTATCTGTCATAGTCAAATTGTTGTACATATGTATACTAGCGACCCACGGCTACACAAAACCTTAACAAATTATACACCTAAGCCTCAAGAATCACTCTATTGATAGGTGAAACTCGCATGAAAATCCTTTCAGTAGTTTTTGAGTTTATCGCGAACATACATGCACACAGACGCGGCGGAGGACTTTGTTTTATAACGTGACTTTTGTAAAAGTATTAGAGAACGGTAGATATTTTTGACGCATAGTCTAGACCGTACTATTATTATTCGGATTAAATTCCAAATGAATGCAGGCTCGGGACGTGTGCCGTGTAACCGTCACGAATATTGATAGTCGGATTTGCGGGTACCCGCTTGAATAATCATAACCGCGACGTGGTTAATTACCCCCTCTCGCACAATATTAACCGACCGCATAACCCCGCTATGCCAACCATCTACCGCACTCAGCCTCAGAGTTGGCCCCGTCTAATTAATCTGTGATGTAAAACGTTAACTGAATAAATTATTATAAAAGCTTATTAATTGCACGTTTGTTCCGCCTCTTGGCCTTATTAGGTCGCGTGGGTTTCGTTCAGATATCGATAATATGTCCTTAAAAGTACAGGTAATCGAGTTTGATTTTTTTCTCCAAATATAAGACAACACCCGTCATTTGTACGACACTCGAAGTGCATCGCTTTAATCGGACCTGTATAACTCTGACCTGCGATTACAAATAGTTGTAACGTGCCTTTAGGCCGACATATACCAGGTTGGAGTCGGAGTTGAGATAAATGTGCTATGAATGAAGTGGCAGGTTGTCGATAGTTGTGGCGGTGACGCTAACGCGCGTCCATGCCTTATAAGTCGATCTTCCTATTCGCCCCCGCATTGGCCGCTGACGGAACCTCGGGCGCCGAACGTTTTTCCACCACCAACCTTAACGATATGCTAATGCCAATAATTTAATTTTATAAATGGACCATATCAATACCATGTTATAACGTTTAAACATTAGTAAATAGTGTTAACTGCATAAAATATTGGGTCCAATAGGCAAGTGGCAACCTTTTATGACTTCACTTTTTTTAAAGTGAATAACAGTGTTTATAACTAACTACTTTGAATCTGAACTCAAATAACAACTGCAACAGGTGATGTGGCGTTGCCGCGGCCGCTAACGCTGTCAATCTTTTTGATAAGATGAGTTATTGCTGCATACATAATTGAAACGAAAACATAGGAGTACGTATGTACGTAAGGGCCACTTGCACCATTCCAATAACCCGGGGTTAACCGGTTAAATCTGGAATTACCATGGTACAGTACAATTTGACACTGGTTTAACGGTTTAACCGGGTAACCCCGGGTTAGTGGTATGGTGCAAGAGGTCTAAGACTTCTATTGATAATTATGATAGCTCATGACAATAGCGTTTAATATGGTCTCAATTGCAAAATGACGATGGCACCTGCCGAACTGTCAAGTACCTTTACCTATCAGCTATTTGAAATATGCATTTAGTCAGAGAAAGTTATCCTGATATCATTATATCACACACGGAGAACTATGTTCAATGTTCGCCATACCTAACCGTCAATAGATCGCAGTCGATATAATATTTATAATTATTATAAAACAATTGCGAAGCAGACATAATTCAACCACAAATTAAACAGTCGTCATAGGCCGTCACAAACACAAATCGATTGACATTATGGACACGAATGTCATGTTTATTTTGGTACGGTTATTTATTAGCCCTTATCTAAGTGTGGGGGGATTATTTAACGGAAGACGTCACCGAACTGCGGCTTACGGCATATGCGTCACATCTCTGACGCCCAAGCGCATCTACTGGCCCTGATTCTCTGACGATTATCGGTGCTCATACAACTGAAAACCATTAAAACCGTGGCCTGGACGTATGTAAGAAATGTACGTTATCAGAGATCAAACGTAAATGGTTCGCTTGTATCCAACACTGACCTGCTCTCGGCGAGTGATAGGAATGGAGGGTCTGCTATAAACACGCATATTACGCAACACTAACATAATCCAATAATTTTTGCTATATTTCATATTCAGATTCTATAAAAAAAATACAATTTTCACATCACCGGTTCAGATAACTTAATATTTCATAATCGTTACCTTGTTTATAATGTGCCAAAGATTCCCTTTTCGACGTTTATATGATATACATATATGATATCAATCTATCTTATTTTTATGAGGATCAAATGGGATCAAAATTGTATCAAAGAACAAAACTGCAACACAAAAGTGAAATTTAAGCGAAATTTACCTATATGCCTCATTGTGATTTAACACGGCGCATTTACAAGCGGGATGTTTTAACAATGTTTTCAGTCTTAAACTAACTGCCACTGGTTCTTTATTATGTAATAGTGTTAAAAGGCAAAACCCACGCAGGATATCCGAACGGCACGCACAAAGAATGCACGTACTCCCATAGTACCATAACTGTCGCAATTCGGCACCGTGGGCGCCGGATGCGCGTAGGCCTATCAGTCGACACATTTTCACTATTTCCACTTCGCATTTATTCGCTTTTGCAATCCATCTTAACGTTATTGATGTCCGCCCAGGCTTTTGCCTAATTAATATCGCCACGCATTTCTAATAATAAAAATGCTGCGGACATGTTGTAGGACCACAGATAAGACATCCTCTAGAAGTCTAGACTGAGCATAGTAGCGCTACCCCCTCTGCCACAAATATACGGTAGCTTTACTCCATTTTTGAGTCAAAGTGTCTTTGTGTGACGTCCCTGTCTTTGAACGGACCAATCACGGCACGGGACTCGGCTCCCTCGTCCCTCGCACCCCAGTATTTTGGGCAGCATCGGTTTCATGAAATAATTGCTCTAAACTCCGTCTAGAGGATTCCTAGTCTATGAGTAGGACAAAATAAATTATATTATCGAAATAAATAAGACCCTTCCTAGAAATCTTATTGATAGACTAAAAAGGAATTCTGTAAATTTTTTCACGTGAGATGTTTTATTCTTGTAACGGGGTTTGTTTATTACAAGGTAAGTATATTTTAAAATTTTAGTCAGCAAACGTTTTTATTAAAATTTCAGTGACTTTAAAACTACTTTGCAAACTGTCAGGCCAATTCGAACGTAGTCTGATATCCAAATGACATCTAACTGATGTCATCCAGTTATCTATATCGTGCATTTCGCTCGTATTTGTCCGTACATTACCGTACTAAATAACATAATTGAAATATTTCAATTATATCATTTTGCTCTGATGTCAGTGTACGTTCGAATTGGCCTGTGTATAAATGAACCACAAGCGCTGAAACATGTAATTTAGGGTCTCGGAAATCCTTGATTTTAAAATTACGGACTTGTGTACTTACATAAATATAAAATTTAATATGGTTTTCTACCCCCGTACTTTTATTTGTTATTTAAAGGGTCACACACCTTTAAAACCCTACCTTATAGTTGTCAAGACAAGTCTTTAGTCTATTCCCCAAAAAAGAATTTGTGCATACACGCAGTATCTTTTTGACGATTTTACGATACTTCGTGTAATGACCATTTAAAAAATATTGAATGAAATACCGTGTTGCCAACCTTATTTTAAATGTCATCTCTGACAAATAAGCGAACCATAGACATTTTTTTTAAATTTCATTCATTCATCCATTTTTTTCCCGCCCGTACTCTCCATTTTTGCTACTTCTTGAATAAAAAATATTTCTTAAATTTACAATTTTATTTCAAAGTAAGTGCTTGGTCGTAGAAAAAGTATTGTATGCAACGTTGTTTAACTGCCAATTTGCCACTCATGCCACTCGCCTTTTTTGACCTCTCTTAAACAACGGTTGCATAAAATACTATAATATAATAATGTTAAGTTTGAGATGAAGGTCGCGCGTCAATTATTTTCCATTAAGTAATACATATCAGAATACGAGGGAGCCATTCGACGTATGCGGGTATGTAATGTACCTACATTATGTGTGTTCCTATCGATTGAGATCCGCGTTATGGTATTTTGATACTTTTACTTTACAGTTAATTTTTATTTCATTATGCTACTCCTATTCAATATTTTTCTTTCGTAAAAAAAGCGTAGGCAAATTACTTTTTCTATTCTGGTCGCCACTGTAGATGAGTTCAATAACCTTTGTTTAAATTTCCATGGATGGGCACCTTTCATACACTTTTTATTTTGATTTTAAAATTTTTGTATAAAGATAGATCTTGCGGTTGCAATGTTAACATTTTACATGTACGAGTATATACTGTGTGGAAAGATAAGTCGGGCCCTGGAGGGAAACTACCTTAAATCCTTAAGCTGGCTCATTTTACTTAAAGTAGACATTCCTTTATTTTTATAAATAAACAAAACTGCATTCAAAGATTTTCTAAAACTCGCTTGCCTCGCCCGGGACTCGAACCGACTAAAAATTCCAAAAAAAAAACATTTTATTATACTAGTCGATACAGTTAATGTTAATGATAACATTTCTCCAAGAAACATTAGGTCTTAAACTCGTATGTCGTACAAAAAATCCATAAAATGTAATATTTAGTACTCAAGATTTTTTTAGACAAGCCAAATTGAAGAAAAAAAGAAAAATACTTTGAATGAAGTTTTATTTATTTTAAAAAATAAAGGAATGTCTCCATTAAGTAAAATGAGCCAGCTTAAGGATTTAAGGTAGTTTCCCTCCAGGGCCCGACTTACCTTTCCACACTGTATACATTCTATTTGCTTGCCAAAACGTTAGAAGTCAATAACTTGAATTTTAGTAGTAGCTCTCGAATGTACGAAGGGGTACGTTTACATAGGTATATGGGAACATTCAGAAATCAAAATAATTATCAAATATCGTAATTTGGATCAATTTGGTAATTGGGTTACAATCGTACAGTTTGCAATACGAATGTGCCCCTGTAGTAGGTGTACGAATCCACCCCAAAGGTAAATATTTTTTTAGATTTGTACCTGCCCATCAATCATGTAGAAAAACATACAAAATATATACATTATTAACCTCGTTGTCGTAGTTTCTTACCATTGAGCAATAGTTCCATAGAATACCTACATATGCATATGTAGGTACAGCTCAAGGTATATATTTTCAAGCTCAAGGTATTAGAATCAAAAAATAACTCGCAAATATCAAATGGCAAGTACTTAACATCTGATTATGTATATATTATCAATTTCTTACGTAAACTGAAGGCGGTGCCCTACTCCTACATACGTCTGAATACTCTGTGCTTGCGTGACATTTTCATTGATGAAGACAAATATACCTATACTGAGGTAGGAATAAATAATTTAAATCCATGATCAGTACGCGGAGATACAATTTAGGGACAATAAGCGCCGCCTACTACAAGGGCCCGTGCACTCTGACATTTGGAGCGGATCAACAGGTGGTCACCATGGCAACGCCGCGACCTTTCCTTGTTCGGAAATATCGCTTATCAGTCACCTCGCCGCCGGGAATGTTTCTTCCCCGCGGAACCCGCACGTCTACCTACATACTACTAAATTGTATGGGGTCAATTGTGTAATAAAATAGTACGGTATTCTATGATATGTACCTACGGCAACCGCAAACATAATGTACCTACGTTTCCGCCCTATTACAATGGAAAAAGGTGCAAAACTGTGAATACGTATTTGACCATTGTACCTTTGATATTCAGCCATTCATTATTTGAATAATTTACCTAATTCATCTTTACTTCTCAAAATGAACTAATTGTTTACTTACTGAGAAGTAAGTAGTATCCTATGTTTAGTCTAGTGGAGAATTAAAAGAATTGCTTAAAAGTTGTATCACATTGTAATGCTTAGAGCATTGTTGCTAAGTAGATACTATTATATCAATGGGACGTCTAATTAGGATGATTAGATTAGATTTAGATTAGATTTCTTTATTTCAAGATGAAAATTACACTATAAATTTGCTATATTCGTCAAAATTACTTATGTTTATCTTCTCATCATGATCGTCAAAAATTACATTATAAATTTAAAATAAAAAATAATAAGATTAATTGTGTCTCCCAATAAGGATCGTCATGTACAAAGAAAAACATGTCAAACAATTGAATATATGATTAAAATATGTTATTTTCCTTTGTGCTAAATATATCTTATAGAGTAATAGAGAATCGTTACGTAGCTATGACCAGGTGAGTATGTTTAGATGATTTATCCGTTCGCTCTACGTAATGCTGAAAATATTTAGACCAGAGAGCTCGACGTCACGGGCTCGTCTAATTACGGCGTGACCAAAAACAACCGCGCGCCGGCCGCCTAGCGCGCGAATGCGGACTATGATTCATTCAAACGGAAAAAAGTTCATTTAATCTGTACTAGCAAACTTTTTCAGTAGTGAAGTTGCCTCGATGTAGTATGAAGTAGTCGCGTCAGCTACGGAGAGCATGGCGCTACGTCACACGCGCACGATCAGCCGACGCGGCGAGCCTCCGCGCCCACGTGCCGGCACCCACGCGCCGTTGCGCGCTGCCGGTGCCCAACCATCACTACACTTGTACGCCGCGCGCTTTTCGCGCGCCTCCCTTCATCGTCGCGACGCCGCGCCATTTCTGCGCACGTGGGCGACGACGGCTGAGCGAGGGCGCCTGGCCCGCTCGCCATTAACGCAGCCGTCGTGAATGAACGCCGACCTCGACCGGGTGGCTGTCCATTGAACAGGGCTCGCGGCCGACGACCGGCCGGCGCTCCGGGGGCGGCAGCACGCCCTCGCCGCGATCACGCCTCAGTCGAGGATGTGGCGTTGACGACGACTCTCTCTCTCACTGCGAAATCTGTGTTCATTTACCCGTAGATTCTGACTAAGTGATTATCGTGCCGCATATTCGTAGTTTCCTAAATGTTCTGTGATCGCGTAAATTTCATTAAGACGTAGGTAGAGATAATATATTAGTGAAGTGTCGTGTGAGTTGATGTCGGCAGGTGCCGGTGGTGAGTGAGTGCGCGCGAGTGCATGTTGTGTAGTGAGGCAAGCGGGGATGCGCGCGTGCGATGCTCTCGGTGATCGCGATGCGTCGGCCCGAGGACGAGGAGCTGGGGCGCGGCGACGGCGACGAGTTCGTGGACATCTCGCAGATGCAGCTGCTGGTGGAGGCGGGCCCGAGCGGGCTGCACTACGGCGGGCCCGCGCCGCCGCTGGCGCAGCCGCAGCCCTACGCGCAGCCCCCGCACCCCGCGACCGTCACCTCTTCTTCCTCCGTCGATGATCTCTTCGCGATATACTTCACTCCGGGGCAGCATGGTAAGCTAAAACTTCACTTATTCAAATATCGCCGCCATGACACCGTCCATGTAAAACCGGTTATAATAAGGTTAGGTTAGACTTATATCTCTTGAACTACATGTGTGCAAACGGAACTCGTTTGGCGATAGGAAGCATTTATCACTGTACTAATATTATCGTCGACTTGGACACACTTTAACAATGGGAGTTTTGCATACATTTTGCGTTTATTTACTTTTACCGTAAAGCAAATCGACTTTTTTCGGAACGATGAATATAATGACAGATTATTGAAATTACCAAGTTAAAAATAATACCTAATTAACATGTAAAGTGTCATTCAATAGAACTTGCTAACTATGTAAACAAAAGTTGCTAGTAATTTGACATTCAGTGTCAATTTTAGTATGGCGGTTTGTTTACATAGTTAGCAAGTTCTATTGAAGGACACTTTATACTAGTCTAGCGCAGCAGCGCCACTTGCACCATCCCACTAACCCGCGGTTAACCAGTTAAACCTGGAGTTACCGAGGTACAATTTGACATTGAGTTAATGGTTTAACCGGTTAACCCCGATTAAGTGGGATGGTGCAAGTGGCACAGAAGCCAATTTTGACAGTTATGAATTGACCCTTATATATATGATACCAAGCGCCACTTGCACCATCCCACGAACCAGGAGTTACGCGGTTAAACCATTAACCCAGTGTTAAATTGTACTGGTAACCATGGTAACTCCAGGTTTAACCGGTTAACCCCGGGTTAGTAGCATGGTGCAAGTGGCGCCACATCAGTTAAACGGTAGGTCTTAGCTTCGTAAATATATGGGTCAATTCATACCTGTCAAAATTGACTGCATAATAACTTACAGCGACTATAGTATTAGAACTTTATATGTAGTATAAGTAGGTGAACTTCTGAGAACTGCCCTCTTTCAGAATTTAAATAATAATCTACAAGATCCAAAACTGACTAAAATTTCGTGTGTAGCGATTCAAGTTATTAACACTTTTTACAAAGTTTTCTAGTAACTCCATCGATCCGAAATCTGATTAAACAACTTTCGTTCGATACAAAAAAATCACGACCTCGTCTAAAACGATCAGGTCTAAAACGCACCATTAAAAATTTATAAGTATTTTTGCACAAAAGCTTAATAACCTAAAAATGCGTAATGTTATTTTAATTCGAACTTATTGGTTACTTTTTTTAAATAACTAAACAAAATTCAATGACAATGATATCCGCGATCCCGTGCATGCACGGCCCGCGCAGAGGGCCTACCGCGAACCACGTTCGACGTGTTACCTCTCTTTCGCACTTGTAAATTCGTACGTCAGTGTGACAGGGACATCGAACGTGGTTCGCGGTAGACCCTCAGTGCTCTGCGAGCTGAGCTCAGAGAGAACTCCTGAACTCACTGCACCTTAAACCAACCTTAGAAAACTTTACCCGACTAATAACAAAACTGTTTTGATTTCAGACTTTTTTTGTTACTTAATATTAAATACAATAGTACAAAGAAGAAAAACTACGGACCAAAAGTAAAATACTTTTTTTTAAACAATTACACACTTTCTTTAACTTTTGCGCCTCGTTCAACTAATATTTAAATAAGAAAACAAACTTAATAAAAATGTTTATTTAACGTAAAAAATACAAACTTAATACTTAAGTACCTTATAAAATAAAATAACTAAAACCAAACCTAATAAAATAATAAAAACAAAGGTTACAGATTTATTTACAGTGAGCTGCAAAATTGCATAAACATATTTTTAACCGACTTCCAAATCTAAAAGGAGGAGGTTATCAATTCGGTTGTATGTTTTTTTTTTTTATTATCTATAAATGAAATTAATTGATTAAGGTGCAGTTAATATTAGTACATAAGTATTAGGAGTTAAGAATATAATATCTGGGAGCTTTGCTCGGAAAACATATTATAAAAACTAAAAAATGCGCGTTTTCCCAGAGATAAAACCTCAAGCAAATTTCAATTAGCAAATTTCTAATAGCAAATTTCATCGAAATAGTTAGTAGGAATCGCTGTTCCCGAGATCCCCGAAATATATATACATATAAATAAATAAATATACAAGAATTGCTCGTTTAAAGATATAAGATAGATCATTTTTGAACCATACGAGCAGAGTAGTTGAGACCATAATATGGACTAATTGTAAGTATCAATAGTTAAGTAATGAGGTAATGAGTCACCTTGTAAAGCTTGTAATGGAGAACATACAGTTATACAGAAGGCGTTGTTGCTCGAATATGCTAACAACGTATAGGATATTAGGAAGAGATTAACTGCCGTATTCGAACTTCAAGATATTCACAAGAGACGACACGTACTATGTAGATCCATTCTAGATACGTTATAGTTTAAATTTCAACTAGTTCTCTTTTGCAGCGCCATTCGGGCAACCAATGTCACTTTTACGATAGATAGAGTTAGATATCTATTAGATGTGGATTGGATCTCTAAGCCGTGTCTTGTGGAAATCGTTCAAGAGTATCTCCAGAATCGCGCAAATGTCAAATTTGACAGGTTAGATCTTAAACATATCGTTATCGTATCTTGGTGATGTCTTAAAGATATCTTATTTATAGATATCTATTTCAAAATCCGAATCGGGCCCTAAATTTAATCATAAACGTTAGGTTAGAGTCGTGTTATGTTAGAGAGTGCGGCGCACTGATAATTAGACCTTAACACTTTCAGTGTCAAGAGTCCCACCAATACAAAATTAACCAACGCAGTGGGTTCTTGGTAGTGAATGTGTTAAGGAGTGATCCCGAAAATAATAGGTCAGATTATAAAAATCCGTTACATTTAATATCCAAGGGCTACCATCCAGGGTTAGCCACTAACTCGGGGTTAACCAGTTAAGCCCGGAGTTACCAGTACAATTTTATAACCCTGTGTTAACGGTTAACTCCGAGTTAGTGGCTAACCCTGGATGGTACAAGTGGCCCTTTCTATATTAAGTTGCGAGCTTTTTGGCGGATAGGACCACATTTGAAGATTTGTATCATAATAGTTCCTATTTTTATTTATATGAGCCTAGGGTGTCCCACTGCTGGGCAAAGGCGTCCTCCCTTTCCACGTATCCCTTGACCCGTCTCCCACCAGTTACTGTCAAAGACGTCGAGGTCATTTCGCCAACGCTGTCGAGGTTTGCCGTGACCTCGAAATCGATTTTATGTGGCCCAATTGTGGTTGATTTAGCCCACAAGTCATCTGGCATACGGCAAACGTGTCCCGCCCAGTCCCACTTCAGCTTGGCGGCTGTTTCAGCCACGTCAGCTATTTGGGTTTTTTGGGTCCTACTTTTATAATAAAAAAAATAGAGAAAAAAAGGTCATCAAGGAAGAAATAATTTAAGAAAAGGATCGATAGGTGTCCTTCTTTTCGAATGTTATAATATCGATCTGAGAAAACAAAATATGCATACAAATTGCATTCGTGTAATGAAATAATTCGGATCAGCGTTCCGCATAATGTTATCTGAACCGGACGGCGCTAATCGGCGTCAGCGCAGCCTTATCAACTTAGACACATTATTATCGCTTTGTTTACATACAGCTCTAAAGCTCTCCCCTTATTACCAACGGCACACAGAATAAGAGGCCAATTCAAACTTACATTGTGACATCAAAATGTTGTCAGTTAAGTGCGTCTCGGTCGCGCGTACGAGCGAACTGTGGTGCGTACTTTCGTGGTTTGGAGCGAACTTTTGGTGGTTGATTAATACCTGTTTCATACAGATTAACAGGCTTCGTCGCGTCCAAAGCAGAATTACTTCACCCCGCGGCGGCTGATGACTTCAGAGCGCCTACCGCGAACCACGTTCGACGTGTTGCCTCTCTGTCACACTTGTAAATTCATACGTAAGTGTGACAGGGAGGTAACACGTCGAACGTGGTTCGCGGTAGACCCTCAGATCACTAAATCTGAGTTCGATTAGGAACGCGATGGCGAACGTACTAAATATCTCTCTAACGTGTCATGTCTGGGTGCTAGTCAATATCATTAAGGCCCACTTGCACCATCCCACTAACCCAGGGTTAAGCGGTTAAACCGTTAACTTAATGTCAAAATATACTAGTAACCATGGTAACTTCTGATTTAACCGGTTAACCCCGGGTTAGTGAAATGGTGCAAGTGGCGCTAAGTAACTAAGTAGGTATTATTTCTTGTACAGGAATTGAATTTTCATTTCTCATGCTCTGAAACAGGGTCATTGTTGTTCTAAAAGGTGTGCAGAAAGTGATAGGTACGTTTCTGCACTAGAGCATTTATCATTTAACTTTCAAAGTACGATTTTTTTTTCACTTTTGTAAGATAACCAATTGAATATTGGTTTTAAATGTTTTAATTGGATTTGTTATACAATTTCCATTCTGGTTTTTAACTCCCCATTCCATAAATAACGATTCTTATACTTAAATTGTTAATTGGAAGTACCCTCGAGAAACAGTATAAAAATTTATACTCAGTCATGTTTTTTAAAATCACATGCATTTTACTTTTCTCGTATTCGAAATGAAAAGTAGAGTGTTTAACTCGGGTGAAAGGCATCATTTCAGCCTCGATTGGCGCTCTCACTGCGTTCGAGCACCAAACTACCTCGGCAGAAATGAGTGCCTTTCACCCCTTGGTTAAGAATCTACTATAGGTTCAGACATGAATTCAGGCCCTATGACTACAAATTATATAAAGACTTCTAAACAACGGTGTTTAAATTTAAATAATAAATCCGATTTATAAATAGATAGTAAATAAATAAACGTTGTTCATGAGACATTGTGATGCAAGTAAGGTTTAAGGGCCCGATTCGGATTTTGTAATAGACATCTATTAGATATCTTTTAGACATCGCCAAGATACGATAACGATATGTTTAAGATCTAACCTGTCAAATTTGACATTTCCGCGATTCTGGAGATACTCTTGAACAATTTCCACAAGATATTACTTAGAGATCTAATTCACCTCTAATAGATATCTAACAATATCTATTGTAAAAGTGACATTGGTGGCCCGAATTGTGCTGCAAAAGAGAACTAGTTGAAATCTAAACTATAACGTATCTAGAATGGATCTAGTACGTGTCGTCTCTTGTGAATATCTTGAAGCTCGAATACGGCAGTAATTTAATTGTCAGGCTGTAACAAATGTGATGTGTTCTACCCGGGCTCGGTGGAGCGTTGAGCCTGCCATTGTTTCGGAAGGAGCCAAACTGTCGCACCAAGGCTCTACTACGTTCCCATCGCTAACGGCGGTGCCATTTAACTCAGATAAACTAGAATAAGGCCTTGTCTCGGTTGACGATGCATAAAAGAAGGCAACATTAGGTACTTTTTAAAGAGGTTAACTGGAAAGATCCCTCTAAGGGATAAGTTCGCCTTTGTACTTCTTATTTATTATATGTTATTTTTAATGTCTTTTTGGACAATAAAGAGTTTACTACTACTACTACTACTACTACTACAGTTTGTAGTAACTGAAAACAAACTGCTGGCAACCAAATCTAACACCCGCCTCCACACCTGACAACAAATAAACCGGAAAAGTGCGAGTCGGACTAGCCTACCGAAGGTTGCTTTTTAGTATTTGTTGTTATAACAGAAATACATCATCTATGAAAATTTCAACTGTCTAGCCATCACGATTCATGAGATACAGCCTGGTGACAGACAGATAGACGGACAGATAGACGGACAGACAGACGGACAGCCAGACGGACAGACAGATAGACAAACCCCTAAAAAAGAAGAAATTAATAGGTGTGTGAAATCTCCAACCATATTACGGATTAGCTTGGATACCGAAACCCTCTTGTATAACGAGGGGAATTTGTGTCCAGCCCTAGTAGCACGGTCGCATTTTTATCGTTTATCACCATGCCTGTCACGTTCTAACAAGTATGTAAGTGCGAAAGTGACGGACATAGTGATAGTCAATAAAAATGGAACCGTGCTGAGCCCGCAGCAATGGGAAATAAGCAGTCTGCAATGAAGTAGGTAACAAATCGAACTATTTTATTAAATATTTTGATTTGTGTTATCCTGCGGGCTCAGCACGGTTCCATTTTTATCGACTATCACTATGCCCGTCACTTTCGCACTTACATACTTGTTAGAACGTGACAGGCATGGTGATAAACGATAAAAATGCGACCGTGCTACTAGGGCTGTTTTGCCTTGTCATACAAATCAGAAAATGTGGCTTTCCATCTGAGAAGGGTCAAATAAATAAACAATAAATAAACATTGTGCGTCATATGCAGTAAGGACCATTCTATTAAAATTTCTGTTGGAATTTCAGATAAAATGGTCTTTATTGCACATAAAGCATGAGGACCCTTATGTGGTGGGAAGCCACAAATATACTCGTAAGATTCTTAAGAAACAAAATGCATAAAATAGGCTAGGTTACGAATCTAGTTTGTTAATTTAACCTAAACAACCGTGGGAAATTAGAGTCGTAGGTACCGACTTCGTACTACTACATTTCTAGAGCTCATCAAATAGACAGTCTACGACATACACAGACTCTATGCGATGACTATACAGCTGACAATAAAAGCTCTGTAAGCCATGAGAACAACATCCAAGGTCTTATGGTACTTGTATGGCAATCGCCCAATTCCCCGTTTAGGGTCGGTGATTTTGAATACAGCCAATTATTAATATATGTAAATATATATTTTCTTGCCTTGTTTGTGTCAAGGTACTCACATCTTTGGACTGTATTCAAAGCAAACTGGGGCTAAAACACAGATTAAATAACTTACAGATACGACAACAGTCATTTCCACTCTTAGGTTAATGCGTCATCATCATCACCATCCTTAGATTTCCTCAAACGTCTATAACGAAATTAATATGGATAGTAAATATTTTTAAAATGTTACCCCGTAATAAACCAGGTCAACCAGGTTCAAAAAATGAAAACCTCATGACAGCCATTTTGAGAACCAAATATACCTACGTACCTACTTAACACGAAATCGTTTACAATTCTTTAATGATATCAAGTCTGTTTTTGATTTAGTTCACCCGTTTGGACGTATAACGTTACACCCTCACAGACAAATCAGCATCGATTCTCAGTTACATATTGAAATCTAGTAGAGAATGTTTTTTCCCAGTATTTAGCAAAATTTCTCAGTGTAAAGAGACTAGGTATACGTTTTTTTTTCTTATATTATAATTTCCTCAAACACTGAAAATCAGCGTCATGTAGTGTGTCCTAGGACTCACTTCGGGATATCGAGCTAAGTGAGGATGTTTTAGCGCAATAATCTATGTTCCTTAAAATATTAATATGTATAACTTTTCCGTGCTAATAATATTTCTTATCTTATCCTATCTTCTTATCAAATAAAAGATTTCTTCTTTTACGATATTTACCTATAAATAACTGTAGCCATCAGTATCAGAAACTATATTAAGAATTAGAACCAAGAAATCCATGAATATAGGAGACTTTAGGTAGATATTTACTTACCTAAATGAATCGAATCGTGCTCGAGTATATTTATTTATTCTGTACGAGTATATCACACAAAATAAAACGTCGCTGTACAAACAAAATACAGATTTAATACCAAGGACATTCATACAGTCAAACTTATGTTGTAGGCACTGAATGTACCAGGGAAATGTATTTAAGTACTTGTACATATTAATATTACATTCATACGTCCAACTACCTAAATACAATAACTAGTAATTTGTTTTACAAGGGGGCAAAGTTGTTGTTTAACAGCTCAGTGCTAGTATTGATACCCGAGCAAGCGAAAGATTCCAAAATTGAAGCACGAGCGTAGCGAGTGGTTGGAAAAATAGAATCTAGAACGTTGCGAGGGTTTCAAAGCACGAGGATCAAACCGAATTTTCCCTCGAGTGAAACACAAAATTTTCCACCACACCAACCCGAAGATAATATTAGCTGTAAGATATCAAACAAAATCAAACCAAAACCAAATGAATGTTATAATATATTTATCATTTAAAATCAACATTTAAAAGTAAATTCTACCAGCAAACATAAGAAAACAGCTCCAAATTTGCCTCACATGTGAATAAAATGCAACTTTGCCATCCGTTTTTGAACAATCAAGAAAGCCTTTGTGAACAATTTATCTTAAATCTTTAATTAATAAAATTTATTTGTCTGACAATAATTGGTAATAATAAAAAAAAACATTAAAACTAACTATGAATTAAAGATTTAAACCCTAAACTAAAATTAAAATAAACCTACTTAATAATTAAACTAATACTTATAATATTATATAAAAATTAAAATATACTAATAAAATAGATGAAAATAAAAAGAAGTTATAAAAGAACACCCCTTCTAAAACCTCCGCCTGCGGCATTGAGCCCATAATGCTGGCTGCGTTACCTCTCTGTATTGCCAGCGATATGTGCTGGGAGAGGTAAGCGCCAGCCCTATGGTCTCCCGAGGCGTCGACCAGCCGTGTCGACAGGTCCCCCATGAAAGTTTTCATGTCCGCCGACCAAGGACCCATTGTTTCTACTGCAAGCGCCGTAAACTCATAACCTTGCAGTAAAGATGAGTATTTGCGGCGCTTGAGTAGTTGGGCCTGGTCGGCAGCAGCGCCAGCCTGTGCCCGGGTAGCCTGGATGTGGGACTGCGCAAAGGTGTCTACTCATGTAGCGTCCCACACCAAAGGCCTACCCAGTCTCCACGGTACCAGTGTGGCTCCGTCCGGTCGCTTGCCATCGTCTCTCGCCATGCCTGAGGGTTTTAAGTAGCTGGCACAGAAACGGTAGCAAGCGACCGCCGAACCAAATCATTAATCGTGCCGTGGCGATATAAACGGCCGGCGCTTTTGATGCAAGAGAGGCCATGTCGACCTAGCTCAGTGGTTCCTAACCTGGGGGTAATTACCCCCGTGGGGGTAAAACTGGTATTTTACGGGGGTAATAAGCTAGCCTAATATAACGATACAACAAACGTACACGTTTTATTTTTTATTACCATTGGGAAGAGGGGTAAAATCAGGTTCCCTAGTTAGTCATAGGGGTGACCGGACTGAAAAGATTAGGAACCACTGACCTAGCTGGTCCACGTCCTTGCCGCAAGCACAGGTATGGGCGGAGCATATTTTGGCTCCAATTCGCAAGCAAACTGATATTCTCTGCGTGTTTTTGTCTAATCTCAGCGTGTTTATATTAATATCCACAATTCCGATTTAATATACTTACCCCTAATGTTACCGTTATTTCAATATCAAATTGATAATGTGCAACTTTTAAAGCACCCATAGCCCATAATTAATAATCTAGGTAAACATTTATGAGAAAAATGGTCTAAATGCATTTTAGCAACCTTTAGATACCTATCCCATCTTTCGTTAAGTAAATCGGCTGACAGTGGTAAGTAAAATCTGAATAGAAGAGGAGGGTGCAAATTATAAACGTATAGCAGTATTCAATACTATATCATAAAATATAACGACAATATACATAGACATGCAAAAAAATATGGCGGTACTTTTCACCATAGAAATAGGCGGAGTCAGTATTTTTTTCTTGTCGCCGATTGGTTAAATGGTTACGTGAGCTACGTTGAGCGAAATAGGCGTTAAATACTTCTTTCTAAAAACTTATGTAGGTATGCTAAACTTTCGACGCTATGCCACTCGACGTAGGAATAAATCAGAGGGGCTACCGCGAAACCCGAATTTCGCAACTTGCGGGGATCTTTCTCTTTTACTCCAATGAACGTGTAGGTAATTAGTGACAGAGAAAAATGCCCGCAATTTGCGAACTTTGCGATTTTCGCGGTTATAGCCCTGTTGGGCTTAGATGGCCGGCTCTTTATCATTTGTCACCATGGCTGTTACGTTCTACTTCTAACAAATATGTAAGTGCGAAAGTGACGCATAGCATGACAGGTGATAAAATGCGACCATGATAGCTGGTCTCGAGCCCGATTCTGGTTTTATTTCTTGTTCTGAAACTGATACGATTTGATATTTGACATTTCTGAACCAAAATTGTCACTAGCAAAAAAGCCACAATGGCAAATACTGTTAAATTCCAGTATCAATCATTAGGTTTTCAAATGTTATAGAAATACTATCACGAATATAAAGTCATTAAATATTACATCCAATGCAATACCTATTTTACCAATACTTTAGTTGACTACAAGTATGTTAAGGTATTTGTATATTAATTGATTACACATATTACACATTGTATATAAATATAGATTGTCAACCAAATCTTGTCAGTAGAAAAAAGCGGCAAATTTGAAAAATGTAGGCGCGAAGGGATATCGTCCTATAGAAAATTTGAATATCGCGCCTTTTTTACTGATAAGACAAGATTTGGTTAAACAAGTGTATATACTTACAAGAGACAGGATTAAGAACAAAAGAGGCTTCGTTATAAATACTCTTGAAGTACATAAATAAATGTCTATTTGATATTTCTCTTTCGATACTCGTGTGGTTCCATTAGAAACAGAATAATTAATAGGTAGGGGCACCTTCCGTACCCCTTCAGGTAAAACTAAACATATGACCTTTGAACTTTCTTAGCTATTACAATAAGTAGACATAATTATAGACTTACAATTTATCATTAAGAATAAATAATAGTACATTATTGCAGAGGCCGGGAAAGAAGCCCACCAGGCGTGCGTAGCTCACTCCGCGATTTCTTCGCTTTGCTACCTAAAAGTACATCCGTTCCGCCCCAATTTTGGGGAAAGCCATAAGCCGCGTGTGGCGCTGTCGCCACCTAGCAGCCACCATATCTGTGCTGATCGTAACAGACGCGTTTTGTTAGAGTGAGTCTTCTGTACTTAGTACTATTATTCATTCTGTGCCCTTACCGGCTAATACCTACATACCTGCATAGGTACCCAATGGTACTCGTATAGACCGGGCCGGATAGGGATATGAGGCTGGCAACGGCAAGCCCTATTCAGGCTGAAGCATTATGTATAGATCTTTTTCTCAAACATGAAGAAAAACAAAGGAAAATCGAATTATACAATAACAAGAAAATAGTTATTTGTACAACAAGAGATCAAAGTTTGATATTTCTTCGAGTGCTTATTTTGAGTCCCGTGCAAGCGAAAGATTCTATACTAGATTCACGAGCGTAGCGAGTGAATCTAATTTAGAATCTTGAGCGTAGTAAGGGACTCAAAAGCGCACGAGATGTAAATAACTTTGATCTCGTGTAGTTCACAAAACTTTTCACCTCAGCAGTGAGAACATATTAGAGAACCCGAAAAATGTATTCCTTCTTCATCACTTACCTCTATTCACTCATGTTTTCTTAAGATATACCAACAATTAAGTTTTCACCTCAGCAGCTCGAACAAGGGTACTTTGCTACTTAAAAACAGTGAGCAAAATCGTATTTTGCTCACTGAGTGAGCAAAATCGAATTTTGCTCATTTTGTCTCACTCATTGAGCAAAATGCGATTTTGCTCACTGTTTTTAAGTAGCAAAGTACCGTTGTTCGAGCTGCTGATGTGAAAAAAATATTTCAAGCCTAGGTGAGCTAAGTCAAGCCGAACTGAATTCGACTTCGAACCCTAGTGCGATTCGATAAGAAAGGAAGAAACCTGTCCGTTGATTATTTTAGGGATATTTTTGAACGGTATTAGGCTTGGCACCGACTTCAAACATATCCGTTTTTAGTTTTAAGTTTTTGTTATGACTGACGCAACATTCTGTAGGACCCGTTGCTGCCTGGCCAAACAGTCATGACACTAAAAAGTTTTGCACTTCGGGTATACTTCCCATGTATGGTTATAACATACAGACAGACAGACGCACATGATGAAATTGTAAGGGCTCTGTTTTTGCCATTTTAACTGACTGTTAATTATAAAATACGTACGTATCTTTGCCAAACCAGGTTGTCTTATCTTACAATAACATCGCTTGTACCTTTGCTTGGCATGATTAGACAAATTAGTGATAATATCTGACATCGGCATGCAACATTATAAAAGGCATGTTTGTGGTACAGTCAACGCCAACACACATCGCCAAGATCTAAAACAAATGCCGTAGATATCTGTTCATCTTAACCAAGACGTGGCGCCTCTGATGTCGATTTGTCAAAAAGCTTCTGGTTAACCGCTGATACTGTCACAAAGGTGGGCATCCCACGCCGCGGAACCATAGAAAAGGCGGCTTGTCAGAGGTGCCCACGGCCATTACACCTTTAAGTGACTCTCGTGAAAGACGGAAGTGTATTTAGCTTTCTATATACACATATGCTCTTTTAAGTAGGTTTGCTACTTCTGGACGTTACTAGATGCTTGATAGGCGCTCTCTTTGAGTGGCCCGCGGTTACCACCGGGGCCACGCACGTGCCTTTGTGGCGGGGCATGCCGCCTCGCGTCACCGCACATAAATTGACAATCTAGCCTTCGCCAGATAGCAACCAGCAAGTTCCCGCGCTACCGAATGTATGAAATCATACGTACGATCTCGTGAATTGCAAAACACTTCCGAAATAACTTGAGTTGCTTCGAGCTTTTTTATGACCTCAACTGTCAGCACAACGAATGCCTGTGTCAATAACTGCGCGGTGCTTAGAGTAGGTATACTAAGCGCCCAAAAACTAGTGTCCGACCGAAGGTTCGGTTTCGGTTTCGGCCAGTTTCGGCCAAAAAATCATGTTTCGGCTGTAGTTTCGGTTTCGGCCAAAAAACGGCCGAACCTTTCGGCCGGGCCGAAACTTACGAAATGGTACTTCGTACTATGAAACTAAACATGTGACAAAGATCAAAAGTTGAGGAACAAGTAGGACAACAATATTAATATGCTGATTAATGTATACATAAATTAATTGGTTTATTATAAAATTCCCCTAATCAAGGCGCCACTGGACGGGCGACGCAGTCTTAATGTCTATGTGTACTAGTCGAGTGGCGAAGTTGAAGAATAGCAACTTTCGTAGGACTAAAAAGGTTTATACTCGTACCAACAAGTGGTATTGTTAGAATCAGCATTGGTCTACTGATTATCAAAATGCATGTTGTCGCTTCATAAATTGGTGACAAGGTTGGCAAAAACCAAGGTTTCTGTTCCAACATAAAGACTACACTAAGTATATGTGTGTAGTATGTATGACTTTTTTTTTGTACGAGTTAACTCTTAGTAAGTATTGTGTATATTACCTTACCTACTAAATAACGCAAAAACGCTGAAGAAAATGTATCACCTTAAAACACAGTCAAATATTTCTTTTCCCCGGTTCACGTCACGTCACCCTATTGAACAAAAAAAACTTATTTTACGCAATGAAATTCAACTAACTCCTTTAGAAATTCTAACAATTGAACTCTTAACTTTTCCCTTAAGTAATTATGGTTTCACGCTTTGATAATAAATTAATTTTACGGAAATTGCCACTGTTACGCATAGCGCGTAAAGTAGGTAAATGCTGTTCTTAACTTTTCAAAAGATTAAAAGACTTACGATAGGTACCTACTTAAAGGGAAACTTCTAATTACATATGTACTTAGATAGATTGGTCCTATTTTATTATTATTAATTATTATATTATTATATGTGAATGCACAGGCAGCTTAAAGCTGATACGTGCACATCAAATGTCCACTTGTGTTTTGTAGTCTACGAAAGTGTTCATCTAGTTTGTTTTTAAAAGAGTTTATACTGATCACTGACTCGGGTAAACTGTTCCACACTTTCACTACGCGGTTCGACAGGAAGTGTCGTCTGGGGTTGCTACTACTCTGCGTCCGTGTCAGTTTCAAAAAGTGTCATCTCAGTCTGTCATTTATGTTGCGAGTAAAAATATCGCTTAACCCGGGTACGTTGTAGTGTCCTGTAAGTATCTTATACGTTTCTATCAACTCGCCTCGCTGCCTTCGCTGCTCCAAGGTTGTCAGGCCCAATTCCTTTAATCTATCTTCATATGGTTGGTTACGAAGAGATGGTACCAATTTTGTGGCTCGTCTTTGGACTTTTTCAATAAGATTTATATCCTTTTTAAAATACGGATTCCAAATTTGGAAGGCATATTCCAGTAAGGGTCTTATATATTTCTTATATAGCTTAATAAAGATATTCTTGTCTATGTAACGGAAAGCTTTCCTGATCATGTATAAAACCCTATATTTTTGGTAAACCCTAAAATATGTTCCTCCCATTTAAGATTATTAGTTATGACGACACCAAGATCACGCTGGGAAGCAACACTCTGTAAACTTTTGGAGGCAATATTATATTGGTGCTTAGGGTTATTTTTGTCAATATGAAGTCTGCGTTGAGAGTTATAAGCAAATCTTTAGTCCATTGTAAAATGCGGTATAAGTCCACCTGTATGATGTTCTGACTGATAAGCGGGTTTCCCATAATCTTTGTATCATCAGCGAATAAACACATGCCCGAGTGTACAACTTGCCTAAGGTCCGTTAAGAAAATTCCAAACAGCATTGGTCCGAGCACAGGACCCTGTGGAACTCCACTGTAGACGTCATACGGATCCGAAAAATGCTCTCCAACTCGTACACGATTCGTGTACTTCCTCCCTGTCAAGAAGTCTTTTATCCAATTGAGCAAATTTCCGCTAATCCCAAAATGCTCTAACTTGACAAGGAGTCTGTTTATCGGGACGCGGTCGAATGCTTTCTCGTAGTCCAGGTAAATTAATGTCTAATATGTATATTCAAATATTTTTTTATTATGTATGTACTAAACGAACGATGAATATATATTTTGAATTGCTGTATAATATATAAGTATAACTACATAAGTTCCGAAAAACTCATTGGTACGAGCCGGGGTTTGAACCCGCGCGACCTCCGGATTGAAAATTTAAAGTCGCACGCTCTTACCGCTAGGCCACCAACGCTTTTTTACACTTACACTTACTTTTATGCACTTTTCGGCTTGTTGTATGATATATTATGCAAAAGTGTACGTAGAGAAGTTTCTGAAGATGTACATTTTCCATGTTTCCCTTACGTCCAAGGCGCACCTGCGCGCTTCCAATGATGGAGAACAATTGCTATCATTAGGGACCATCGCCCTGCGAGCCCACACACTAGTTACATATTTAAATAATGCCAACTACAATGCGAGTTTATTCCAAACCCAATAAATTATCGCTAATGCCCAATTTGCGTCGACCGGTTAACAATAGTAGTTCCCGCAATTACTTAAACGCGTGTAACTGCGTACGATACGATCTGGCCGTGTTTCGTTACAGAGTGCAGGTGAGTCGATCGGTCATGGTAGCAACTTTTGGTTTGTTATCGTGTTGGTTTGTGTCAGCATCAATAGTAGGGGAAGTATCTGCCTACCCTAGAGTACTTTTCCAAATAGAGATATATTATCTACAGTTCACTTTCAAACATATCTGTCACGATCTAATTGGTCTGCATATAGAGACATATCTATTTTCGTTAAGTTATTAGCGAATGGTAAATAATTTTGAGGCGTAGTCTGATCCGCTACTTTTAATGCCGACTGTACGGCTGCATCACTTTTGTTCACCTTACTAAAGAAACTTAAGTTCTGTGAAAGAAACAATTCTATCGACACTCTGTGTTGATAGAATTGTGGCATTTGGCGAACTAAAAGGAGTTATAAACCATGGCTCGAGACTCGAGCCACATGCGACTCTTTCCATGTACAATTGCGACTTCGAGTTTTCCGAAAACAGATATTTAGTTCACTCAAGCCGAATCGATTAAAATTAATGGCTTTTAATTAGTTATCCTGTCAGCTTCTTTCTCTAGACATCATCGTTGTAGTACTAGCTATCTATTTAGCAGTGCTGTATTGCTTAATTTTTCGGGTGTATATATTTATTACTCCGAGGAGCGCCGAGTATTAAATGTAATCACTACTCTCCCCGTACTATAACTAGATAACTATTCATCGCAAGAGAATCTAATAAGAACCAGCCCAGCATTAGGGAGGACCTGATCGCGATCTTCAGATATCAGCTATATGAACCACTTCGTTACCTACCTTCTATTATTGTATATATGTTAAAGTTTAAGGTATGTATGTATCTATGGACCTCAGTTGCCTGAAAACAAACTATATTTGATTTCTTTATTATTCTACACACCCCGTCACACTGGTCTACCTTTCCATTCGACTCCATATTATACAATGAGAATAAATGGCCCGCGCTCGGCTGCGACGTCATTGTCTCTCGATACATGCTCCGCAATTACACTGTATCGATTACAGCTGACTCAAGCGATTGAACCGATTGACTGCGCTATAAAACATACTTTTTAGTAGCTGTAATTAGTCCGGGTAACAAGATTAGCCTTCTACGTCCACGATCCTCCTTTTGAATCTCAAATAAGCCACAAATTTGTTGGCCACCGTCTTTTGTTTTGTGAGTCACACTTGATTTTATTCAGAAAACGTAGCTTTATCTTTAAGGCTACCGTGTGTCTAAATCTGGTTAGAACGGATGATTCAAGCTATTTTGTTATCCTTAGATCGCCGGATGTCTTACTTAGGTACTTACACGTTAAAATTCTTGTGTTGAATCGTGTAGAAACGGTATTTGTAGATGATAATGATGGAAATTTTAGTAAATAAATTGCAACCTCTCCGCAATCACATGCTTAAACACCTCGGCTACCGACTACCACTGCGATAATTAATTATTATACACGCTTTTATTTTGTTTCACATGTCCCGTCGTTGCCTGTCTGTGGGTCTGTAATCAAAACTTGCAAGTTACTCGTAAATTTGACCTACTTCCCGGTTTTCTATGAAGCTGAAATTTTTTTATACAATAGATACAATATGTAAGATGGGTGACCATGCAATACCTAGTTATTATGGTACCATCGATCTATCGAGATGATCTGTTGATGGAGACAAGAGGTGGCCATAAAACTCCCTTTACCTGCTTTGATACTGCACTATGTTGTATGGAAACCTTGCACTTTGTGACTATGCGCTGAAACTTGGCACAGTTGATTCTTAGCTGGTCTTGAGTTGATAGAGAGCGGGAGACATCGAGAGCCAACGCCTATTGTGTGGGGGGGAGGGGGAGAATTTCGACGCTGCCGCGCTTCAATTGAAGCCACATTTCTCTAAAGCTATAAATATTAGGGCATGTGATATATCATTTTCAAATAAATTGAGGATGAGGAACCTATTTTTAGAACAAAAACAATGCACTTTCTAACAAAAAAAATGAATAAAGTAGGAAAGACTAAAAAAAGTATAATTTGTTTTTTTTTTATAAATACCATTTTTTTTAAGTATAACAGTAATCTCAAAACAAAAATTATAGTCGTAGAGCTATACTTATCTAGTTTACAAAAATATATAGTTTATTATATAAATCTGTTGAAACATGGGAGATAAAAAATAATATTCAGTGTGGGTCAGGGTGATCTCAATGCATGATCGTCCGTGAAGTAGGGCTTAGGTACTGTTTTAAACACACGAATGGTAAATATATTTGCATCATCCCACTTGCATCATCCCACTAACCCGGGGTTAACCGGTTAAAACTAGAGTTACCATGGTTACCAGTACAATTCGACACTGTGTTAACGGTTTACCCGCTTAACCCCGGGTCAGTGGGATCGTGCAAGTGGCGCGTAGTATTTTAAATGAAACAACGTAATGTACATTTGGCAAAATGCCAGGACAACGCGAGGAAGATGATGATGACGATCCACTGCACAAGTGCACATACAGAGGTCTGAACATTTAAGCTACCTGGTTTTCCAATTAAACCAGCCGCGGCACTGTTTTATGCATTTGCAGTACATGTATTTGCACCTGACAATTTCTAAACCTGCTTCTGCAGCAACAGGCAAGTACGTCCATATAGGCTCCCGGTTGTTGTTGACCTTCGTGCAACCCCAAGTAGATGGACAGGGTACCTAGATTTTGAGCTTGTGCCAACTAACCCCATGCACCCCTTGATATAATATGGCTTTTAAAAATGCTGATATAAAGTAGCTTTGGTCTGTGGGATGTGTTCTATCTGCCGGTCTTTCTTAGTATACTGTTATTCACGGCATTTACTGAAGTACACTATTCTCTTTCCTTTACCATTGAACAAAGATACCGTGTTAAAACCCGTATCGTAAAAATCACCAAATATACCATTTATACCTAAGGCGGTGGCGATATCATGACAGCACACATACTGATTATGTTTTCCTGTTCCTATATCCCACAGTCCCACAGTTCCTCAAGCTAAGGTAAATTTTGCACATGTGCAATTGTGCAACTGCCAGTACCACCACATCACATACGTATCCACATTACGTATTATGAGTGTCGTAAAGCCTCGATCGACAGCACCAGATGCATGCACCATGATTCGAGTGTCATTTTATAAGATAGGTCAGATTTTCTGCTTTTTGAAGCAAATTATAATAGGATCTCCAAGCTTAAACCAGAAGATTATGGGTCATAATTGTTATTTCAGATCAGCATCGTATACTTCAGTAAATGAGTGCCGTAAATAACAGTACCTATACTAAGAAAGACCGGCAGATAGAAGACATCCCACAGACCAAAGCTACTTTAGATCAGCATATTTAAAAGCCATATTATATCAAGGGGCGCATGTTTGGTGTCAGTTATTGGCACAAGCTCAAATCTACCCTGTCCGTCTACTTGAGGTTGCACGAAGGTCAACAACAACCGGGAGCCTATATGGACGTACTTGCCTGTTGCTGCAGAAGCACGTTTAGAAATTGTCAGGTGCAAATACTGCAAATGCATAAAACAGTGTCGTGGCTGGTTCAATTGGAAAACCCGGCAGCTTAAATGGTAACTCCAGGTTTAACCGGTTAACCCCGGGTTAGTGGGATGATGCAAGTGGCGCTAACAGATCTAAAACAATAATATATTCACCATTCGTGTGTTTAAAACAGTACCTAAGCCCTACTTCACGGACGATCATGCATTGAGATCACCCTGACCCACGCTGAATACAGATTTATATAATAAACTATATATTTTTGTAAACTAGATAAGTGTAGCTTTATGACTATATTTTTTGTTTTGAGATTTCTGTCATACTTTAAAAAAAATATTGGTAATTATAAAAAAACAAATATACTTTTTTTAGTCTTTTCTACTTTATTAATTTTTTTGTTAGAAAGTGCATTGTTTTTGTTCTAAAAATAGATTCCTCGTCCTTAATTTATCCGAAAATGATATATCACATGCCCTAATTAGGGCTTGCAAATATTCGAAACTTTCAGATATTCGAATATTCGACTTTTTCTGACGACGTATTCGAATATTCGAATAATTATTCGAATATTATAAAAAATAAGAAAAGGAACGAGAAATCGGTTTATTAACGTTTTATTCAAAAGCTTTTTTCACATATTGCTAAAACTAAGGATATTTGGCAGAAATCCACTTATTTGACTAGATTTTATCATCCTACTATTTACAAGATGCCTACATTTATAAAAACAAGTAAAACGCCAAAATTAGACGTATTTAATATTTCTAGATAAAACTTGTTATAAATGCGTCGCGTCGTCGTTGCGTGAAATAATATAACTTTAACCATCCAAACACCTAGGTATGTAAGATATTTTTTTTTAGTAGGTAATTATTTTCCGATTTAAATTAACTTGTAATCACTCAGAGGCCTGTAAAAAGGCCTTTAATTTCATGGTATTTTGAATCTTTATTGACTTTATTTGTTTTGGCAAGTTATTATTCCTAATGGTCGGCTAATTATATAATATTGGAATATTTAAGGGAAAAAGTTAGTTGAGTACTGGGTGGATTATTCGTCAGCTAAAGGTGCATGGTTAGATTACCAAGTTGGGCAGGTTTGGTATGATTAAATTTGAGAATTGCGATAAGTGGCAAGGTTTAGACTTCAAAAATTCGCTTAACGTACGCTTGTACTGAATAAACAGAATGACCCTTTAACTTAAAACTTACGGACCGTAAAAATAACATACTTTTTGATTTCGTTTTCTTTTAAATTGAGTTAGGTTTCACTGTATTCACGAAGTCTATCGAGAGGAATACAGTAAAAATATTATTTCCTTCGTGTTTGGGTACCTACCGTTCCTCATTCACTGTAAATACCCGTAAAACACACAGAAACTGTAACTACAGCGGATGTCATAGATTTTTTTATAGTAATAAAAAATATTCGAATATTCGAAACCTGAGCGGCCGAATATTCGAATATCAAAACAGGTCGAATATTCGACAAATTCGAATATTCGAATATTCGAATTGCAAGCCCTAGCCCTAATACTGCTTTAATTGAAGCGCGGCAGCGTCGAACTTCCCCCCCCTCCCCCCACCCACTAAAAGGAGGTGGCTCTCGTCGGCTCCCGATCTCTATCAACTCAAGACCAGCTAAGAATCAATTGTGCCAAGTTTCAGCGCATAGTCACAAAGTGCAAGGTGTCGTGCACTATCAAAGCAGCTACTTTGATTAAACTACTGAATAACCTAATTGTGTTTGGGGTTTTTCTAATTGTCGCGAATAGTATTAGTTGCCTGAGGAAAGCAAAGTACAATCAGCGATAAAAGCTTGTACCAAAAAAGATATTTTTGCCAATAATTTATTTTTGAATAGACTAATATTTATAGAATAGGTTTAATAATATTTATATATATTAGAACAATACAAAAAACATAAGCACTATTAGGCATTATTAAGAAACCACAACAAACAGCAGCAGAAACTATTTGAACATAAACAAATTAATTTGGGTTGCATATGATAGTACCAGCAATAAAACTATCAAAGGAAGAGAATGCCAAGGTTACCGAGGTATTCCATTGAATAAAACACTTTAATGTGTAACGGCCAAGAAAATGGACAGACATACTCCGTAACAAAACAACCAGGAAGATGAAAGATAATCTGGCACTGAATTCCTTTAAGCGCGAGAACTGTAGACGACGTGACATCTCGAACGGGACCATTCACCACGCACCGCCACTCTACCATTTAGCTACAAAAATACCTCAACACACCTGTGTTTTCCGAAATACATATTTGTATTTTATCTCTTTCCTACCGAACGGGAATATTTTCCTAATAGAATTATGATAGGGACCTATTCGCTTATTTTAGCTGATAAGTTGTTTGCAATAACTTAATTTCTAGTACCTCTAGTTATACGTACTTACTTATCTTATTATAATACGTACGTAGGTACGTACTAACTTATTTATTTTTTATTAGGGTTCCGTACCCAAAGGGTAAACACGGGACCCTATTACTAAGGCTCCGCTGTCCGTCCGTCCGTCCGTCCGTCCGTCCGTCCGTCCGTCCGTCCGTCCGTCCGTCCGTCCGTCCGTCACCAGGCTGTATCTCACGAACCGTGATAGCTAGACAGTTGAAATTTTCACAGATGATGTATTTCTGTTGCCGCTATAACAACAAATACTAAAAACAGAATAAAATAAAGATTTAAGTGGGGCTCCCATACAACAAACGTGATTTTTGACCGAAGTTAAGCAAAGTCGGGCGGGGTCAGTACTTGGATGGGTGACCGTTTTTATGCTTGTTTTTTTTTGCTTGTTTTGCTCTATTTTTGTTGATGGTGCCCCTCCGTGCGCGAGTCCGACTCGCACTTGGCCGGTTTTTATACACTAGGTAGGTAAACACGGTCATCAATTTGTCGTAGAGTAACAAAATTGTGCACTACTGAAAACAAATTTATCTACACATAAAATGTACCCATGTCTCCGCGATTTCTGGAGCTATTTCGTGTGTGCTCGGCAAACGAGATGAGGACAATTTAGTATTATCAGTGCGCCGACTGGACGGGAGCCAAGCTGTTTTGTGCAATCGGCCTATTTTTCTAAACCGAACAGTTGCACGCGACACGGCGATCACGAAATGGGGCCCACTTTCGTTATAAGACAGACGAATGTTACATTTTCACAATTTCTACGATCTCAAATGCGATGATTAGGATGACGAACATGTTTATGTTAAAAATATTTTTAACGGAGGAATGGACACAAATTATCCCATGACTCGCCATCAGACGTGTATACACGGCAAAAAGAGTAACATCAGTTATTCGCCCTTTAGAGGGCCCCGAAAAACGTCTGCCTCTATCGCGCTTGTATACTTGAGCGATAGAGACAGATAAAGAAATTTCGAATTTCGTTTTTCACGGTAGAGCCTCACGTTTGAAAGTCAATCATGGACTGATTGATTACCGCTTTACATATTTTAAAGGTATCATTAATGTTAGTACAGGGTGGCCAACTTAGAGGTAAGTACAACTTTTTTTGCCGCCATTTTATTTTGGCGGTAAATATGACAGTTATTGCATGAAAATTAGTTTGTGTAGATACGGCAAATTTATTATGGAGCGTTTTACGACGGAACAACGTGTTTTAATCATTAAAAACAATAGAAACATTAAAAATAACGTTTCCCGGTCGATTAATTTCGAGAAACGGTGAAATTGACTGGCCCCCAAGATCGCCTGATTTAACAGCTCCTCACTTTTTTCTGTGGGGCTATCTAAAGGGACGTGTCTATGCTAATAGACCAACGAACCTTTAGCAATTAAAACAAAATATTCGAAACACTGTCGCTGAGATAACGCCAGAAATGTGTGATAAAGTGATGAAAAACGCAATGAAAAGGGTTCGCATCTGCCATGCTGCTAGAGGTGGACATTTGTCTGACATTATTTTCCATGTGTAATTGCTGACCCTACATATTATATTTAACAAGGAATACTTAGTATTTTTTATGTTTTATAGAATAACATTTCAAAAATAAAGTGTATACCTCTTATTTGGCCACCCTGTATTATTGACTTCAATCAATTATTACAACTAATATTTTTTGACCTAGGCAGTTTGTCAAGATTTTTTTTTTTAATTTTAGCTGATTATTTTATCTGTGAATATCAGACAACGCTAACGAGTGTGCATAAATCAATCTTAGATCCTTAGATATTTATTTCGAAATCAAATATGAGACATTCTAATTTCTACCAAGTCGACATAAAATAAAACTTTATATCGACTTGGTAGAATATCATACAAATTAATACATTTTTAATAGGTTATGGGTATTAAGTACCGTTTACCACCCACATCGCTTGTCTTGCGAACCGAAACAGTGGCGTGATTAGTACACGCATAATAAAATGGTTGATTTATAGTTTGAAATCAGGTTTATAACCACTATTTACCGTATAATTAATTATACATAGAATTCCTCTAACTTTTATTGATTCTAAATTGAATGAAAGTAAACATAGGTACCCTTCCTACGTAGGATTTCGTTTCGTTGAATGTTTCATTTTCATTACTCATTACCCACTCAGAATTTTCATTTTGATGAACTCTTCTCTGTTACCGTTAATTTTCTGATTTTTTTAAAGCATATACATAACATACCTTATATTATAACTGACTTGGCTGGTACAGAATGCTTTTAAGCAATAAGGTAGGTCTCGTTTTTAGGGTTCCGTACCCAAAGGGTAAAAACAGGACCCTATTACTAAGACTCCGCTGTCCGTCCGTCCGTCCGTCTGTCACCAGGCTGTATCTCACGAACCGTGATAGCTAGACAGTTGAAATTTTCACAGATGATGTATTTCTGTTGCCGCTATAACAACAAGTACTAAAAACAGAATAAAATAAAGATTTAAGTGGGGCTCCCATACAACAAACATGATTTTTACCGAAGTTAAGCCGGGCGGGGTTACGTCGGGCGGGGTCAGTACTTGGATGGGTGACCGTTTATTTGCTTGTTTTTTTTGCTTGTTTTGCTCTATTTTTTGTTGATGGTGCGGAACCCTCCATGCGCGAGTCCGACTCGCACTTGGCCAGTATTTTTCTTAATTATTGAATTGTGCAAAAGAGGAATATGTAAATCATTTGTATTTGTACCTATTTGCATAACATAGACTTTTATCTACATACTTACGTAAGGCAAATTTTTACTATGAAAGAAAGACGCAAGGTGTTTGGTCCCAACTTTAATTTGCAAGATTTAGTAGGAAAAATGTCCAAAGGTTTTACATAACTCTTAAGTCTCTGTTCCCCGGTAATTGCTGTGAGCGCTGGGTCACGCTGGACACATCGTCAGCTCGTATAAAAGCATGACACGTAACCTTAGCTAATTTTTTTGAAGTGAAAACTTCTTTAACGGCGCTGGGCACTTGTTGAGGTGGGGAAAAAATGATAAACTCGAGACAGCGTAAGGCGATCACGTGACCGTAAGGTTTAGATGGCCACTCATTTAGATGGCATTTAAATCAATAAAGAAAAACTCAATGACATTACATGAAAAAGGTTCTAATCTTGTACGGGCTGAAATACGAGGATCTCACAGTTACATTCTAACTTTATATCACTCAAATATAATTCAATTCAATAAAGCTACATCTTGATGATTTTCGCTAATAAAAGTGAACTCTAGTACTGGTGAATAACACTCAAAATATCATGACCAAATATATTTAGATGCGAGGTCTGCAAGGTAACTTTACAATTTCTATTAGAATTTTAAACAATGAACGCTACAAATTTGAATTTCGAATTTTAAACAAGCTCACTGACATAGAAGGTATAGAAATGGGTATACGCGTGCCTCCGTGAGGGACAAAACATAGGCAATGCGACACTATGATTGATCGAATTTATTTGTTGCCCACCATAACCCATACTAATTTATGGTGGGGAATAAAAAAAAACGTGAGACTGTGACAAGGACAAACAATAATAGTGCTTTCGCTGCTACTCCTACTGAATGATACATAAGACTATCCCGTTCGCTCATTTCCCCCACCCATCATGCCTTATCCAGTTAAAATACTAGATTCATGCTCACTGACCAGCAATTTCGGAACTAAAGTTTTTCAATAGAAAGGAGGATGGGTCAATTATACATAGTGCTGCAGACATTTTGGACTAGTCATTGAGTTTTCACTTCTGTCGGCACTCCCGGAGTGCAACCCGTTGTTTTTTTTTTTAATTCAAATGCCCGCAATCGTTAACCGACGGGAATGCACGGCCATTGCGTTAAACTAATTATCGTTGTCGCGTGCCCTCGCGTTTGACTCACCAGCGTCCTCGAGGAGCACTAATGTAATAAACGGTCTAATAGAAAAAAAGCGGATATTCTAATTGATGCGCAAGCGCAAGGCCCCGACGATGGACTGCAGACATGTGACAACAGACATAATGTCTAAGTAAGTAGACATTACGTCTAGGTACCGAGACTCGCATGAAATACTAGTGCCTATTCCTTACTTTTCGAAAGCAAATTCGAATCTTGTTTTGTGTTACGAATAAGTTCATAAGGCAATAGGTAAGAAAAAATTAAGTTGTGCGCTATTTTATGAATCTACAAATTACAATTTTACAAGTCTATAACTATTATAAAGTGACGATATTGATACAAGCATAAGCCATGACAAAACGTCATTCAATTGAAAGTAACAGGTAGCTTTATAAAATAGGGTCCTAGATTCCACAATATATCTATTGAATGTGCTTTGCATAGCACGCGAACGCCGGAGATTGGTATGCGTTGTCTACCGGAATACACGTCTGTGCAAATAACTAACCTTGAAAGCAAAAAAACTAAAGCACAGTGTATGCTCCGTTTGAACTGTCACCTTGTCAAATAGATAATGGCTGAAGAGAAATGACTTGTTTATATACTCCGAGATGACAAGTCATCAGTCACACGATCTATTACGCTGACCGCCACAGACTTCCTAGTATTTCGTAAGTGTTGCAGACTAATTTTGAACAATACTGATTAATTAGTACGAACGTAAACATGCTACAATGTGACAAGGTATGAAATGTCATGGACGCGAGATATGTTTTGGTTAAGTGCTTGCCCGTGCGCTATTTTGCAAATCTCATTCATACAGTACTTTCGTAATGTTACAATGTATATTATGCATGCTCGACGAGCATATATGCTTTGAGTGAGTCAGGCAAACTTTGCCCGAACAACTATTATATGTGCGTGTATTCGTCTAGCGCCACGCCAGCGAGCCTTTACGCAGATATTCAGTAGACCGACTTGTCGGACATAATCAGCCATATTCGAACTTTAAGATACGTCAAATACTAGAGATTGAAACGATATGGATTGGATACGTCAGTGTCAAACAAGTGTCAAAAGTGACGCGTTTGTTTGAAGAAACGTCACTTTTGACACTTGTTTGACACTAACATATCCATTCCATATCGTTTCAATCTCTAGCATTTGACGTATCTTAAAGTTCGAATATGGCCGAATATCTGCATATTACCAACAGTAATGGGCACACAAAGGCATAAAAGGTATTTATAATTATAATATGAATTACCTGCCAGTTCCTTAAATTTCATAACGTAGTGACGTGTAGGTTGCCCTATCAACGACTGGCCTAATTTACGCGCGCGGGGCGTACCGTTCGCGGTAGGCCCTCTGAATAGGTTCCTCTGAATAGGATAGGAACCACGTTCGACGTGTTGCCTCCCTGTCAAACTTACGTACGAATTTACAAATGCGACAGAGAGGCAACACGTCGAACGTGGTTCACGGTTCTGGTCATTCCAAACGACAATTCCAAAATTGTAAACAAAATATTGGCTCTTCCATAGCATGCCTAAACTTCAAGCCGAAATATATAAACACAATGAATTCATTCAGTCCTGAAATAATCATTAGTACTTTTTCCAATAGGTACCATAGAAAAAGTGACCAAACCCTTCAGTGGCGGAGGCCGGATATGTGTGACTACCACCTAGGTACTTAAAAAACACAAATCAAAATACGAATACATAGTGCCCGGTAATTATTGGATAACCTTCTAACCACCGACAGGGCACCGGGGTGCACGGCGATTATCTCGAAAACTACGAAACTTTTACTAGACCTATATTATGTCCATTTTCCGGACCAGCTTATGGTGTCCTGTCGGTGGTTAGAAGGTTATCCATGAATTACCTAACACCCGTTATATAATACAATAATTTGATTCGTTCCCAAAGTAGTGATGAGAAATGCTTTGTGAATTAGATGGCAGGAGCGCGCCATGTGACATGAGTCAGAGTCAGTGCGTCCTATATCGTTGATGTACGGGCCGTGGCTGTCGTGTCGTAATTGCGGTCCCGACCCCGCGACTTACGGCTCGTTTATCTAATTAGCGAGAGCGGGCGCGTCTACCGACACGTCTGCTTATTCCACTGTAACTGTAGAGAATCCCGACAAGTCTCGAGCGGACCTGCCGCGTCGACGTAAATGCTTCTTTATTTATGACATAATATCTATTTGCAAATATTAAGTAGCCAGTAGTTCGTGGATTTTACTTAATTTGGACTTAAATCGTATGGAATTACTTAAGTACTACCGATGTGTATTTCAATGGCATCTTACGAATACACCTTTGATAATGAAAGAACCATTACTCGTAGGTACATTAGCATTAACTGTCTAATTAAAATGTTCAAAGTGTTACGCTTGTTCATTTTCACCGATACTGCAAATTTGATATTAATACAACCAACCCACTTCAACAAAAATAATCGGAAGCAAATTGAATAAAGCGAAGCTATAGCAAAGGGCATGATACGGCGGTGATGTCACATGATTACCAACTTTGCTAGCAACTCGGTTATTCCAAATAAATTCCGCATTTAACAATCCTGTTAAGTCAACAAAAAATACAAAACAAGTTAAATAAGTAGGTAAAATAACAATAGTTGCTCGTTAGCCTGATACATTTACTTTGCATCCGATCCGACCAACTGTAATGTAATGAGTTAATGACAATGATTTCTCGGCCTATTCGTTACAAAGTTGAGGTCGTAACACTATAAGTTGGTTGGCTTATCAGGACACCGGCTATAGAGCGACCGCGTTTCATGACAGCTTAGAACGTGGGGCAAATGTAGAAGGAATACTTACCTGCTAAAGTAAGGTTTATTTAATAGGTATCATAGAGGCCTCGCCTCCTTCCTCTTCCTCGCCTTATCCTGGCATTTTGCCACGGCTCATGGGAGCCTGGGCTGGGGTCCGCTTGACAACTAATCCTGAATTGACGTAGGTACTAGTTTTTTACGAAAGCGACTGCCATTCCAACCCAGAGGGGTAACTAGGCGTTATTCAGATTAGTCCGGTTTGCTCACGGTGTTTTCCTTGGCAGCAACAATAACCCTTGCTGCTCCAATCCTATTCCTCTCCTTAACCTGAGGACCGGGGGACATGAATGTATTTCTTGCCTTTTGATCCTTGTAACCTATATGGTTTGAATTGTCTATGTGTATTGATTGTGTCTTAAGCAATTTAAGGATAAAATTGGGGCATTTTATGCTTGCTTGCTGTGGTAGTACTTGTATAATTTCTACATAAGTGATTGCCATTGATATGAACGGTTTCCGGGCAGATGGCAACAAGTGTGTTGGCGGAGACAATGCTCTAATCTGTGCGTGGAACCTGCAGGCCTTACCTTGACTCCTACGCCCAATACCTCCTTTTACCGGTCGACCGAACCTTGTCTGCAAGCGCTTAGATTACGCACTATTAACTTAATCCAAGGCTGAATTCAGATGGTTCAATTTAAGACAAGTTAATAGATACAAATATTTTAATTATAACATAGCTTAATTGCAGGAGCTTTTGCTGGACGGATGTGGTCAGATTTTCATTATATAAAGATTAGGTTAGGTGCCGCAATATTATCAAAACTGGTATGTTAGAAGGCCTTTGAGCTTTTTCACAGACAATAAATACAAATATTTTTATTGACGACCAGTCCATATAAAAGAAAGTTGAACGGTGGACATTGACACTGTCGGGAAGGGGTACGAAATTATAAATAAATAATTCAGTCTATATACGCCCTACTGCTGGGCATAGGCATCCTCTCTTGAAATTATACTTATGTAAAAATTATGCTAAACAAAACATTGTCATCTACTATTCTATCTAACATTCCAAACCCTGACTGCCGTTTCATAGCCGATAGGTAGGTTTTGTCACATTCTCATCTCTGACAGGTACCTACAGGAGCTATAAACTCGATCAGGTGCGTTCTACCTTTAGTGTTATCGTCAAGTTTGTTGTGCTATTATTTATAAGGAATGGCCTCGAAGCTAATGAATGGGCCACGCTTGCTGCCGCCCACGAGTTAGTTCATTCATACTTAGCCCTGCGTGGTCGCGCTCAATGCCGCCTTGCACCGCTGTCGCACGACACACTATAGGTACACACGAAACACGTGGCGCCACATCTCAATCAAACATTTCATAATCTACTAATTCACCATTCTCTTAGCAAGCGTTAACAACTGACAACGCAAGCCCACACACGATGGGGCACGACTAACAGGACGAGCGCCCGCGAGAGGTTGCAGCGGAAAATATTCGCTAAACTTTAAATGTCAAATGTTAAGCTTTGTGAATGATAAAAGACTCCCTAATGCTTTTAAATGATAAAAGACTCCCTAAAGCAACCCATTTACCATTCAACTGAACTGGTCGACCCGTAAAGGTCAACATCTTTAAGACAGAAATATCAAAGTTCGAGATATTAGGTGAAACGTTTGCCGGGAAAGGCAGAGCAGCGGGCATCACCGCAAATGGCTAGCATGATCGGTGCGGTTGCTTCCGAAGGCGAGTAGATGAAGAGGTTATCGTGGAGATTTGTCTCGTTTGGATGTGATGCTAGGCGGGTGCAGGGGTGGGTCCGATGAATGGAGCTCAGAGGATGGGTGTCCTCTCTGGTTGTGTTTGGGTGGGGGGGGTGGCACGTGTTTGGTGGCCATGGCCACGGGATGACGTCTGACATTCAGCGGCGCGTGCGCGCGAGCGGCAGAGTTCAAGGACGGCGCATCGATCGCACTTAGTGGCGGGTTGCTCGGGGCCACGGCCGGACGCCGCTCCGCGCCGGATCGATGCCGCTGTCGCCATTCACACACACATATTCCCAATCACTGGACTTCCAACAGTTCCAACTATCCTTCCTAGCTCAAAAACATTATGATCGGGTTGCATAGACAAAAAATGTAACAATTACATATGTATAGCACTGACCGACTGCCACATCGTAACCTATAGTCGGATTATTCCTTTTTGCATTATTTGACACATGTCACTCACAACAGCAATACAACGTAAAATGTCTTGCACATCGAAATCACAAAGGAAGACAATTGCACTGCGAACGTTTACGTTCTACGTGTTTTTTTTTTAAATTTAGGGTTGGCCGGACAGCCACCGTTATGAATCGTTAGTCGTCTAAGTAGATCGATAAAAAAAATGTAGGTCGCAACAAAGCATTATTAAATTTATTATATTTTCTTATTATTATTAAATATAATTCTAGCCTTATTTAAATCTCAAATAAAAATTCATTAAACGTCACAATTCGATACCTCAGTCTAGGTGCCATCCAATCGTAATCGCTTGCTGTGACAATAGATTTGGGTTAGTTACATTTCTATAAACGTCAGTCATAATGTGTCAAATAATGCAAATAGGAACAATCCGACTATAAACGAACATTAATTTTTAAACAACAATACATGTAGGTATATAACCCTGCAAGTCGTTAGTGGTTTATTAGGTACTATGTATTTATTATCGTTACACCCAACTCCACACAGCTCGAGCTAAATGTAACAGGAAACATGTTTTCACCACAGCAGCTCGGAAAGACTTACTTTTTGTACTTACTTCAAAAACTGATAAGATGTTGCATTTTATCCACATGTATATGAGTTTTTGAGTTGTTTGCTCATGTTGGCTGATAGAATAGTATTTAAATGATGATTTTGGATTATAAATATTTGGATCCATTTGGATTTGATTTGCTTGATGTTTTACAATTTGTATTTTCCTTACGTTGGTGTGGTGAAAAATATTGTGTTTCACTCGGTGGCAAAATTTGTTTAACCGCTCGTGCTAATATTGATACCCGAGCAAGCGGAAGATTCCAAAATTGAACACGAGCGTAGCGAGTGGTTCGAAAAGTGGAATCTTGAGCGTTGCGAGGATTTCAAGGCACGAGGGCTTTGTCCCCTTGTAAAACAAATAACAACTTTGCCCCTTGTAAAACAAATAACTATTATTTACTGATTATGCTCCATAGTTCAAAGCGAACGAAAATAACCTATTAAAATTACCTCTAATGAAAGCTAATATTTGTTTAATCCAACTGGAAAGAACAAACTGTGAATATTTCTCACAAATTTATCATTTTACGGTGGCGATACATGTCAATTTAAGAGTTTAAAAATCATTAGCAGGTAAAGAGAGCTTATTATAGTAGATACAGTTACAGGTAGACAGGTTATTCCGTTAATAACTACGAAGGAATAGGTACCTTATTCATAGAAAAATTAACAACTCTGATATTTGTTCCCAACCAAGTTATGTAATAGGAGATTCGACTGCAGAGTCGGATTCTCAGAATTCAAGATTATAAAATCTCTATATGATATGAAATATCATAACCAATTTTTATGCACCGCTAGTCGCTACTAAAACTTGATTTCACAGTAATCTCTATGACATTATAGTTATAGCTGTCATCAAGCGGTGCTCTTAAAATTATAATAATAATAAACAAACTTGCTCAATATTCAAGAAACTGCCAGTATAGTAGTACCTGCCATAATGTGTAAGTGGCAATTCAACCAAAACGACAACTGTCGGTTACGTTACGCGTCTGGGAACTAACTAGCTAGGTGATACTATATTAGGTGATAAAGCTCGAAAATACTCTACTCGAGAAAGGTAGGTATGCTTCTCGGCTTTTGAAAGTAACGTTACGGACGTGTCACCTGTAGTACTAGTAGGTACCTACCTATAAAAGTAACACAGGTTTTTGGAATGAAAATTTGTGTGTTTGTAAAATTAGGTACATTCAAAAAGCTTTTCCGTATTTTTCGCTATCGAATAACGGTATAGACAAATAATTCTAAAATAACTGCATGAAGTTCTGTCAGAATCATTTATCTGCGGTGTCGACTGCAATAATAATTATCTTGTACCGTAAAACGGGGTGAGTAGGTTTCGCGGGGAGAGGTGGGTTATGAATGAGGAGAGAAAGTTTGAGAGGGGGGTGAGAAGGGATTTTAAGGCTATTGCTACAAAAATAATGTATTCCAATTTAAAATGGAGCTATAGTAATACGCATAATAAAAAAAAATAGATCCAACAATCTTCCAAAATCACCTTTGTATGAAAACCCCTCTCACCCCAAATACGAGGCAATACGGGGTGAGGTGGGTTTTCCTCTTTATCATCAAAGTTATGAAATGGAACTACCCAAAATAAAAAAAAACGTCCGGAACACTTATTATATATGTCGGCGGCCGATATACACCATTCAGTTTTCATATGTAAAAATAAAATGTTATCGAGGTTTGAATTTCAGTTTTGACCCTACTCACCCCATTTTACGGTACAAGGAAGCGTGCAATAATTTTATTACATATAAGACGGAATTTTATTGCTCTACAAATGAGGTTTCGTTAGATATTTTACGCACTTATTATTATTACTGCAAGTTATTATTGCAGGTGACATTTGTTAGTCTGTGCGAAAAGTGTCGTAGAATGTATTGGGTCCCATATTTTACACGACTCTTCTCTTTATCGCAGGTAACATGTCCACAATCGACATGTTACCTGCGATACATGTTACCTTAACTTTTAGATTACCTACATAATACATATACTTCTAGAATACATAATTCCGAAAAGCTCACTCCGGTTAACCAGGATTCAAACCTGCGGTTTGAAAGTTGCACGTCTGAACTGATGAGTGGTACCGGAGATTAAATATATTTCATGCAATGTTTATAAAAGCATAACGTCATTATAGGGACTATCGATTTTGGATTAGCAAACAGGGAGATAATTATTGGTATTGGTTGACGCAATTGGGGTTTACCGCGATTTTAAGTGTTTAGCAATATAGTTAACAAAATGGCATGGGCTTAGTCTAAAGGCTTCGTCACACAGGCGCGTTTCCCGGGCGGCGCGTGAGCGGGGCGTGAGCGTTTTAAATGTAAAAGCGGTGCGCCCTGCTCACGCTACGCCCGGAAAACGCGCCTGTGTGACGAAGCCTTAAAAGTTTGTTTCGCTTTGCTTAATTATTTTCCATAAGCCCAATAAGTTAGAGAACAAATTATGAGATAAGAAATAATAAACGTAAATCGGTTATTACAACATCTTCATTTAAGTCAATTGTCAAAAGCAATGATGGTACATCAGTTTGTATGGAATTTGAGTGTAGGTACTTTTCAACCACTTGTTGTTACACCTGACTGGCTGAAATTTGGCAAACCTACTTAGAAAATACTATATTATTATTTTATTCCGTAGAGGAAATTACCTAGCTGAGATGAACACGGATGAAAAGTAACGACACATTGTGCGCGGTGTCACACGGTTTGTATTTTTGCGGGAGCGAGCTGATTGCGCGCGCTTAATCCGCCGTAAATAAGAGGCGAGTGCGCCGTTGATTACACTCAAGGACAGGGATGCCGAGAGTCGCATTTTGGAATACTTAATTTAAAATATAACCGACTCGTAAGCATGAAGTACAGACAAGAGGAAACTTCTATCGAACACACCGAAACAATAGGCCATAAGTCACTAAAGAAACCCTGTAGGATGGTTATTGCAGCAAAGTCAGTCGGAATAAGAGGGATAAGCTGAACGCTTTCCGTAGAAGCTAAACGCTTTCCGTAGAAGCTGAACGCTTTCCGTAGAATCTTGTATACATCCATTAAATTAGGACGGAAAGAGGAGAACGGTATCCAGAAAAGAGGATGCGCAAGGGTATTCAAAACAACATATCTATCGTCGTATCATATTTTTTCTTATCCTATGTTACGACCTAGGGCATTTTAGATCACTTCTTCCCACTTCATCTGTGAGCTTCACGGGACAATGCCACGTTGCTAGAAGTCCGCAAGACTGGCTAGAAAAAAATGCAATTTTGACATGAACTAACAAATAATTCTACATACACACAAGGCATGTCAGTGTTCGCGTGCAGTGATTGCGAATGCAAGTGTCGCGAGTGCGTGTCAAATCGTTCTGCGCCCACGCAGCACATCCCGCTGTCGCTGAGATTCGCCATACTACCCTACTCTTCAAAACGACTTATATCACCTTTACCACCTTACACACATACGACTGCCTTCGTTACTGCTTCTGTTGAAAAGACTGCGTCTCGTTAAATTTCTTAAGCATATAAGTCTCTTTAGACAGGCCACCCTGCTTAGCATAAATAGACGGCATGGGACATCAACGTCTCTTTAATTACGATTGCGTGCGATCGAGTGCTGTTTAAGAAAAAACCGACCAAGTGCGAGTCGGACTCGCGCACAGAGGGTTCCGCACCATCAACAAAAAATAGAGCAAAACAAGCAAAAAAACGGTCACCCATCCAAGTACTGACCCCGCCCGACGTTGCTTAACTTCGGTCAAAAATCACGTTTGTTGTATGGGAGCCCCACTTAAATCTTTATTTTATTCTGTTTTTAGTATTTGTTGTTATAGCGGCAACAGAAATACATCATCTGTGAAAATTTCAACTGTCTAGCTATCACGGTTCGTGAGATACAGCCTGGTGACAGACGGACGGACGGACGGACGGACGGACGACGGACGGACGGACGGACGGACGGACGGACGGACGGACGGACGGACGGACGGACGGACGGACGGACGGACAGCGGAGTCTTAGTAATAGGGTCCCGTTTTTACCCTTTGGGTACGGAACCCTAAAAACGTAGACGGTAGGCAATTTGTCCTCTGAGATTAAATAATTCGTCAACTTAACAGTTCAGGCTAGATAAGTTGGTTTACCTAAAGTGTCATTCTATGGAACTTGTTAACTATGTAAACAAAAGTCACTAGTAAATTGACATTCAAAGACAATTTTAACATGGCGTTTTATTTAAGTACATAGTTAGCAAGTTCCATAGAATGACACTTTACATGGCCCCAGGTAACTATTAGCGGACGCTACCCTTACAAACGGTTTATTAGTTTAATGGAAATAAAAGCATATAAATGTACCTTTATTCATAGTCCCATAATTTCAATATGAAAAACATACCGAGTGCCCTGCGGATAATTCCAACTTTTTATATAATTTTAGGGAAATGAAGAAGAGCATAGAAGCTACAACATGTTTTTATACCCAGGTACTTGTAGAGTAAGAATTACTGTAACTCTACAAACTGATGTCAAAATCAGAACTCGACATCGAATGGGCCCATTATTATTTGGATCCATTACCTTTCGGTAAATGATCGCATTGAGGAGGCCTTTACCCACAGAGGGGTTCTTGCATAATAAAAAACAAATCATTTCAACCTTCATTTGTAAAAATGGATGCAAGAAATAAAAGGATTTTTTATTATTTTATTTATAAATGATCGCATTTATAATTTGGAAGTCAAGAACTAATACAGTTTGTGTTTGCTTGGTGCAACTGTAACCTACTTTGCTAAACCGTACGAGTGACAAGAAGGAAATTATTGGATGAAGAAAACTCCTCGATTAAAGGCAAATTTTAAGAAAATAAATTAACTAATGTAATGAATTATAAACAATAGGGATATAAAAACCCACACACGTTGTATATTGTAGATACGCCCACTATTCGTAATTAAATATTATATTATAAACAAAGTTGTAAAGCTACCCACATACCCTTCTAGAGTCTAGAGAGATGAAAAAGGGCGTTTGGCTCACTAATGAAGGGCACGCCCTTTTACCCAATTCCTACTTGCAAAGTAAAGATATCTCTTGTAGGTACCTAATTTTACTGCGGGGTAAAATCCTCATCAGATGTACAAGAGATGTTGGGTTTTTACTCAATTACTGTTAATAATTAGTCTTTTAGTCTCCACTTTTGCCTAAGCTGTTTGAAAACTTTACACACACCATTTAAATTCTTCGCGGCTGTAAACCTTTTCTTTAGGTTGACAGAATTTTAAATTACATTCCAATGATATTCTGTACACAACTTTCGAAATACACATTAGGATTAGGACGAAATGGACTTAGTAATGCAGCTAAATGATGTCAAAAGTGATATATCTGGTTGAAACACTGGGACTCGAACCTGCAATTTCCGGTTTGAGAGCCAGCCGCACGACACGACTAGCTCCTCGGCTACCGAGCTTTTGAAAAAAGTGACGAATCTCCTCATTATATAACTACCTCCGACTAAATCTTTCCTTAAATATTATACGTTCATTAACAAACGTCCTAATAACGTAATCAGGGCGCAGACTTAACCTGTAGTGGGCGTTGTATTTACTAAGTAAACAACTGATTTGTTAAAAGTTATCATTTTTTTAAAGGGTAAAATATTCCCCTCCCTTTTCCTCTCTTCCCTGTCTCCATCTTGCGTTTTATATGCGCTAGTAACTAATATTGTTGGAAGGTGTATTTGTAGGTTTTTTTTAAAGGTTTGTAATTGTTTTTGAATGAACATGCTTGATTTGGTAATGAAAATACAAAAAGCGGCCAAGTGCGAGTCGGACTCGCACATGAAGGGTTCCGTATTTAGGGGATTTATGACGTATTAAAAAAAACTACTTACTAGATCTCGTTCAAACCAATTTTTGGTGGAAGTATGCATGGTAATGTACATCATATATTTTTTTTAGTTTTATCATTCTCTTATTTTAGAAGTTACAGGGGGGGGGGGGACACACATTTTACCACTTTGGAAGTGTCTCTCGCGCAAACTATTCAGTTTAGAAAAAAATTATATTAGAAACCTCAATGACGGTCTGGACGGACAGACAAACAGACAGACAGACATGACGAATCTATAAGGGTTCCTGTTTTTGCCATTTGGCTACGGAACCCTAAAAATTGCTATATCTACTCGTAAGTGTGCCTATAAGATTTGGGGAGTTGCTTCAATTCCTCTTGGCTCCCGTCATCAAAACTGGATTTGTCAAAAAGGGGACCAAGTTAGAACTGTATACTTTTGAACATAAAAATATTTTTCCTAATCGGTTAACACATGACGGAGTTCTGAGATAACAAACATACAAAAAACGATCGAATTGATAACCTCTTATTGGAGTTGGTTAAAAAGGCCTGACATTAAAATTATCTACGCTATTTTATTGGGCACCATTCACCTTCTCCGACCATAACAGATGTCATGAAATGTAAATCGTAATAGTGTGCGGCGTCATTCATGAATTTCCACCCACTACGGGAGCTTGGGAGTGGTGTGGGCCCCCCTTTCGCGGAGTAAGGGTGGGGGGGCCCCCTATTTCATGAATGGGGCCGTACGTCATTGGTATCGATTTTTGCAGAGGGTAAGGTTGCCACGCAAGGGCAATGTTGGGGACAAACAACAGGTGGTTACTGACGCACGCGGCAGTACTTTCCGCGGCTCGCATTCATCACTTTTGTCACATGACGTCATACATTGATAAACACGACCTTCGTATAATGAGATCGTTCAGGCATTTATTAATATTCAATGAATTTTATAAAAATAAACAGAGCCAGAGTAACTGTTGTTGACTTACCACCCGTCTACCTATATTTGTTCCGATTGATTTAATGGCTCCTCTACACGATGGGCCAGCGCCGGCCACTCCAAGGGACGCAGCCATACGGTAGAATGAGATAGCAATATCACTTGCTCCCTCTAATGCATAAATGCGTCCCTTGGAGTGGCCGGAGCTGGCCCATCGTGTAGAGGAGCCATAAAGTTTCAACATAAACAAACAACCAGTTTCGACCATGTTTAGACAATCCGTTCGGGATTCGGGATCGGATCTATTTTGTATGTTTTAAACTTAATTCACAGAATTACTTATCATCTTCGTAATAAGCTCAACCTTCAGCTAAGTCAAGTTTGTTGCTGAGCGGAGAACACGCAAACCTGAAATTATTTGAAACTGGACTGAACTTGGATTTTGACAGTAACTATTTACGTAGTAAAATCAATTTACTACCCATTGCACCCTGTTTGTTTAGCAAGAAAAGTTATAGCCTCTGCGAGCAGACTTCCATATCCTGCTGAAATGCACAAATGAAAATTTTTCTTCGGATATTAGAGTGGAAGATTCAATAGGGTATTTGGCATTTTTTATTAATGGTATCAGTCGATCAGGTTTGTTTTGAGGATCAAATGTCTGTATGGGACCCATTGTCTTAAAGCAATAGGTAAGTACAAAAGTCACAAATGATGGTCAAAGTCTGGCACCCGCACTTTACTGACGGAACGCTTTAACAAAATGGCATTACATCGTGACGTCACCATGTAACGTTCTAAGTTGCGATTTATGGAAAACAAGGAAATTGCGATTTTGTCGGTGAAATATTGCGTTTACGAGGGGTGTTCAAAATATTCTCGGTATGAGAATGAAAACAAACAAGTACGAAAAGTTTGATATTTTTATTTTTCAATATACGGGGAGTGTTCCCTATGTTCATACACTTAAAAGATCGATCAATTATTTTTTTTAATCCCTCGTAAAAATATTTTTTATCTTTCGTGTAAAAATGCTCCTCCACTGCCGCCTTCAATGCTTCATCGTCAGAAAATTTATTTCCACGCAGATCCTTTTTAAGATTGGGGAGCAAAAAGAAGTCGCTGAGGGCTAAGTCCGGACTATACGGTGGGTGAGTAACAGTTTTAAACCCACATTCAACAATAGCTGCCTTGGCAATATGAGCAGTATGGACGGGGGCGTTGTCATGCAGAAGCAGAATACCTTTGGTTAACTTTCCTCGCCTCTTTTCTTTAATTACATCCTTTAATTGACGTAGAATGTTAGCGTAGTACTGTCCTGTGATATTTACACCTTTTTCTTTATAATCGATTAGTAATACTCCTTCACAATCCCAAAATATCGTGGCCATGACCTTGCCAGCTGAAGGGATGACCTTGAACTTCTTGGGATGAGCTGAACCCTTAATGTGCCACTGCATGGACTCTTGTTTACTCTCTGGGTCATAATGATGAACCCAGGTTTCATCTCCAGTAACTATTCTTTGCAGCACCTCATCAGGATTTTCACCGCACAGGTCAATAAAATCGGAACAACAAGCTACACGCATGTCTTTTTGAAGCCGAGTCAGCATTCGCGGAACCCATCTTGCACTTACTTTTGACATATTAAGATGGTCATGTATAATACCAACGTATGGTACCAATAGAGAGATTGGTTACTTGTGCTATAGATTTTACCTTCACTCGACCATCTTCCAATATAAGTTTTTCCACTTTATCAATATTTTCTTGTGAAGTAGCTACTACAGGCCAGTACAGGCCGGCCAGGTCTAGGGTCATCTTCAATACTCTCCCTTCCGCGTTTAAACTCGCTTGACCACTTTTGAATGGTAGATAAAGAAGGAGCAGACTCACGGTAAACACAATCCATTTCCTCTTTTATGGTTTTTTGATTTTTACCCTGTTTTGTCAAGAATTTTATCACGCATCGATGTTCTAATTTAGTTAACATTGTCAATTCGCACATGATGTTCATGTTTGTTCAGCAATTGCAGAAAAACAAAAGACCATCTCGGTTCGAATTATACTTTTTTTTAATGTCAATGAATAAACCTTAGCGGCCAGTAACGAAAGAAATTTTAGAAGAGGTCGTAAGATATCAATACCGAGAATATTTTGAACGCCCCTCGTATGTATATGGTTGTTATACAATATATTTTTTATAATAAAATGTAAGGAATTGAATGGTATCATTTTTTGTTTCCTATTTCTAAGTTATTTTTTTTTTTTACTTTAAGGTCTTGTATTTTTTTATTATTCCCAAACATTTTGTTTAAATTTCCAATGTATGATAAATTGCTAATTTTCTATATATGTAACTAGATTTAGTTATAAAATTCAACATGTGTCAAATATCCTATTAGGCAACGAAATACATCTATAGGTACTTTGTTTAATGTTGAATGTAGGTACCTAGGTACCTACATAAATTAAGTCTATATAGGTTGATTTTGTTATCTCTGACCAAACTGAAAATAAAAGAAAACTAAAACTAAATTAGAAGAAAGTAAATCTACACATACCCCTCCCTCCTATATATCCACATATCCGTATTCATGCAGTTATTACCACTTACTGCCGATAACTGACAGTTTATTAATAAAATTAAAAATATTTTTTTATAAAGAAAACCGAAATTCAATTGTTTTTCTGCATGTACACAAAGCCCACTAAAACTTTCTATCTGCGACAGTTCGCCAAAAGTAATGCTACTTTACCAGTTTTGCATTCTTTTTGTCTTCACCTCATTATCAGCCAGCCTATTATGGATAGCTTTATCCATCTTTATCCACGTGATAAAATAACTGTCACTGTTTAACACCGTGGGAAAGAAAGTGACGGACACCGTTTTATCACGCTGTCACGTAGACAAGAACGACCATCATATCCGTACTGAAAGTTTTAGAATAGTGGCTCAGGATGCCGAGAGCCCCGAAGTGCGGAACTCAAATTAGCAACTACATTCCAAACACGGCAGTCCCGTCCCGTGGACGGTATCCAGATATCGCAGTCACAGGCTACGTATGTAGCGTAGGCGTGGATTACGCTCGATTACTCAGACTTTAAATGAAACGAACATTTCAGGTGTCGCGTACGTCATAGAATCCGCTCGAGATTAGCTTTCGAGTGTTGTCGTAATTATAACTCTGCTGTATATGTATATTATGATTGGTTTCGCTATCGCCAATTCTTGTTGAGACCAGTATTACTTGAACCCGTAAGTATTAATTAATACGTGACAAATGTTATGCTATGAATGAATTGGTACCTGTTTCTATTCATGGTACCAATCGATTTTGTTTTATGTATGTTAAGATACTTAAGATAAGTCTAAATGGAGTGCTAAAGTTAAACGGAGCGCGGTCGTGTTCTCAAATCACCCAAAGCGCTTTGTACTAAATGGCCGTAAAATACGCTTGTCTAACCGTGACGATTGAAACTCAATGGTCGAAAAAACAAGTACTTACACCATTAGGTACTGATTTGTTTGCTGACTTCTGCGTTTAAGTAGGTATAGAGTTGTTAGATAATTGCGCAAAATCGAAAACTTATTTACCTCTACATTTTTATTTTGGAAGATAAAAGACAAAATGATAATCGTTTCTTATTTTCACTTTAAAGGTCGCTCCAGTAATACAATTCAAAACATTATGCTTAATCGGAAAGCACTCTCGTGACAATAATTCGGCCCAGCGATCAACGTGGTACCTAAGCGATTGCAATGACGCCATGTGACGCGCGGAAGATGTTGCCAGCATTACTGTCCGATGAGCGCGCGCTATTCCGCGCGTTTGCATCACAGCGCTATTTCGGCGCGCGTTATCGGTCAACGATGGGCGCCCGCGCACCCTGGGCGGGCGGCAATCCAAGTCCTATGGCACTTCGGTTGAACATGACTAAGCAGAGTACATAGGTATTCTGCAATAATAACTACTTAATCGAATTTAAACTGTTGTGAGACATACTAACATTGAATAATTTTACGGTTTAGACTCACTTGTTTTAAGTCACTCGCGCGACATGTCTATACTACACTTAGAGTCTATTCGGAAAGAGAAGAGTAGTGGAATGTATTGGGCCCTATACATCCACAACTCTTCTCTTTCCGCACAGAGTCTACGTAAAAATTTCACGATTTATTATTTCAGAGAACTATTCCAGAAAGTTTTCAATTAGTTGGGAAAGTTCTTGGAGACTCCTGGGAAATTTAAAGATAGTTTAAAAGCTATAACCCCGAACACACGTTCCTGAGACGTGTTAGGAACATATAGATAAACGGTACTTACTGACTCTTATGACTCTGCACTTTTCTACTTCATACATATACTGAACTGAAAACATCCCCTGAAAATCAATATACAAAACAATCGATAACCGAAATTCTATTCTATGAATAGAAACGTTCAAATATAAACGAAGTCAGTGGTTCTATTTCAGTTCGCAATTGGCATCGTGACCGCTTGCAGTAGGAAGGGGTATTGTCAGCTGTAATACTCCCGTCGCATACCAAAACCAAGCTAAGTTTGATGAAATGGTAGTCGCATTCATAAAAGCCAGTGCATATGTAGATTTTTAGGATTAGGTTGCCAAAACCAGTTCCCGGGAAGCGCGAAATCGAGATCGATCACGCGTCTCAAAGTCACGTTACGCTGGTTTAGCTCCAAACTTGATGCGCCCGAGTTCGCGCAAGCAATAAGAAATAAGAATCCACGGCACTATTTCCACTCGCTGCAAAGATGACTTTATTACCCGATAAAATAACTGCACTCGTGACACGGGAATGATTCGTGTGACCAGTAGGTACACGGTACACAGCTGAAGACTTTGCCCAGACTGCTGGTCTCTTCGCCTACTCTGATTTCTTTTACGATAGCGACTGTTTTATCTTTGTGATGGAAATTGACTCCGTAAAGTATTGAGCAAGTAATTCACATGTTTAACAAATACGAACTTTATTGTCAATTATTTAGGTACCTACTTCTTATTCGACAAATCAAAATAGGTACTCTTCGATTTTTTGAAAATACTACCTACTGCATACATTTCTATAATGACACCAGGGATCGGAACCGGTTTTTTGCAAAAACTTAGAAATAGCCATATTTTTCGAATTATTTTATACTTGAAATGTAGGACTCAGTTGTGTTTTTAGGTTACGACTTCGTATTATTAGATTGCTCAATTAGAAATGAAGTAATTAGCAAAGAACGAAAAAATACCGTTTCCGTTCCCATACAAAAAATACCGGTATCCGATCCCTGAATGACACTTCGGTTCCGATTTGTGTAGAGTTCAACCCAGAAATTCTAAACTTATACGAGTAGAACAACTTTGTTACAAATGTGATACTCGTATCATAAGCAATTTTTTTATTAATTGCACTCCTGACATTTAATATATAATATATGTTAAGACCATGACAGTAATATTCCATGACCTATCAAAGTTTTGCCAAACCAAGCCAATTTCAACATTTCGTACGTCCTAGATTGTTTAAGAGCTAATGTGATGACAGACTGCAAGAATTGTATCTTTGTGAACTTGTTCTAGAAGTTATTATATTCTGTTGAACTGTCACATATTCACTACTAGACACTACGTTCTCCGTTGACCCAGCCATCCGCTCACCGACACTGCCCTAAGCCAATGTGCGCCGTTGTCTGCAATAGTTGTAGCCTCGGAACTCATCCAAAAGCTATTCTAATGAACTATCAAATATATTGTCAAATCACTACTACTAGAATCTATGTACATACATACTACGTCCTCGATTGACCCAGTCGTCCACCCACCACCGGCGCTTGGGCCGTGGGAAGCACCCGAGTGCCCGCTGTTTGTATACTCATTGAACACACGAGGTGACAAATATGACTCACTGACTACTGGTTTCCAAAACTATCATCCTTTCTCTGACCCGTTGTCATAGTACAAAATTTAAAATAACGCGGCATTGCCCGTACATTTTTGCAAATCTACCTCTTACGCGACTACATAGACTAAACAGATATAACAAAGTGTATGAAATAACCTAGTTGTTGTTAATATATTGTCGTTGTCGCTTTGCTGCACCCGGCCACTAGCCGAATGGCAATTGACCTTATTACGGTCAAGCTCGTCGTTAAATTATCGTCATAATGGGATTAAATAGTAAAATAGGTACGTTCTTTTAGATATCTTATTTATATACCTAATAATATCCTCTTTATAAACGACTGAACAATTATTCCATACGAATAAATAAATAAATCCTCTACTGAAATTACGTAAGTACTTACTTAACAAAAAACTACCGTAAATATTACTGTACAGAAAAATAGAGCGTGGGTATTAAGGAAAAATATTTTATTCATAGACCCAAAGTAACTATGTAAGTCTGAATCCGAAATAAACGAAAAGGAGCAATAAGTAACAGGGCTGTAAAGTACCTGCGAGAAAAACAAACTTTCCGAAGCTGTTTACGCGGACTGCGAGAACTATTAAGTTATCCTGCCAGGCCCGAAACAGACACATAAACTCGGGTTACTCACTTCACAACAATAGCAGACTTGTTTACGCAATTAAACATTCATAACAAGCCAAGTCGATTCGATATGAATAAACGCGTTGGAAATAGACAACGGTCATTGAAGCGCTGTGGAAATAGCACCCCGCCTCCGGACCAAAAGCAGTCAAGTTAAATTTAGAGCTATTCCCACAGAACCGTTTTCATCTAGTGATTCACCTGCTGAAAGCTCGATTGTTCGCATTTTACGTCAATTGGTTGCGTGGTGTTTACGAGCCGGGAGCGTCAGCTGACGGCCAGGAATAGCCCTGACATCGCGGCCACGCTATGCCGGCTGCGCGAGCGCACCCACAAATAGCGCGCTATAATTAGACCGCAGTGAAATCGTGGGTTTGTTATTTTTCTTTATCGTCTCCGTTACGCGATAATTGGGTTAGCGGCTGCATGTGGGCCCGAGGCGTCGGCGTGTCTCGTGCGCTGGGGCTGCCCAGCACCCACCACCGAGCGGCCCGGCCGTTGTCGCCCGCCACCGCATGCTCGCCACCGCAGCTACTCATCTCATTACTTATTAATGTCGCGGCGACATACATTTAAAAGTAAAACCATAGACCACCCCGGAGTTACAGTATCCAAAACTTGTTAGGGTGCCGTCCCGAGTTGTAATATTCGGCGTATATAGGCACCTAATGTCCATGTTTTATTGTATTTTAAACAGGTTATACCATATTCACCCATAAACCCATATGTTTATAAACAAAACCCAATGATTTGGAATAAAATAATAATCATTTACCACCAGGTCCACCAGCTTCATGCTATCACTGCCTCAATATAACGTCGGTTACGTTCGTATACGATTTGTACCTTACTAGGAGTCGTTGAATACAGAATATCGCTTCCTGCCCGTAATGGCAGATTCCGTTAGTTTTTACAATGTTTACCAGCCTTATTGTGTCAACAGTTTGCGGTCATGGAGGTGTAGGTTTCGAGTGGGCGCGACCTGCTAATGCGAACAAGATCAAGGCGATCCATGCCAAACAGTTGAAAGGATAACACTCAAGCATGCATGCATATTCATGAACTTTAAAACGAGCTCATGTTTAGGTATTAGTTTAATTTTCACAGTAATAGGTATTTATTATTTATTCCGCGCCTTATAAATGTAATTCCAATCTCATATATGAATATGAAGGTCTTCAGGAATAAACTGCTTTGTATGATCATAACTATCATAAACCATAAACCAATCCGATTTCAATTTAATTACGATACAGTTGGCGCTTACTTGAATAAATCCCCTGTTGTGTTGGTAACTAAGGTCATCTGAAGGAGTACGATATTGCACAACAATATGACACGCACTTAAGGCTCAGAGGGCCTACCGCGAACCACGTTCGAAGTGTTGGCTCTCTGTCGCACTTGTAAATTCGTACGTAAGTGTGACAGGGAGGCAACAAGTCGAACGTGGTTCGCGGTAAGCCCTTAGCTCTACAAGTCAGATTGTGACGGATAGGCACCCATTGATCTAGGGTGACGCTAGATATAGGATGGATCGATTGACCAAAGATCAGTATAGAAATTGTATTTAACGTAGGTACCTATTTAACATAGGAAAATTGTTATTTTTTACCCTACCAGCTCGGAAAGTTTTTCAGTATGTTTGTTGCGCAAAAGTTCAATTTATGTATCCACGGGTGACACAATGATTCTACTCACAATTGACTCAAGCTAGCTGAAAAATTAACTACTGGATTATAGTTTTGAGTGATAAATATTAAAAAGTAGTATTTTTTTATTATACCTGCCATACATTTGTAATGTTTTACTTACCTAAATACTAGATAAGTATTTGCTTCCCGATGGTAAGGTGAAAACTAATTTATTGCTAACATTAAACATAATGGTCCTACTCAATTACCTCTTCTTACAAAAAATTTAAAACCACCCAAACAAAACGACTCTACAACCTATAAGTCGAACGATATTGATAACTTAAGTATAATACCTACCTATATTTTTTATTACAGACATACTGCCGTATTCGAACTTCAAGATATTCACAAGAGACGACACGTAGTAGATCCATTCTAGATACGTTATAGTTTAGATTTCTAATAGTTCTCTTTTGCAGCTCAATTCGGGCAACCAATGTCACTTTTACGTTAGATAGAGTTAGATATCTATTAGATGTGAATCGTATCTCTAAGTCATATCTTGTGGAAATGAGTAAGGTTAGATCCTAAAAATATCGTTATCGTATCTTGGTGATGTCTAAAAGATATCTTATAGATATCTATTTCAAAATCCGAATCGGGCCCTAAGTATTAGTAGTATGAAATGCGTTCATCATCTTTAAAATAAAACCAATTTTCTACAAATCTTATAATCCACATAAACTTAATATTAAATTAGCGTGTTCAGAAATAAATCCCCTTTAAAAGTACCATATAAGCATTCTAACCGATTAGTTTCATTATGCATTTTGGAGATTTCGTTAGGTATGCAATTTTTAGAATAATCTGGAAAATATTGAAAAAAAAAGTTTACAAGATTGTGAACATGGACCTAGAATATTACGGACGGACTGTCACCTAAGACAAACTGTGACACTGCAATGGCGGACGGTTTGAATGTGTGCGTGTAGACGAGTGTTACCATGTAACACAAATTCTCCCCTAATGGTGAAACAATTATTTTTAATATCGTCTTTGTTTTCAAATAAAAAAATTAGGACAGTTTTACGTTAGACAATAAAAAAGGTGTGTACGTATCTGATTTTATAGGTCTTGAAAATGCGCAATATTGCACAATTACTTTGTGCAAACATTATTTTCAATACCTAATGATATTTAGCATCGTAATGAAATCAGTTCGTCATGTTTTTAGGGTTCCGTAGCCAAATGGCAAAAAACGGAACCCTTATAGATTCGTCATGTCTGTCTGTCTGTCCGTCTGTCTGTCCGTCCGTATGTCACAGCCACTTTTCTCCGAAACTATAAGAACTATACTGTTGAAACTTGGTAAGTAGATGTATTCTGTGAACCGCATTAAGATTTTCACACAAAAATAGAAAAAAACAATAAATTTTTGGGGTTCCCCATACTTCAAACTGAAACTCAAAAATTTTTTTTTCATCAAACCCATACGTGTGGGGTATCTATGGATAGGTCTTCAAAAATGATATTGAGGTTTCTAATATCATTTTTTTTTAAACTGAATAGTTTGCGCGAGAGACACTTCCAAAGTGGTAAAATGTGTGTGTCCCCCCCCCCCTGTAACTTCTAAAATAAGAGAATGATAAAACTAAAAAAAATATATGATGTACATTACCATGTAAACTTCCACCGAAAATTGATTTGAACGAGATCTAGTAAGTAGTTTTTTTTTAATACGTCATAAATCGCCTAAATACGGAACCCTTCATGGGCGAGTCCGACTCGCACTTGGCCGCTTTTTTTATTTATACATTTAACTTGAAACAAATCTGGTTTTCAACAAAAAAATTATAATACATAACAAACAAACGTTAAGTATCGCTCCTTAGTATCGGGAAATTACCATACCGACCTAGTTTGAAATGCACAATCAATAATTTAACCATTTACCTAAATGATCTCTTAATACATAATGATTTAATAAGAAGGGTATCAATTACCCTACTTTCGGGAAATTACCCTATTCATGTTACTGGTCACACTCCTGTTTTGCAGTTTGATAATTTATAAACAACAAATTATCGTGATTTTACGTACGAATTAATAAACTTAAGTATGAAAAGTTATTCCGTGACTTTTTTTCTTTCGATCGGTACAATTCTAGCAGGATTTAACTACGCATGCCGGCATATTTTATATTTTTCTTCGACATGTTTACTGCAATGACGTTTCGATTCGTCTGACGGCAAACTGGTGGATGTGGGCTGTCAATGTGTGTGTGTCACGCGTAAATACTGAGAAACTGGTGGATGTTGGAATCACAGTTGTATTGTAAGCGAAACTCTGTCCGTAATATTATAGGTTCATGATTGTGAATAAGCTTTTTATAAATTGGCATGTGATAACTTTATGAAACTATCCAATCTTCAATTGAATAAAAACCGACTTCTCTTAACAGTTAGAAATGCCGTTTAAATTTACCATCGTACTTAGTGCATCTCAAAACAAGCGCTGGTGGCCTAGCGGTAAGAGCGTGCGACTTGCAATCCGGAGATCGCGGGTTTGAACCCCGGCTCGTACCAATGAGTTTTTCGGAACTTATGTACGAGTACGAAATATCATTTGATATTTACCAGTCGCTTTTCGGTGAAGGAAAACATCGTGAGGAAACCGGACTAATCCCAATACGGGCCTAGTTTGGAAGGTCAACTGGCAGTCGCTTTCGTAAAAACTAGTGCCAACGCCAATTACTGGGATTAGTTGCCAAGCGGACCCCAGGCTCCCATGAGCCGTGGCAAAATGCCGGGACACCGCGAGGAAGATGACGAGTGCATCTCAAAACACTCATAACAATTACAGTTAGCCCCAAGACGTGAAATGAAATACCTATGTACTTTCCGTAGAGGATTTTCGTCTTCATGAGCAGTTGGGCGTTTTTTTTTTTGTTGTCCCCTACACTTTTTTTTTTAAATTTGGGATTTTTTATGTTATTTCTAGTCAGAATCACGAGCTCTTTCTATCCTAATAGGAGAAAAAAAGTGTCCTAAGGTTTTTATTTCCATTACGTCACCAATTCACCATTTTTCATAGACTTTGTATGGCGGTCGCGGAATGGAAAGATGGAAAAATGTATGGAAATTCTGGGACACTGTTTTTCTCCTATTAGGATAGAAAGAGCTCGTGATTCTGAGTAGAAATAACATAAAAAATCCCAAATTTGAAAAAAAGTGTAGGGGACAACAAAAAAAAACGCCCAGTTCCATTTCACAAAATGGCACAATAGCAAAGAAGGTATTTGCAATACTTGGTTTTTAGGGTTCCGTGCCTCAAAAGGAAAAAACAGAACCCTTATAGGATCACTCGTGTGTCTGGCTGTCCGTCTGTCACAGCCTATTTTCTCCGAAACTGCTGAACGAATCAAGTTGAAATTTGGTACACATATGTAAGTCTGTGTGACCCAAAGATGGACATGTAACGTATCTAAATAATAGTAGTTTGTGTTACAAGGGATCAAAATGATATATTTCCGTCAAGGGCGTACATTGAATCCTAACCGTAATGTGGGATTCAATCAAGTGTTAACGCCCAAGACGAAATAATTTTGATACCGTGTGACACATACACATATTTCACATCAACTATGAGGAAAATAAAAAAATCTTAGTGTTGACACAATCTGATGCTCAAACAGATTATTTAAGCTAAAAAAATAATGTGCAAAAAAATGCAATAAAATAGTGTGCTAGAACAGAAAAGTGTTACTTTGATCCCTCCTAGCAGGAAGGAAAAGTGCCACTTTGATCCCTTCTAGCACGGAAGAAAAAGCTCTTTTTCCGAATAGGTGGTGTGAAAAGGAATTTTCACCTCAGCAGCTCGAACAAGGGTACTTTGCTACTTAAAAACAGTGAGCAAAATCGCATTTTGCTCACTGAGTGAGACAAAATGAGCAAAATGCGATTTTGCTCACTCAGTGAGCAAAATTCGATTTTGCTCACTGTTTTTAAGTAGCAAAGTACCCTTGTTCAAGCTGCTGAGGTGAAAATTTAATTGTTGGTATATCTTAAGAAAACATGAGTGAATAGAGGTAAGTGATGAAGAAGGAATACATTTTTCGGGTTCTCTAATATGTTCTCACTGCTGAGGTGAAAAATGTTGTGTACTACACGAGATCAAAGTTATTTACATCTCGTGCGCTTTTGAGTCCCTTACTACGCTCAAGATTCTAAATTAGATTCACTCGCTACGCTCGTGAATCTATTATAGAATCTTTCGCTTGCACGGGACTCAAAATAAGCACTCGAAGAAATATCAAACTTTGATCTCTTGTTGTACAAATAACTATTTAAACAGGGGGCACTTTTGGGGGGTGAATGAGACAGTTAAAAAACAAAGTTTTGCAAACAATATCGTGTTATATATCATATGAAAGAGCTCATTGTGAGAATCTCAATTTTTTTTTTATAATTTTAAGATAAATAGTTTAGAAGTAATTTAAGAAAATAGGCAAAAAACGACCCTTTATCTCCGAAACTACTGGGTCTAAAATTTTGAAAAAAATACAGAAAATAGTTTTTTACTTATAGAATCTATAGATCACTGGAAAACCTAATTAGAAATGTGCAGTCAAGCGTGAGCCGGATTTAATTACCTACTTAGTTTTTGATCCGACCCTTACGGGTTTTTTAAAGACATTTCACTCACGTTTCACATCAAAAAATACATTGTTAAAAATTGTGTAATGTCGGAACCCTTGGAACGCGAGTCCGACTCGCACTTGGCCGGGTTTTTTTAGATAAAAATATATAAATCGATAGTATGCTTAATGAGAATCGAGGGTACAGCACTGATGTACTATGCTTTTGACAAAAATAGCACCAATCTGTAAGTATTAACTTAATTTAAAATAAAATAAAAAATTTCAAAAACGATTCATAAATGACAGAGTTCTGAGGTAACAGTCGTTGTGGAGTCGGTTTATAATAAATAATAAATAATAAATAAATATTATAGGGACATTCTTACACAAATTGACTAAGCCCCACGGTAAGCTCAAGAAGGCTTGTGTTGTGGGTACTCAGACAACGATATATATAATATATATAAATACTTATATACATAGAAAACAACCATGACTCAGGAACAAATATCTGTATCATCATACAAATAAATGCCCTTACCAGGATTCGAACCCGGGACCATCGGCTTCACAGGCAGGGTCACTACCCACTAGGCCAGACCGGTCGCCGGTCGGTCGGTTTATAAAAAGGATGAAATTCTTACTTATACCTACTCAAATTTTCTTTTTGCAAAGGAGTCAGAAGATTTAGATTATATTGTTACTCTACTTTTAAGACTGATTTGTACCCTTTTCTTTTACTGAGATGTGCAACTAAGTTACTTTGTTGAATTCAGGCCTACTTAGAAAATTCATTTTTATGCCTTACATTTAATAACGAACAATTAATAGATACTTACATTAGTCATTCTTTTATATTATGTTCAATTTCAAGAAATGATTCACGCAACAAAATGAGTGTGTATTCCTAAGTAGAGCCAGTAGTCATATTTTATAGCATCTCAGAAATATTTAATTTATTTACATTGTATTTTTTTTTATTTGAATAGGTTATTAAAATATTGTGATATTATTAAATACTACTTGTTATCTCTAAAATACATAAAAACATATTGACGATCGATCGTGCACATAAAACTACATATCGAGACAGTTCTATCGAACGGACCGAGTCAAAGTTGAATGAAGTTGCGATCCTCGGAACTGTCGGAAGCATATGCGACGGATCGGAGGCTGCTCGTGCCTCGGCGGCGCTTGGCGGCAGCGGGCGGGCGCCCGGGGTGGCGCGGGCGGTGGGCGGGCCGGGCGGTGACGTCAGCGCCGGGGGGGCGCAGCGCCGCGCGATTGGCGGAGCGGCGCGCGCCGCTACCGAATATGGGACCGCTTCTCCATTGATAAAACTGCGACGCGGGGTCGCGCGGAGCCAGTCCCCTTCGCACCGGCCGCGCGAGAGGCCGTTTCCACGCTGGCGTTGTTCGTAATTCCGCTCGGCCAGTGGGCCGAGGAGCAGGTGGTGCCCGACGGCATGGGCACGGACGCGGAGCCCCCGATCGGGGCGCACCTCCTGTCCCTGGCCGACATGGGCCTGGGGTTCGACTGCCCCATCAAGCCGGCGCCTGCGCCCGCGCTGGGCCACATGCCGGCGGACCTCAACACGCCGGTGTCCACGTCAGACCTGCCGGCGTTCTTCCCGAGTCTGCTGGAACCCCCGCCGATATCAGGTGCGACCCTGGTCACTCGTAGGCGGCCCGCGCCCCCGCAACCGATAACGTTGTAAATAAACAATGCGATCTCTTCCCGTTGCGTGTCCTTCGCTGTCCTTCACCTTCATTGAGCCGTAATGATTATTGCGTTTATAAATTAATTCACGCGCTGTTACAAAGTTTAGTGTTTTAAAGTTAGTGTGAAATGGAAAGTCCTATCCCGTGGCCGGTCGGATCGATGCGCGACGTTGAATGAAACTAGAGTTTGTGAATCGTCTGCTGTCTGCCTTCCTCCCTTCATAAATTCCAATATAGAATGTGTCTCTTCGTATAATGATTTGTGATGAAATGTGTATTTTGTGCCAGTGTTTATAGTGAAAATTCACCATTCGTGGTGAAACTTAAGACCCTATTGGGCAACCGGGTGAATATGCAAAGATTTTTTTCTGAATTAGACTTCAACGCGTTTTCAAAACCGCTTTCACATAGTTTCTCATTCAGATTTTCTTTACATCAAAACTTAACTTTGATAACATTCTTTTATTGTGTTTTGAATAGGTACACCCCTTTTAAACTTTTATACTTAACATTAATTTCTACCGAACTGAAAACAATTTTTAAACTTTTTACAATTTTGAAGATTTATAATCATTTAATCATAAAAATCATTCCAGTTTGATTTGGCCTACGAATAACAGAGTTATAAATGCAAGATTAGTAGGTACATTAGGTACATATTTGAAAGTACATAGGTACCTAATGCAATTTAAACTAAAAAAAAATATCCGTTCAATTAAAAACTTATTCATGTTCAATCATTACCATTAGAAATATATTCTGATAGTGGCACAAATATCGTAGCATCAACTCTTTTTGCCGTTTAAGAATTTCCGATTAGGATGTGAAATCTGACAGTTGGGTGCGTAACGTTGGCCGGGCGACGGCGGGCACGCGGACCTCGCAGATACCGATGCGCGCAGATACGCGGCATCCTGCGGGTATCACTTATCAGCTCTTCCGTTCGCAATCCCAGTAAACGAGTTCAAAAAAGAACAAATGGGCTAGTTTTGACAGTAAACTCGTGCTTTTAGTGCATTTAATGACAGAACAATTATCAAATGATTTTATGTTTTCTGGAATACAATATTTTGCTTGAACGACGTGCATAAGCCTGTACAAAATATGCTACGCTATGCATATTATGGCATATAGATACACGACTATACGCTGTAAAAATCTGTTTAAGAAGTTTTGTAATTATATAAAACAAATACATTATAAATCTAGAAAATCGATCATGAAATAGTTTCATTAAAAGAATTACCCGAAACTAACCGAAAAATAAATCTGTTCGATCTCAAAATAAAATAAATAAAACGACAAAATGTTTTTCTTCCAAACGATTTTGCTTGAAACAACAAAAGTAGTCTAAACTCTAAGCCATTAGTGTAAATAATGTTTCCCGACGGAATATTAATATAAGGTATACCTATGAATGAAGGCTTAATTAATTAATTAAAACATGGGTTATATGAAAATGGTAGGTAATGCAAAACTAATTTCAATATATCAACAGGTTTGGCAGGAAGGTCGGCAGATAATTAATAAACTTTCAAGTAGGTCGATATAAGTAAACATACCTAGGTAGAACGTCTAATTACAGGACCTAAAATCTGTAAGCAAAAATTATAAAAGTATAACATAGAAAAAGGAGGTACGTAAGATGATTAAAACGAATGAATGATGCGTACGTTCTGGTTCTACTCGTATCTTTACAACTGAGTAGTCCTTATAATTTTTTTAAATTTTATACGTTTATTTTAACTTGATCCGACCGTATCGTGTATACATTTTATATTCGGAGCGTTATTTTAAAACAAAGTTCAGCAATTTAATTACATCGTCAAAATGACCTCAGATCGTTATGATAAGTCGTTATGACAAAGAATAACGATCTACTTACTCGACTGAAGTGTTTCAATAACAGTGCATCGTTTGTTTGTTGCAGGTAGCCTACCAGGCGATGAGTTGTCACTGGTTTGCTCCCCGCGGCGCCACAAGCACGAGGCGTCGCTGTCGCCGGGCGCGCGCGCCGAGGAGGCCAGCAACGCGTCCAGCGCCAGCGCCTCGCTGTACGGGCCCGCGCAGCCGCCCGCCGGCAAGCACGCGCCGTCGCCGCCGCTGCAGTGGCTGCTGCCGCCCGGCCCCGGCCCCGGCGACAAGTACTACCAGGAGTACGAGGAGCGCGTCGACCTGCTGCCGCCCGAGTGCCAACCCTACTGCGCGGCCCCGCAGCCCCCCTGCCCCGGGCCGTGCGAGTACCGCGCGCCGCCGCAGCACTGGGAGCAGGACTACCAGCCCGCGCCGCAGCCCGCGCCCGGCCCCTCCGGCCTGCCCAAGCGCGAGCCCTACCCGCCGCCGCCCGACCGGCCCGTGCAGCTCGCCGAGTACAACCCGTCCACGAGCAAGGGCCACGAGATCCTGTCGCAGGTGTACCAGCAGAGCGCGCAGCCGCTGCGGCTGGTCGCGGTCAAGCCGCGCAAGTACCCCAACCGGCCGAGCAAGACGCCGGTGCACGAGCGGCCGTACGCCTGCCCCGTGGACGGCTGCGACCGCCGCTTCTCGCGGTCCGACGAGCTGACGAGGCACATCAGGATCCACACGGGCCAGAAGCCGTTCCAGTGCCGCATCTGCATGCGCTCGTTCAGCCGGTCGGACCACCTGACGACGCACGTGCGCACGCACACGGGCGAGAAGCCCTTCGCCTGCGACGTGTGCGGGCGCAAGTTCGCGCGCTCGGACGAGAAGAAGCGGCACGCCAAGGTGCACCTGAAGCAGCGGCTGAAGCGCGAGCGCGGCGGCGCGCACGACCACCCGCCGCACCTCTAGCAGGCGGCGCGCGGCTCCGCGTCCCCACATTCCAGTGACAGTGAGCCCTCCACCTCCGACTCGGTGGACAACTGAACTTTTACTTTCACGTTGAAGTTATCAAATAATTTCATCGCCTAGCCGTAAGAATTGTCTTTAACGAAGCTTTATTAACTCTACATATGTAAATTCATTGAAATTTATATATCTTTTTATACATATTTGTAATTAATATGATAGGAGATGATCAGCTCGATGTATTTATTTTTAATTTAGATAGGCTAATTGAATGAAATCGACTGGGAACAAGGTATGAAGCGATGTGGGCTAAAGTGTCCTAGTAGCGCTTCTCGCAACCGATGGGTACTCGGACTCGCCCGCGCGAGGCTGAAACATATCTTCTGTCTGCCGACAAGTTTGTAGCTAAAATAAAGTTGTCTCTTGCAGTGCACGCTAAACCTCCATTCACCATTAAATTCCATCAAATCTACCACTGTGTTGCCAGTAAAATGAAACGTTTTATTAATAGTAAATATATTATCGGCGGAAGAATGCACATAAGTAAATAATTTACTACTAATTTTAAATACAATATTTAAATGCTTATTTTAAATAATCAGTCTTCTAAAAAAAACTGTCCCATTAATTAATATTGAATTATAACTATTTTGAGGTAGAAAGTTCGTATTGAATTGGTAATACTTCAGGTATAAACAACATTTGGTATTCCGTTTTAATACAATAACATTATCGTCTTACGATGTGCGTATATTTTTATGCCTTAAAACGTAAATTCGAAAACGACAAGTACAGGATAGTGTTAAACGGCCTTATGTGTACCATGATGGATTTATGGCGGCTATGACACTTACTTGTCAAGTCAAGTTGTCACTTCATTCGGCATTTGACGTCTGTCTTGAGCGCTCGAATGTTTTCCTATCCCGTCGTGGTGATTTCCTTTGTTAAGTTTTTGTTTCTTGTTAAGTTTTTCGTTAAGTTTGTGTTGTTTCTTTTTGTTGATACGAATACTGTGTTAAGTTTGTACCGCGAACGTGAGTTTTGCTTTTACGAAAGCAAAATGGAACCTGTGGCAGGTCCCTCTCACATGAAGGAGAATATTTCTCTTTCCCCACCCAAGAAACGACCCAAAACACACATGACTGTTTCCGAAAAATGTATGGTGATGAATTGTTATAAACATACCTACAATACGTGGCCTGAGGACAAGTATTGGACACATTTGTTATGTGCGAAACAAGTGGCGGAAATATTAGGACTTTCCGAAAGAACAGTACGAAATATTGTCAAAGAGCACAATACGGGTGAAGAATTCACGCCACCCAAGAAAACCGGTCCCAGGTTAACAGTAATTGAAAAATTGGATGAGTTTACCTTCGCAGCGATTAGACGGACAGTTCATCAATTTTTCCATCGCAACGAGCCACCTACCATTCAAAAGGTATTTTTTGTACATGTAATCTTAACAATTTATTGCTCTTATAAGAAACTTTCCTTTAAAGCAGAATAATTAAATATTGTGTATTTTGATTTAAGGTGTTGCAAGTTGTCAGTGATGACCCAGATCTACCAAATTTGTCTGCATCTTCCTTGCGACGGGTACTTAAGCACCTGAATTTCAAATATGCAAGTCGCAAACGACAAAGCTGCCTTATTGACCGACAAGATATAATATTGTGGAGAAAGCAATATTTGGTGAAGATTAAACAATACCGCAGAGAGGGTAGATTTATATATTACCAAGATGAAACATGGGTTAATGAAGGTAATTTATTGAATTTATATTTTTATGTTTATGTATTACACTGTGTATGACGTGTATACATACAAGGCAGATAAGTTTCATGAATATAGTTCATTTTTGCTGACCGTAAAATAAGTTACTTCAAATAAAAACCTTTTACCAGCTTTTAATTCATTTTATTTTTATTTGGGGGTTTGTGTGTTAGGTTAGTATGTGTAGAACAGATTTTACATTTGAATTGTAACATACTTATCCTCAACTGATAGAGCTGAGTTTGGCATATGTAAATTAGTTGACGATACATGTTATGTTACCACTGAGCCAATCTGAAACTGGATAGAATTTAAATTATACAGAAGAGTGTTTAGGCCAGTTAGAATTCTCTCAATCAGTACCTGATGATAGTGCAAAAGAAAGTACAGTCAGCAATTTAAATCTTGTGCGAAAAATGATATTTAAGTTATAGTAGTCATTATAATTTTTATCTTACTTTATGTTATTATAGGTCACACGGTAAACAAAGTCTGGCAAGATACGAAAGTTTTGTCATCTCGACAAGCTTTTTTGGAGGGACTTACGACAGGACTGAAGGCTCCGTCAGGCAAAGGAAGGCGGCTTATTATTAGCCACATTGGCAGTGAAGAAGGATTTTTGGAGGATGGGCTTTTGTTATTCGAATCAAAAAAAAATACGGATGATTACCATAAAGAAATGAATTCGCAACATTTTGAAGAGTGGCTGGCAGGTATACTGCCAAGGCTTAAGCCAAATTCTGTTCTTGTCATGGACAATGCCCCTTATCATTCTAGAAGAATGGAAATTGGCCCCACAAAGAAATGGAATAAGGGCCAACTTATTCAGTGGCTACAAGAGAGGAATATAGTGTGTGACATGTCGATGCTAAGGGCACAGTTATGGGATTTAGTGGAAAAAGACAAACCCAAATTTGAAAAAAAAGCAGTAGATGAATTAGCGGCTGCCCATAATATTACAATTTTAAGACTGCCCCCATACCACTGCGAATTGAACCCAATAGAATTAGTGTGGGCACAAGTGAAGGGGCATGTCGCAAAAAATAATAAAACTTTTAAAATGGCAGACGTCCAGTCACTCTTCCATGAAGGTTTGGAGCTTGTCACACCAGAGCGGTGGAGATCTTGCATAGAGCATGTTATAAAAGTTGAAGATGAAATGTGTCAATTAGATGTTTTAATTGATGATGTTACAGAGCCATTTATTATAAATACTAATGATGATGAATTGAGTGGATCTGAACTTGAAGATTAAATAAATCTTTATTGAAAATGATATATTGTTGTTTCTGTTACTTATTTGAAACAATAGGGCTAAATTCCTGCCATGCCATTCCTGTCAAAATTACACTTAGGGCCACTTGCACCATCCTAGTAACCCGAGGTTAAGCGGTTAAACCGTTAAATTTCTGTTAAACTTGTCAAATTGGAACGGTAACCATAGTAAATAACTCCAGGTTTAACCCCGGGTTAGTTAAACGGTGCAAGTGGCGCTTATAGTATTTTTCAAACAGAAAGGGTAATCTAACAAATATCATCTCATCTCAATACAATTTTGGGTGATTGTGGATTTTAAGATTATAAATTGTATGGAGATGACGCCTGTTACCATACCCCGCATGTTTAAAATACTCTAGGCCCCAACAGCAAGGTTTGTAACTGCTGTATAAATTTGTGCTTAAAGACGATACCTTTGAAAGTAATATTGTATGTATTGTGAATAAATATTTACTATATGTATACTTACATAAAAAAACATCTAAGAGTCGAAATATAGGCGACACATTTAACGAAAGCCCTGCATTTATGTCGTTGGCTGTGTTTCAGTAAAGGTATAAAAAATGGAGTCTATATTTTGACGTAGCTTCCATATTCCATACAAAAAGGGATTTTATTAAGTACGTTAATTTACCTTCAGTTAGATAATTATATTTTATATTATCACAAAAAGGTTGGTGACATCTGATCCGTCATACTGACGTTGACAGATGTCATTGTGACAGTGACATTTCTTGGTAGATTTGATGGAATTTAATGGTGAATGGAGGTTTAGTCGATGCAAGCGTCAAAACTTTAGCATGAGAAAGTGATACGTAATGAGCCTATCCACAGGTACGACCAAGGTTAGAAAAAGTTTACCTACTTAGCCTCACACAACTAAATATTATAAAATTGACAAAATTCCATTACAGGTTTAAATAATCCTACGTTTAAGATAGGAGTAATGTTATGTGTCAAAGAAATGAGGTGGTGAACCTTCTCTGACCGCGACTACCTAACTTAAGTATTGTATGTTTAATATTCTTGTACTTGACGAAACTAACGTGAAACTGTGCCATTAATTTAACTTTACAACGTGCCACTGCACTTATTGTTTAATACTAAGTGTAACACGACTGCTGAATACGTGATAAATATTATTTTATTTTATATTTTCTAGTCGAAGATATCTTCAACAATATCTTACGCTGTTTTTTACATATGTATATTTGGTACCTTTTTCTATTTCTCGCGGTGCATTAGAGAGCTGCTGTCGAGTCTTCTCTTGCTCAAAGATTTTTTTAACTACATTTGCTCAATCCGCTTCTTCTGTAGGTAACAGACCTTCTCACTAACCACCCTAACTATTCTTTCTAATCTTTCTTCTGCACTTCACCTGTTCAATTTCGCGATATTGTTTTACGGATTTCGCTAAATATGTCTGCTTATCTTCAGTGTTTTCCCAGTGGCATATATGTTTTTAATGTTCGTATTATAGACTAATCTAGTGAAGAGATAGTGTTAGCGTTTAAATTATGATCTCTTAATCAATATTAATTAATTTCAAATACAGCGAGTGCTCCTTATTTATAATACTCATAGGTTTTTGTATAGTTAACATAACGTGTAGATAGGTTATTTGTACAATGTAGGCTTCAGTAACTGTGATTATGTTGATTGTTGCGAACAGTTTATTCCGTGCAATGTGACATCTGCAGTTCGTTTCTCGAGTCACGGCTGTAACTGCATCATTAGATTTCCTTTATAGTACAAAATTAAGCACAAATAGCCTTTAGAAATCGTATAACGTGAGAACGAGTGTTTATGAAATTGCCTTCAATACCATATACAGCTACTGTTAAAAATCACTAGTTATCATAAAGTCATAATTGTTGTTAGTCATCGCGCGTCTATTATATAGACTAAAAACAACATAGATCAAGGTAGTGCAATAAGGCCGTACACGTCAGTCATCACCACAGTGATAATAGAAAACAGGGTGGAATTCAGTGATCGGTCTGTATGAATTTAGGAGAACTGACAATAATATTACTAATTCTTGAGCCTAAACAGTTTTGAAAAGCGGATAAATTTTTTTTCATGCAAAATAAAAGATAGTTCCGAATTGCCAAGTAGTCCATTGTCGAGCGGGCAGCCGCGTGCCGCAGCCCTTCGACCGCAGACGCGAGCGGTGATCATATACAAGAGAGGTGTTCGAGTTATATCTAACGTTTTTACTGTTGTAGGCGAGACGACGTCTCCGATAGAGAAGGCTAGAGTAGATAGGTTTTAATAAAGTGTAATCTGTTAGTGAAATGAGTGACAATTGAAACGGAGAAGACTAAATTCTTACACGTTTTACGTAATGTTGCATCGCGTTAAAGTTATTCATATACGGTGTTTGTATGAAATAAGAGTAGCTTGGGCCGCGAGTCGCTGGGAGGACCCAGTGACGTAACGCGCACTCAGAGCACTGGTTACTGGTTACGACTACGTCCTACATACACGTTGCTAGCTACCGAACCGACTCTAAGAGAATTATGACTACATTGTGGTGTTCACTCTATGGTGAATGAGAACGAATTCTTTACGAATTTTGTGTACCTATGTTTATAATTTAAGCTATCTTATATATATATTTCACCGGTGTGAAAGTTGTTGATGTTCTAAGATAGTTTTAAGTATGTAGGTATTGTTAAATCTCACTAATTTTTACTAAATTCTATTTAATATATTTGTAAATACACTCGGACTAAATTTGGATTTAATGTGTATATAAGAGAAAAAGAGAATTTTTATTTAATATGAATTCACCTAAGGTGAGAAAATACAAATTGTTGAAAACTTGAACTTGGATTTTTATGATTTTATTCCTAATCCCCCCACATAAGACGATAAAGAAAAACAGAAAATAATATATTTTTAAATTTAATAAATACAATGGTGGAATAATTTATCAGTCATTAAAAAAATAACTTCATGAAATTGTAGCAAGAGTCAAAAACTAAATCATAAATTATTTTGAAGTAGGTAAATTCTTTGTTAAAGTCTCACAGTTGGCACAGAAGGTGAGATGTTAGTTAAATTTAGCAACAACAGAATATTGGCACACTTCAATGAGTGTCCGTATTTTTAACATTTGTAACAAAAAACTGACTCGTGGAAACTCACTAAATTGCCGTGCTATATTTACGTAACCTACTTGTAATATGACAGTTGTATGGATGGAAAAGAATATCTCAAATGACTTGAGTAAAATATGCAAGATCACAGGAGCCAATTTAAATGTTTTTTTTTTCTGACCGGTAAACTACATCAGTAAAAATGTATTCCATAAAAACATATAACATTACAATTGAATTGTAATTGTAGTATTTCTAGTAAATTAGGAAAGATAAGGGTTCTTAATTTTTTTTCGCCCGAGCATTCCTATGTCGACGTATAAAAATTATAATATAATTGATGATGACTATTTAAGGATTCACACCGCTAATAAATATAAACAAGGTAGACAGCGACATCTACCATCAGCAACGCGCCGTAACGTACTGACTCAGCGAGGGAGCTTAAAACTGGCTACCAACATGCTATAGCGAATGCGATATGGTCACGTTCAGTGTGTAACAGAGCGGCCGAAACTCGACAGATGGCGTGCGCTTCTAATCCGATATTTTCAGATGCTACTGCTTTTGTTTCCAAACTTTTATTGAATTTCACCTGTCTTAAAAATTCTTAAAAAACTCCACCATAAAACACACAACCTCATCTCATTGCTCGTTTTTGTCGGTCTTTATTTTCAAATCATCCATTGCCAATGGTCGAATTCGTTACCTCGAACATGCGCGACCTAATAAGAAATAATTAAACGAGCAATTCTTGTTTATTTATATATTTATTTATTTATATATATATATATATTTCGGGGATCTCGGAAACGGCTCTAACGATTTCGATGAAATTTACTATATGGGATTTTTGGGGGCGAAAAATCGATCTAGCTAGGTCTTATCTCTGGGAAAACGTGCATTTTCGAGTTTTTATATGTTTTCCGAGCGAAGCTCGGTCACCCAGATATTTGAAATAATACCGTGTAGGTATCGGGCAGCCAAAAGGGCCTATATGGGTCGACCAACTGGACGCCGTCCTGTTGGTCATCCTAAATATCGTTGGGCAGATAGAGTGGAGGCAGATCTCCGTGAGGTCGGCGTCAGCGAAAGCTGGCGTGATACCGCTATGGACCGACGAGCAAAGCGGCGTGCAATTTTGTAGGAGGCCAAGACTCATTTTTAGGGTTCCGTAGCCAAATGGCAAAAAACGGAACCCTTATAGATTCGTCATGTCTGTCTGTCCGTCCGTATGTCACAGCCACTTTTCTCCGAAACTATAAGAACTATACTGTTGAAACTTGGTAAGTAGATGTGTTCTGTGAACCGCATTAAAATTTTCACACAAAAATAGAAAAAAAACAATAAATTTTTGGGGTTCCCCTTACTTCGAACTGAAACTCAAAAAATTTTTTTTTCATCAAACCCATACGTGTGGGGTATCTATGGATAGGTCTTCAAAAATGATATTGAGGTTTCTAATATTTTTTTTTCTAAACTGAATAGTTTGCGCGAGAGACACTTCCAAAGTGGTAAAATGTGTCCCCCCCCCCCTGTAACTTCTAAAATAAGAGAATGATAAAACTAAAAAAAATATATGATGTACATTACCATGTACCTAAACTTCCACCGAAAATTGGTTTGAACGAGATCTAGTAAGTAGTTTTTTTTATACGTCATAAATCGCCTAAATACGGAACCCTTCATGGGCGAGTCCGACTCGCACTTGGCCGCTTTTTTTGGTCATCACGTCAGCCAAGTAAGTAGGTATAATTAGTACTTTAGTTTGGAAAATACGAAATTTAATTGGTCATTCAATAACTTAAAAATAATACTATTTCGGACACGTGCGAAAAATAGATAAATACTTCTGTGCTTATGTTATTCGGAAAAAATAGCTCTAATATTCATTGTCATAAGGATAAAAGTATTTTTTATATATTTTTCTGATACTGTGTTTTCCTTTTGACATCAACTGTGCGTTTTCGCAGGTATTTATCTAATTTTATTATTAATTATATTTATTAAAACATTTGGTTAGACGAAAAACAAGTCATTAATAAACAAATAATAATTTATTTAATAGAAAAACTCCACTTTAACAAAATCATACTATATAACTATCCCTATTCTGCATTCACCTAGGTTTAAAGTAGACATCCCCCGTGCATTGTTCCAAAAGATACAGTGTTACACTGATGAAGATTATAAATTGACAAAATGTTAATAAATAAATCGTAAAAATAATGTCTTATTTACAAAATAAGTAGAAGTACATGTCATATTTATTCAGCTTAAAAATATATCCAATTAATGCGATTTGAAATATGGTGCCAAAGGAATGATACAATTACTTAGTGACCATTAAGTCAAACCATCATCAGGAACAATCCAAACAAACATTATTCATTAGGAATTAGGAAACGACTTTTTACTAAGCACCCAAGTGACATCAGTCTTAAATTTTAAGCTAAAGTAAATACATACTACTGTAAGTAGTTAATGCTATAAGTCACATATATACATACATACATTATAATATATGCAACTCTTTGAGTCCATACTGTAATCTTACAGGCACTCATTTACGCAAGATATTTCTATATTTTTCGTTTAAATCCCTGATCCTAAAATGACAACTGGATTGCCCTAATAGGACCAACCGATCTATCATTTCATGCAGTACAAAGTACAATTTAGTACTGAAATTAGGAAACTACAGATCAATTAGACAGATTGATGTCATTTCACTATCTGAATTTTAAAGTTTAGTTAATTCGACGACAGCAATGTGTTTATATTATTATTAAAAAGTGTTGGCAAATTAAGAATTAATATTTCTACCTGTTCATTTAGCACATTGTTTGGTTACTTTCAAACAGAACATAGTTTGTCATGTTTCTCAGTAGCTCTAAATATGGATAAATGTAGGTATATGAAATGGTAATTTATTTACCATGTATAGTATCTACTTTACTGCATATGTGGCTTTCCACACAGAAGGGTCGTATACTTCAAGTGCAATATGATCCTTTGTATCTAAAATTCCATCAGAAATTCAGATAGAAAGGTCTTTAGTACACATTAAGCATACTATACCTAAGGTCACGTCTCTAATGGAAAGCCACATATTATCTCTTCTGAGCTATATAAATCAAAATATATTGGTTAGCTTATCTATTTTACTAATACTTAAATCAGTTAATCCATCTAAATATAAATACATAAAATATAATTCCGCCTAAAATGGACTAAAGTAAAAAATGTCAAGGTGAGGAAAAAAACATATTTTATAGAACCCTACACATAATGTAAATCCTAATAGGTATGTGGGCTTGCGTAAAATAAAATCTATTGTAATAATCTATTTAGTTTTAGCTTTTTTTGTAATAAATTAATTCCTCTGAAATTTGCTAAGAATCATAATTAATAGCTTCTTATAAACCGTATCACGTATAGAGCACAAGTGAACGACTAGACCGATCGGATTAAAAATAAATAATTTATTATGGTATTTTTATAAATCTCTTTAGACTCGGTGTGTAGACTAGGCGTTAGATCGACGATAATGACATATAAACGATAATGCAAAAATCCAGTCGTCCTGACACCTTCCGCAATAAAGGTATTTAGAGTCAGTGCCGCAAAATACGTAGTCGATGTCCCGTCGATGAAGGTCCCGCAGAAACCGTCTTAGTCGAAAGAGATTCACTAAAGCCTTAAGCCAGGCTTATATAGTCGGAATACCTTGCTGAATGCAGTGCTGGAATTTTTGAAGTAAGTAACTTTTGGAAGTATTAATTTCATACCACGCTTCCTTCAATCTTTTTCTGTAACATTGCAAGTGGCGCAACGGCTGGTTGTAAAGAAAACTCGGGTTCAGTTGCACCATAATTGACGGACTGAACAACGGCAAATAACAGTAATACAATAAAATTAGTTAGTTTTAACGATGACAGACGGTTTGCATTCGCGACTCAAAATTTTTTTCCTAACTGTCGATCGACTTGGGAACTAATACTTTCGAATTCAGAATTTTGTAAATTCATAAAAAACTATACCTACAACTATGTCAGATAGTACTGTAAAAAACTGTGTCAAGTTAATATGTTTTGTAATAAGAATCGAATTCTAAGCCTCAGAATTCCACAGCCGAATTCGGCAAGTCATTCCGGCATCCAAAAGGTGCTGATAGACTCGAGCAGAACATCGAGCATTCGCAGTTTTCAAACAGATTCGGCGATTGTTCTACGAACGCTTGTACAAACAGCAACACTCTTAACTGTACATCGGTGGACCTTATTACAAAAGACATAAGGTCCACCGATGTACAGTCGCCACCAGATATATCGGAGCGGCCAACGCGCTCACAAATATCTGAACACGCCTCTACTGTCAGGGCGTTAGAGTGCGTGTTCAGATATTGTGAACACCTTGGCCGCTCCGGTATATCAGATGGCGACTGTACAGTAGGGTGGGTCATTTTTACTTTTTTTTAATTTATTAGGGGGCACAGTTAAAAAAAGGTGCCATTTGGTAATTAATTAATGCACGTATTTTTATTTTATTTTTATCTTTAATTTTACTGCCTCCGGATTTTAGTTAAAATTTTTGTTAAATGTATGGACATTGTGAAAAAAAAATGTTTCTTTTTGAGTACTTTTTTATTTATTTATGGCTCTGAACCTTTACCATGCTATTTCGAGCTAATAATGGTATAACTTTTTAGCTAATGTTTGAATAAAGAGACGATACATAAATATACTCCGCAGACCACACAAAATATAACAATATTTATATGAAAACTTTGAAATGGATCCGGAGGCAGAAAATGAATTTCGATTACAGAATAATTTGAAACACTGTTTATTGGCAACAAACGCAACGTTTTACGCAACTTTTCGTAACTGTGCCCGAAGGATAACTAATACTTTTTTTTTCTCCATACACAAGTGACCCACCCTACTGTACAGTTAACAGTGTGGGCGGTGGTACATTTTTCCATTAGCGAGATGCTCATCGCAAGTCTATCAGCAGCCAAAAACAAATGAAGCTGATATATAATACCGCTACGCGGGCTCGTCGTCGTCGACGGTGGCGAGGTTGGGCTCGGACTCGGAGCGGCGCGGCGCGCGCTCGGCGTCGGGCGCGCGCGCGTGCGCGGCCGGCGCCGCCGCCACGTCCGGCGCCGAGCGGCTCATGTCGCCCTGACCATAGAGAAAAAAATACATAGAGTGCTCACTCCATACATCAGTTTTAGTACCAAAAAGACTATTAGCATCTAGCGTCGAGTAGCGGAACTATCAGTACTGCTACTTGACAATAGATGTAGCACCGACCGGAAAGTCTTGTGCTGTTGAGATAAGACTTTCCGCTACTCGATGCTAGATGTAGACACTGAAATTAATAGTCTGAACTGATGTATGGAGTGAGCACTCTTGTCTTATTATATTTCTCTATGCCCTGACACACACAATGTTCTATCTTACAACAAACAAATGCAACGTCGAAGACAAAATCGTGCTTCTTGCAGCAGTGTAGTACTGAAATAGATGGCTCTGTACTGCGCCATGTTTTATGGTCACTTATACGTTGAAAAATTGAAACCGAACCATTGAAAAATTGTACGATTTGGAATCACTTGTGTTTGATTTGTTTAGTTTTTAGTCAGTTAATTGTATGTGTTTTAGTTTAAATTCGAACATGGAACCACTTTGTTTAATATTGTAGTTTCAAGTCAGCGGGTAGCACACGCCGTTTATGTCGATGGCGCCGTTTGAGAAAATGGCCCTATTGTGAAAAAAGCGAGTTCTCACCAAGTCGGCGTCGAGCAAGTCCCCGGGTTCCTGCTTGGGCTGCGGGCTCATCTTGTCGTTGAGGTAGCACACGCCGTTGATGTCGATGGCGCCGTTTGAGAAGATATCCCTATTGTAAAAAAAGCGAGTTCTCACCAAGTCGGCGTCCAGCAAGTCCCCGGGTTCCTGCTTGGGCTGCGGGCTCATCTTGTCGTTGAGGTAGCACACGCCGTTGATGTCGATGGCGCCGTTTGAGAAGATATCCCTATTGTAAAAAAAGCGAGTTCTCATCAAGTCGGCGTCCAGCAAGTCCCCGGGTTCCTGCTTGGGCTGCGGGCTCATCTTGTCGTTGAGGTAGCACACGCCGTTGATGTCGATGGCGCCGTTTGAGAAGATATCCCTATTGTAAAAAAAGCGAGTTCTCACCAAGTCGGCGTCCAGCAAGTCCCCGGGTTCCTGCTTGGGCTGCGGGCTCATCTTGTCGTTGAGGTAGCACACGCCGTTGATGTCGATGGCGCCGTTTGAGAAGATGGACCTATTGTGAAAAAAGCGAGTTCTCACCAAGTCGGCGTCGAGCAAGTCCCCGGGTTCCTGCTTGGGCTGCGGGCTCATCTTGTCGTTGAGGTAGCACACGCCGTTGATGTCGATGGCGCTGTTTGAGAAGATGGCCGCTGCGCCCACTGACACGTCCACTAGTGCTTCCGTCTTCTAAATTAATTAGAAATATTATGATATGTTGTAATCAGAGTCTACCATAAGTAATAAGGGTCTTAATAAATGATTTTAGTTTGAGCACCGGCTGGACCATAAAAAAGCCTCTTTTTTATGCAGTTAGAAAAAGGCGGGTAGTCTATCTTGCGAAGGAGACAACGTCGCGCCTGATAGAGCATAGAAATATATAAAGAAAAAAACCGGCCAAGTGCGAGTCGGACTCACGCACGAAGCGTTCCGTGCCATTACTCAAAAACCCGCAAAAAAATCACGTTTGTTGTATGGGAGCCCCACTTAAATATTTATACAGGTTCATGAGTTACAGTCTGGTGACAGACAGATGGACAGCGGAGTATTAGTAAATGGGGTCCCATTTTTACCCTTTGCGTACGGAACCCTAAAAAAATTTTGAAGAATAAAAAGCTTAAACTCACAATAACTTCCTCAGGTTCCTCGAACTTCAGCTGAACGGTTTTCTTCGCGGGCGGCACTTCTTTCTCGGGTGTCTTAAAATTATTATACGTGCAGGGAGTTTCTTTCGGAACTAAGTCTTTTGGTTCCCTGAAAAATATTAAATAATATAAGCGACGGTTGTAAATTCTTCTAACTTACAATCTTTAGATAACACTCGTAATATTTGTAAGATGGGTTCAGTTGTTAAGCACGCAAGACACTACGCACTAAGCACTACGGCGCAAGATAAAACAAAATACGTGTATTAATTCCCTCTTCTATGAGTAAAAAAAAACTAACTTGGCTTGCTTACGTGTGTGCGTGTGTGTGTTACGTGTGTTGCTTATCTGTGTTTCCTAAGCTATAAAATAACACTTTCTAAAGTAAAGCTTAGACAAAGAATTAGTAAATATACACGCACTTTTTAGGCGTGGTATGATGGCTGTCGTTTTTATCAGTCTGGTGCTGCGAGATCAGATCACACGCTTTCCCCAAAATGACGATGGACACAAGCACCCTGATCGATATCAGGGACAAATACGCTATTATTATCAAGAACACCGCTGCAAATCTGTAATAAAAAAGAATAGTAAGAAAGTAATAAAACAAAACGCATAAATATGAAAAGTATTAAGTAAACAAGACACTTATATCGGTGCTATAAAAACGTTTTTCATGGGATAATATTGTCGTACACAATATATGAGTGTTACAAAACTCAAGCTCTCGATGTTTTATCTTCGATCTGTTATTTAACTTTCGCGTATTATTTCCGTTTTATGACTATATGAGTATTTTTCCATTTTCCGTTCACCAAATCTTTAGGCCAATCTTAAACCATAACCATTACGTGTGATAGGTAATTAAAGGATGATGAACCCTATTTTTTGACTTCTACTTATAGGACAATGCTAGGTTTCATGGAGGAGCTGGGGTGGCTAGGGTAGAGCTACCTCGTTTTCACGCAAAATAGACACAATGGTTGTCGACTTGCGAAAAATGCCCATTACAACTAACTAACTAAACTACAGATATGTCTGCCACGCCTGCTAATACTTTGGACTCACCCGTCGACTTTAACAGCGTGAACCAGCACTCTAGTAATGACGACTCCCAGCGGCAGCGGGATGAAGCCCATCCTCCGCGCCACCAGGTCCGAGTGGTCGCTGAAGGCGTATTTCTGTCACGTCTGCTAATACCATAGACTCACCCGTCGACTTTAACAGCGTGAACCAGCACTCTAGTAATGACGACTCCCAGCGGCAGCGGGATGAAACCCATCCTCCGCGCCACCAGGTCCGAGTGATCGCTGAAGGCGTATTTCTGTCACGTCTGCTAATACCATGGACTCACCCATCAACTTTAACAGCGTGAACCACCACTCTAGTGATGACGACTCCCAGCGGCAGCGGGATGAAGCCTATCCGCCGCGCCACCAGGTCCGAGTGGTCGCTGAAGGCGTATTTCTGTCACATCTGCTAATACCATGGACTCACCCGTCGACTTTAACAGCGTGAACCAGCACTCTAGTGATGACGACTCCCAGCGGCAGCGGGATGAAGCCCATCCGCCGCGCCACCAGGTCCGAGTGGTCGCTGAAGGCGTATTTCTGCCACGTCTGCTAATACCATGGACTCACCCGTCGACTTTAACAGCGTGAACCAGCACTCTAGTAATGACGACTCCCAGCGGCAGCGGGATGAAGCCCATCCTCCGCGCCACCAGGTCCGAGTGGTCACTGAAGGCGTATTTCTGTCACGTCTGCTAATACCATGGACTCACCCGTCGACTTTAACAGCGTGAACCAGCACTCTAGTGATGACGACTCCCAGCGGCAGCGGGATGAAGCCCATCCTCCGCGCCACCAGGTCCGAGTGGTCGCTGAAGGCGTATTTCTGTCGAGTCTGCGCCACGTCGTACGCCAAACTGACCGTGTATTCGCGGTACACGCCGAATGGGATCTCGTTAAACCTGGATGATAACAAAGTTTTTGTCTGATGAGAAATGCTTGTCTGATGTTTCGTTTTCCAAAATTTCATTTGACGGAACCCGGTGTTTTCAAAAACCATTAAGTTTTGTTAACTTTTTCAAAAGGCATCCTGTACATGCGAGTAGGTCAGGTTAGATTAGTAACCCTTCTAAAACTCCGATTTTTGAAATAAAAAAATGCGTTCGGTCAGTGAAACAACGGACTAAAATGTTTCGAGGTTGCCGTAGATAATACCGGTATTTGTAAACTAATATAAAATACCCATCCCATATAGGAGCGCCATAATACTTAATGGAAACTTAACGTGGTTGGATTCTATTTTTCTAGTTATTTCCCCGTTCTAACAAAGATTCTCAGAAATTTACCTGGTAATGAAGGCATGCTTGACCCAGTCAATGATAACCTCAAAGGTCAGCACAGCACGAGCACGCAGTCCGACGCGAGTATCCAGAAACGCTCCTCCCGCCACGTATACTCCTTCATGATCTGCAGCACCACAATGAAGAGCAGCACTGACAGGTGCAGCCGCTCTCTCACGTCGCTGCATGACACTTGTCACAACTTTACCTAGTAATGAAGGCATGCTTGACCCAGTCAATGATGACCTCAAAGGTCAGCACGAGCACGCAGTCCGGCGCGAGTATCCAGAAGCGCTCCTCCCGCCACGTATACTCCTTCATGATCTGCAGCACCACAATGAAGAGCAGCACTGACAGGTGCAGCCGCTCTCTCACGTCGCTGCATGACACTTGTCACAACTTTACCTAGTAATGAAGGCATGCTTGACCCAGTCAATGATGACCTCAAAGGTCAGCACGAGCACGCAGTCCGGCGCGAGTATCCAGAAGCGCTCCTCCCGCCACGTGTACTCCTTCATGGTCTGCAGCACCACGATGAAGAGCAGCACTGACAGGTGCAGCCGCTCTCTCACGTCGCTGCATGACACTTGTCACAACTTTACCTAGTAATGAAGGCATGCTTGACCCAGTCAATGATGACCTCAAAGGTCAGCACGAGCACGCAGTCCGGCGCGAGTATCCAGAAGCGCTCCTCCCGCCACGTGTACTCCTTCATGGTCTGCAGCACCACAATGAAGAGCAGCACTGACAGGTGCAGCCGCTCTCTCACGTCGCTGCATGACACTTGTCACAACTTTACCTAGTAATGAAGGCATGCTTGACCCAGTCAATGATGACCTCAAAGGTCAGCACGAGCACGCAGTCCGGCGCGAGTATCCAGAAGCGCTCCTCCCGCCACGTGTACTCCTTCATGGTCTGCAGCACCACGATGAAGAGCAGCACTGACAGGTGCAGCCGCTCTCTCACGTCGCTGCATGACACTTGTCACAACTTTACCTAGTAATGAAGGCATGCTTGACCCAGTCAATGATGACCTCAAAGGTCAGCACGAGCACACAGTCCGGCGCGAGTATCCAGAAGCGCTCCTCCCGCCACGTGTACTCCTTCATGGTCTGCAGCACCACAATGAAGAGCAGCACTGACAGGTGCAGCCGCTCTCTCACGTCGCTGCATGACACTTGTCACAACTTTACCTAGTAATGAAGGCATGCTTGACCCAGTCAATGATGACCTCAAAGGTCAGCACGAGCACGCAGTCCGGCGCGAGTATCCAGAAGCGCTCCTCCCGCCACGTGTACTCCTTCATGGTCTGCAGCACCACAATGAAGAGCAGCACTGACAGGTGCAGCCGCTCTCTCACGTCGCTGCATGACACTTGTCACAACTTTACCTAGTAATGAAGGCATGCTTGACCCAGTCAATGATGACCTCAAAGGTCAGCACGAGCACGCAGTCCGGCGCGAGTATCCAGAAGCGCTCCTCCCGCCACGTGTACTCCTTCATGGTCTGCAGCACCACAATGAAGAGCAGCACTGACAGGTGCAGCCGCTCTCTCACGTCGCTGCATGACACTTGTCACAACTTTACCTAGTAATGAAGGCATGCTTGACCCAGTCAATGATGACCTCAAAGGTCAGCACGAGCACGCAGTCCGGCGCGAGTATCCAGAAGCGCTCCTCCCGCCACGTATACTCCTTCATGGTCTGCAGCACCACAATGAAGAGCAGCACTGACAGGTGCAGCCGCTCTCTCACGTCGCTGCATGACACTTGGAACAAGTTGTTCTTGTCGAATTTCTTGAAGACGCTGCCTTTTAGCTCGACAAACTGCGAAATTAAATGATTTTCAGATGTCCTGTAGGGAAATTAGGTGATAAGAAGAATTGGGGGTTAGGAAGCCAACAGCGCAGGAAGGAGGGAGGGAGGGGGGGACTACTATTAGAGAAAAAATAGAGGGCATATGTTTCTTATAAAAAAACAAAGCTAAAATAAAATAGTACATTACATACCAAGGGAGGTGAATTCGTGAATGCTCCAGATCGCAAGTGTTTGTGGCTCGAACAGAAGGTGAGGGCCATAAATATGCGATCAGGGCTTTACGAATTACCGCCCGTGGTTTGTCTAAAGTTTTACGTCTTGCCTTGGCCAGGAAGTGAGATTTTCTCTTCGCGTAGCGGGGAGAAAATCCCACTTGTGTGACGTAAAAAGAATTATTGGACATTACGAGTATAAAACATATTTTCTAATGCAGTGTGAACATGACCGCCAATTTATTTAAAGAAGCTGACTACGCGGAGTACTCGGATTCTAACAATGTATGATTTTACTTGCTTTTCAAACAGACCTTTCTTTTAACAGATTTTATTGTTTGAATTAGTATGGAACATGCTAATAGTACCTAATCATTTTATTCATCAACAGTAAATTGTAAACCATTAACTATAACCCACTGCACACCAGCAATAAATATTATCACACTACTGCACCTGTTATCATTGCATTTTGAACCTTGCCACTAATTTTATAAGGTTCATAATCGGCATGTTGGTAGACAGCTGTTAAAAACTAGTTAGGTACTTACATTATTAGTCATCATAATAATGAGGAGGCTTTTGTTGTTAGAGTTGAATGCTACATTCAGTGTTGTCGCTTGAAACAGCACTAACAAGCTGTGGAGGACTGGAAATGTATTTAAGGAAATTTTTAAATATAAAATATACTATAAAATGTGTTAAATTTTTCCAATATTATGTTTTAACTACATTCTGATTGCTTCCCAAACTATTTAAACTTTCCTTGGAGTACTTCACCAAGTGCACAGAATTAATAATAGTACTAAGTACAGAAGACTCACTCTCTAACAAAACGCATCTGTTACGATCAGCACAGATATGGCCGCTAGGTGGTGACAGCGCCACGCGCGGCTTATGGCTTTCCCCAAAATTGGGGCGGAACGGATGTACTTTTAACTACCTGTAGCAAAGCGACAAAATCGCGGAGTGAGCCACACCTGCCAAGTGTTAAATACAATTATATGCTAGATTCTGAAAAGATTTACAAAAGAAAAGTTCTTTCCCTGAAAAGATTTACAAATGCTTAGTAAAAAAAAATAGGCAAAAGCAAACTCATTAATGAGACCATGTTTGGTCTTCAAACTTAAGTTAGAGTTTAAAAAGGATACACACATAAATCATGGCAAATAATAAGTGAGGAATGACCCCCAAATGCTCCCTTCTTCTATCTCTAGGCTCCGTGGCTGTCCAGAACAGAGCATCTATTGTATCCTGTCCGAAGGCTGAAAACAACCGGTCTCCAACCTCCAGCATATTGAAAAATATATACAACTTCATCACACTTTGACTTTTTACTAAATGATACATCATATTTGTATCAATATAACACATTAGAATACTACAGATCAGCAGGATGAAACCTTTTAGTACATCACATGTTTCCGCAGGCTTTAAGATGCTCTTCCATGGGTGAGGATGGATTCTGAAAGGAGGAAAAAAATGAGAAAACTTGCTAATAGTAAATGTTCTTACTGCAAATATTTGTCTTCAATGTCAGTGTCTTCGGGTCTTGGGTGTTATCTGTGTTTAACCCCTCAATTCCGAGGGCTCTAAATTTGAAGAGAAACAACCTTGAAGTTTTAAATTGTGATTAATTTTGCTGATCCAATATTGAGTAAGTGGTAAGCAAGGGATTAAATAACTAAAATGGGTATTTGCAATTAATACTAATGACATTGATTCATAAACACTACAAGACAAGCCGCAATTAGCTTTTCATTTAGACTTACATATTTGTAAGAAAGGATAAGACATTAAATTAACTAACTGAGGCTTGTAAAGTTTATGAATATGGGGATTAGAGTACAAGGCTTATTCTTATTAGTTTGGAATCAGTTTAATTTATGTAATATCCTGCAATATTTTTAGTCTAAAGTTTTAGTAGAGTTTACAAGACTTACCCAAAACATTTTCTAAATAATCTGCTAAAGAATGACCAAAAAGCCATAATAAATCTTAATGGAAGAAAGGTGTACACAAACAGTAGGGAATCTGCACATTGGAAGAACCCATAAGCCATGAACTTCTCTAGTTCCTGAGGGATTTTGATAAACGAGTAGACTTTCTCGCGCCGCGCAGAAAACCGCTCCTCGTCATGCTCCAGCATATAGCCCCTCGTCAACTCAACGTGTAGAAAAGCAAATAAAGAAGTTGATTTGCGTCCATCTGTAAAAACCGGTTTATTTCTGTAAAAATACATAAAGACATCCTTATATCTTATGATAATGATAAAGGAATAGCTGAAGTTCGTACCTTTGCTCTTTACTTCTTTCGCGCCTTTAGCTTCAAAGTTATTATCACTAGTAAATTGTTGAACATTGGACACAGGTTTAAAACGTAACTTTTTAGTGAGTCCCTCCGATTCTTCACTTTTCATGACCATGGTGAAATCGAACTTTAGTATCTGATAAACATAAACACATTTGTCAGAACGGAAACAGAAACGATAATCTAGTTGTATTATGAATTTTATAAATACAAATAGTAAATGATACAAGATCGTCGGTGACAGACAATGACAGTATGTGACAGCGGCACGGGCATTTTTTTTTATGCGGCACGGACACGGCATGGTCATATATACTTAGGCAAATTTGAAAAATGTATGCGCGAAGGGATATCGTCCCATAGAAAATTTGAATTTCGCGCCTTTTTTTACTGACAAGATCTGCTTGACCAGCTATATGTAATCACAAGTGATAAGGCTGATTACACACAAGCAGTAAAAATTTATGTACTTACAACACTAGCTGTACTTTACTATTTGAGCTGATTTGAGCCCCTAGTTTTACCGCTCTCAATAGAGGATCTAGAATCAAGTTGTCTATGGAACTTGTCAAACACGTAAAAAAATAAAATTTAGTTTATGTCTATACATCCATGCCACTATAGCCGCGCCATCCCGCCACGAAATCTACAAATTTTGTGAGGTGAAATAGTTTAAATTCATGAGCAATAGTCCACTAAGACTCGAGTAAAACTATTTATCATAACCATTATTTGTAGACGGCACAACAAGGATTACTATCTGCGGCTGAAACATGGCATCGAGTGAAGGACAGACTGCCAAGTCAAACTTGCATCAGCAAGACTTAACCAAACTTGTAAGTACAAAAAGAGATAAAGTACCATTTTGCTTGAGTCCAGGCGATTTCTTTGAGAATTAAGCTTAGAGTCCGAATTTGCTATTGCGTTAGGTTTTAACGGTCGATTTATATCCTGAATTTTGAAAATAGCACATGAAATTTTCATTCTCTGTAATTCGTTGAAAATATAGTAGAAGCTTAAGTCTGGATTCGTTTTTTCATTGCTTCTACTCTGTTACTTACTTTATTTTAACCTTGTGTACATTGCTATAAAGCCCCGTCTCCATATCGCGCGGCAGGCTATAGCCGCGCGAGCCAATGTTCGATAGTTTGCCGCGCGATATGGAGACGGGGCTTACTATTTTACTCTGTAAGTGTGACCAAATTCAGTAAGGTTCTCATGATATAATTATCTTAGAATCATCATTATGTTATTAAAATAGTAATAGTTAATCATTACTTTTACTATTTCAGGATATCACAAAATTGTCAGCTCTGTCTCCTGAAGTGATCTCCAGACAAGCAACAATTAATATCGGTACCATTGGTCATGTAGCTCACGGAAAGTCAACAGTTGTGAAAGCAATCTCAGGAGTGCAGACCGTCAGATTCAAGAATGAACTGGAAAGGAATATTACTATCAAATTAGGTATGTATATATTTACCAACTTTATTTAATGTATGTTCTGGTTGAATGTGGTATTAAAAAAACCGTTGTACCTATATTTTATTACAAAATTATTACTTAAACCTTAACGTCTAGCCGCCCAGGGACCTATAAAAGTCTCCTATTTCATTCTAATTTGAATCTTTATTTTGACAAATCAAAATATCATTTTGTGTGGCATTTTTTGACATCTGGGTGGATAGAGGTTAATTTAATATTGCACTAAACTTCATTAAATTTACACTTAACTCCATGTAGCAATATGGTTCTATTAAAACTAACTAATTTCATAATTTATCATGACAATGATGATTCTGACAAATAAATACATTTTATTTCATGCCTTCATTAAGGTATTGCGTCATTGTAGGTACTAATATTATAATCATACACTTTATTTTCTATTAAGTACAAAATTTGTTCATCATGGACTATAATTTGCCACCAAATTTTCTTATATATCTGAAAAATTATGCTTTGCCATTTGAGCTTCATGTTTCATTTTAATTGAGTCATGATTTTTTTTTATTTAAATTTAGTGAAGTGTGAGCTAGTAATCAGTTTTAAAGTATCTTTTTATAACTTGCAAAACTATGCAGTAGTTGTACAATGTACCATGTGAATAGGTCTATAAGTAAATGTGAACATATTTATGCTCTAAATTCTTACCTGAAGTTAATGTAGCATTTACTAAACTTATTCACATGGTATGTTGCAGAGCGCCTGTCGGACTCAGTGTTGAGGTTGTTTCGTGAAAGAGCTGACGAGAAAGATGAGAATATGTTTGCGGAAAAGTTGAGAAAATCGAGAAAAAGAAACCATTCACTAGACCCCGGGGAAGAAGATATGCCTGTAGCCAAGAAACAGAAGAAAGGCAAGGTGAAGCAGAAAGAAGATGACTACATCATAGAAAAAATTGTTGACATAAAATTTGAAAACGGCAAAGAATATTTTTATATAAAATGGAAAGGTTTTGATGATGATGACAACACATGGGAACCACTGGCACATCTTGACAACTGTCCGGAACTTCTGCATGAATTTCTTACTGATAATGAATTAACATACTGTGAAAGTATTGATAAACTAAAAAATGAAATTTCATTTGGAGATTTGCTCAGTGAAGATAACTTAATAGCTAGAATAGATGAAGTAGATGAGACTGACTTATACAAACTAAAGGAGGCATTAACAATTAAGTTACTCACCATGATAATTTTACCTGCAGAAGAGGAACAATTTGCCGCAGAACTTGTTCTAGATACTAGAAATATATATCAACTCTATGTGTTGTGTAGAAAGAAATGCCGACAGATGATGTCCTTAAAACAATGGGAAGAACACATAAATCAAGTTGATAAATCAAAGAAACTTACTATAGAAAATGAGGTTGATTTGGCTGGTCCACCAGAAAACTTCACATACATAAATCAGTCTATTCCTGGTGCGGGTGTGACCATTCCAGATGACCCTCCAATAGGGTGTGAATGCACTGCCTGCAACTGCCGCTCTAAGTCCTGCTGCGGAATGCAGGCGGGCCTGTTTGCGTACACCGTCAACAAGAGATTACGCGTCGCATCTGGGACGCCAATTTACGAGTGCAACAAAGCCTGCAAATGTTCAGCAGATTGCAACAACAGAGTTGTCCAAGGAGGAAGAAATATCAAGCTATGTATCTACAGAACGGCCAATGGGTGTGGGTGGGGTGTCAGAACAGAACAGAACATAAAACAGGGACAATTCATCTGTCAATATGTAGGAGAAGTAATTACTTTTGAAGAGGCTGAGAAACGCGGGAGGGAATATGATGCTAATGGCTTAACATATCTGTTTGACCTGGATTTTAACTCTGTGGAAAATCCTTATGTAGTTGATGCAGCGCATCTCGGCAATATATCACATTTTATAAACCACTCCTGTGACCCTAACCTGGGAGTCTGGGCCGTGTGGGCCGATTGTCTTGATCCTAATCTTCCAATGCTGGCATTGTTTGCGACGCGGGATATTGATGCTGGAGAGGAAATATGTTTTGATTATTTGCAGAAAGCAAATGATAATGATGAAGAACCTGGCAGCCATGCGCCTCGGAGACCCGTGGTAGAGGCAGATGACGCAAGTATTCCAAACGGTGATGAAGCAACCACCGCAGACGCCCCTGCCTCTCCTGTTAAATCCAGATTTGAAATTCAACAGCAAAATATGAGCATGATAAGAAACAGAACTGAATGCAAATGTGGGACCATGAAATGTAGAAAATACTTATTTTAAATTGTACAAGAGTACAAATTACGCACGAAGTTTAAATTGTGCACGAGTTGCAGTCGCCGCGAGCACTCGAGCCTGAGGATGGACCCCCGAAGGGCCTGAAACATGTCGCCAATAGTGACTAAAAATTCAAGTGAGTGAAACCGTTGTGCTATAAACAGTGTACAAGAGTAGCTCAGTTTTACAAAATTGATATAATTTCCAAGTGCTTATTTTACTTACAGTATCACAACTATCACAAGTATATATATATATGTCTATACACTGAATCTCTTTAAAGCTTGAATTAAATAAGTGCCTTAGTCTAAGCGCCTTTGATCTTTATGAAATAGAAATCATTGTTGTAATTGCATATTTTTATAAAACATTTATTGTCATTTTATATAAAACTTTTGCTGATTGTTAACTTTTACGTCCTCTACAGTTTTACAGTACTCTCATTATATACATATACGGTAAGAAGCGAATAATGACTGTGTAAGATAAAATAAGGTTCATTTTCGCAATTACTAACTGAACAAATATATACATTTCAAATACTATTATGCATTTGTTAAAATAGTGACATGAAAGTTATGTGTAATAGTAATAGGGTCTTGTAGATGTTTATTTAGTAATAAAATTGGACGTGTATAATTTCGGTATTTAAGCTGAAATATTGAGTACTTCCTTACATGTTTCTTTTTAGAAATTTGTTTATAATGATTAGGATGATTATTATGATTTCAGAACCATTGGTTGTTGTAGCTAGTCAGCAGCAGAAGTGACTAAGCGGACGAGGTGTTTAAAATAATCTGAGCATTACTTTTTGGCAAACAATAAGAACCTATGTTGATAATTAAGTATACAAAGAAAAATTTACCCGCTTAGCCACTTCTGCCATTGACTCTCCTTGTAACATGCTCTGTGGTGCATGTTTTAAGTTTATGGATTGTATATTAAGTATTATACTAATAAATTTATTAATATTCATTATTGTTTTATTCTTTAACAGTTTACCGTCTTCGTGAAAAAATAGGTAGATGTAAAATATTCTATGATTTTGCATTTTCATCAAAATAGTTGATTTTTAATTACATAGTTCATTTAGTACAGACCTTTTCTTGCTTTGCCTTAGTAAATGTCTCCGTAAAAAAACCCGTTTTTAGTGAAAAAACTTCTTTGGGGAAAACTAGGTTTAATAAACTTAACTAGACCTGGGACCGCAGCACGGTTCCATTTTTATCGACTATCACTATGCCCGTCACTTTCGCACTTACATACTTGTTAGAACGTGACAGGCATGGTGACAAACGATAAAAATGCGACCGTGCTACTAGGGCAGGGGTCGGTAAAGTCGGTATCTAATGCGTGGTTCTATGGAGTTACGATTGCGGCTCTTCAAGTCACCCACAAGAATCTTGGAGTTCTTAGACCACTACACCTAAAACGACGCTTGAGATTCCTAAAAGTGGTTATGTCTATTACGCTTTCTCTTCCTAAGAGCCCATCAACGTGCACACTAGCACCACTGCTAAATAATCTTGATTATTTAAAATTAACGAAAGATATTTAAAAAAAGAGGGCCGCTCCACTACGTATCTTGTATTAAAGTATCCTTTGAATACATCAAACTATTTTCTATGTTGCTGGATTCGTCAATCTATGAACTCAAAACAAAAACGGCCGTTTTAACTTTGGACGCATAGATTGACGAATCCAGCAACATAGAAACTAGCTTGATGTCTCAAAAGGTACTTTAATACAAGATACAGTATATAGCGGCCCCCTTTTTTAACCTTTTGGACGCCAATGACCGATATATCCGCACCGTAGGTTCAACGCCAAAGACCGATTAATCGGTCACAGACCTACGTGCATATGCATAAAGTTCATATAAAGTTCAATTTCAGTTTTGACACTTCGGTGACGTGGCAGCTTTTGTGTTTGACACGGCGTCGAAAAGGTTAAATGTATTTCGTAAAATTTAAATAATCACTATTTATTTAGCAGTGGCGCTAGTGTGTACGTTGATTAAGCTTACCGACCTCTGAACTAGACCACCCTAATTCATAATATATATTCTTTATTTATTATTCTTAAACAATATAATCATTGTGTCAGAAATCACATTAAATACAATTTATAAATAACTTAAATTAGCGACCTATTAAATATTTCCTCAGTACTATAGGAGCATCTAGCTAGTCAATAAGAACGACTTTAACTTGCGCTTAAATAAAAACCAATCCGTAATAACTTTTAGGTCAGTAGGGAGCTTATTAAATAGAGTGACTGCCTGATATTTTGCAAACTCTTACAAACCTCTGTTAAATTTAGCAAAATCAGTAAATCGTCCAGTATTAGCAGTAAAAACTACTGTGACTAACAGAAATTACAAAACTTATGAGTAAATACATAATTATAGTCCCAAAATCTAACAACATTGCATTGTAACCTAGGTTACGCGAACGCGAAAATCTACAAATGCGACAACCCGAAGTGCCCCCGGCCCACCTCGTTCATATCCGGCGGGTCCTCGAAGGACGACAACTTCCCGTGTCTGCGCGCCAACTGCTCCGGCCGCTTCCAGCTCGTCAGACACGTCAGCTTCGTGGACTGCCCCGGGCACGACATCCTCATGGCGACCATGCTTAACGGCGCCGCGGTCATGGACGCGGCTCTACTGCTCATTGCTGGTTCGTTTCATAATAGACCTGGTAGGGCTTCCAACTTGGCAGACATGTATGCTGCGTCGACTGCCCCGGGCACGACATCCTCATGGCGACCATGCTTAACGGCGCCGCGGTCATGGACGCGGCTCTACTGCTCATTGCTGGTTCGTATCATAATAGACCTGGTAGGGCTTCCAGCTCGTCAGACATGTCAGCTTCGTGGACTGCCCCGGGCACGACATCCTCATGGCGACCATGCTTAACGGCGCCGCGGTCATGGACGCGGCTCTACTGCTCATTGCTGGTTCGTATCATAATAGACCTGGTAGGGCTTCCAGCTCGTCAGACATGTCAGCTTCGTGGACTGCCCCGGGCACAACATCCTCATGGCGACCATGCTTAACGGCGCCGCGGTCATGGACGCGGCTCTACTGCTCATTGCTGGTTCGTATCATAATAGACCTGGTAGGGCTTCCAGCTCGTCAGACATGTCAGCTTCGTGGACTGCCCCGGGCACGACATCCTCATGGCGACCATGCTTAACGGCGCCTCGGTCATGGACGCGGCTCTGCGGCTCATTGCTGGTTCGTATCATAATAGACCTGGTAAAAATTATATCCATTTTGTGATGATTCACACAGAAAATGATAAAAACCCGGTAAAGTGCGAGACTGATTTGCGCTCGGAATTTCCCAAAGAATGCTATATTTTATTTTTTCCCTAATTCATGAATTCAGAATATGAAAGTTCAAAGTTGTTATGCCATAGGTAATAATTCTATTTTTCTTTACTATCATACTAAGTTTTGGGTTTGAGTCCAAAAAAGGAGCATTATTTTACTTTAGGGCGCATCCACATCTGGCGTCTGCGCCTTTCGCGGTTTCCCTAGATCTTGATAAGCCTTCAACAGATAATAAATACATCGTACCATTCCATAGGCAATGAGTCATGCCCCCAACCGCAGACCAGCGAACACTTAGCCGCCATCGAGATCATGAAGCTGAAGCACATCCTCATCCTGCAGAACAAGATCGACCTGGTGAAGGAAGGCCAGGCCAAGGAGCAGCACGAGCAGATTGTCAAGTTCGTACAGGGCACCGTGGCTGAAGGGGCTCCCATTATCCCCATTTCAGCTCAGCTCAAGTACAATATCGAGGTAATAAGACCAGGGATGTTACGGAGCTCCGTTTCCGTTAAGCCGGAACTTCCGTTTGGTATTACACATCCGTTTCTGTTCCGGTTCCGTTATTTTTGAAACGGAAGTTATATCGGATGTCAATGCTTAGCGCGGCAGCGGGACATGAGCGGTGTACATCAAAAACAATCAGGTTTATACCAGTCATTCGCTCATAGCCCCGCTTGCCACGTGCTGCAGTAATTAGATGTTCTGGTTTATCCGTGTTTTTGAATTTAAAGTACGTATTCGTATGTGTTGTGTTGTGTAATGTATACCTACTGATAGTACTGACTCAGGCTCCGGTTCTGGTTCCGGTTCCGTTTTCGGTTCCGATTCCGTTTCTGGTTCCGATAAACTAAATTTAAAACATCTGGTTCCGCTTTCGGTTCCGATAAAACCACATCCGTTACATCCCTGAATAAGACTAATAACCAAATAATATCAACCAACTGAAGTCTTGCTGGAGACCTCTTTCAAAGCATTGGTACCACAAATGACAAAAGTTGGTCCACGTGTTTAATGCATCCATCCATACTTCCCGGTCTAGGTTATCTTGTCATACCTATATAAATATCTTTGTCTCCACTACATAGTTACATCCACAGTTTTTGGACTTCTTGGTTTAGATTTTAGACCCTAAGATATAAGACCCACCTGGTGAACGCCAGGCCAAGGTGCTGCACGAGCAGATCGTCAGCTCAGCTCAAGTACAATATTGAAGTAAGTTTCTATAATATGGGAGTGAAGGAAATGCAAAAACTGTTATAAGGGAGGATCAACTATTTCTTGTTGTTATTCTGTCCGGTCAGCCAAGAGAAAATAGTAGCATAGTTTGTTAGAAGACATTGTCCACCGCCTTCTTCTGACACGCTTGGTAGACGGCCCTCTATGGAAAGGGTTTATAAGTTTCACAAAGAAGCGTGTTTGCAGAAATTAAATGCCTAAAAATCAGGTTTTAAAGAATGACCCAGGGGAACGTAACCATGGCAACGAGTGACAAGAAAAAGTTTATTCACCCATAAAAGGCTTAGTTCTTGTTCTTGGGAACCAGGAGACATATTTTAGGGATAAGAGAAACTTAAAGGATTTTCAAAAACTCCTCGTATCCGGCCATAGCGACCGCTCATTTCAGTTGCATCCTGTACCTACTAGCAAAGTTTTATTAACATCGTGTTTGCAAACGCTTGTTTGTGTGGTATTCTTATGTATAAAATTCGTACTAAAAAAAATCCAGAAGAAGAAATTAAGAGTTCAAGAAATAACTATTGTAATGAGACGACAGCGAAGAAGATAGCAAAATATTTATTTTATGAATTAATCACAAGTTAAACTTAGAATACTTTAGAGTCGAGGCGTCCACACGGATAGCCGTGGTAGGTTGCCTGAGTATGTACTGTCGCGGGTGCCGCGGTAGTACCTATGGGAGAGCTCTGTCCGTCACGGGTGGCCGCGGTGGACTGAATGCCGGGCGCTGCGTCGGTCGCATTTATACAGGGTGGCGCATTCAGATCGGTCAGTATGGGAAAATCTGAAACTATAAGACATACGACGATCTCTTCTTAGGAACCATGTCATCGATTTTAGTAACAAGAAAAACTGCATTCATACATTTAAAAAAAATGTGTACTCAGCTCGGGAATCGAACCCGGACGTTTTGAAAAAAAAATCTAAAATTATTTATATTTAGATATCGATTGTGTAGGTCTTAAGCAGTAAATGTTACTATGAAACATGATGTCTGAAATGAATAAAATGCATTGTTTTCATATCCTTTAATTTATTTTAGTATGTTTTCGAAATGGCCACCATTTTTTTCAATACATTTTACATAAAAAAAATTTAAATGTAATGAATGCAGTTTTTCTTGTTACTAAAATCGATGACATGGTTCCTAAGAAGAGATCGTCGTATGTCTTATAGTTTCAGATTTTCCCATACTGACCGATCTAAATGCGCCACCCTGTATAGGGGCGCGGCGCAGGAGTGTGTGCCGTGTCGATATTCCGATAGCTGTGTGCGTGAGTTGTTTACGTTTTCCCGGCGCGGCGCGTTGCTAGGGTCTTCGGTACTACACTATTGTTTTCTTATTCAGGTACTTTGCGAGTATGTCACAAAGAAGATCCCCGTACCGCTGCGGGACTTTACCTCCCCCCCTCGCATGATCGTCATCCGTTCCTTCGACGTGAACAAACCGGGCTGCGAGGTCGATGACCTTCGCGGGGGCGTCGCTGGTGGCTCCATCTTGCAGGGAGTGCTCACTGTCGGCATGGAAATCGAGGTACCGTCACTGAAATGAAATGAAATGAAATCGTTTATTCACAATGAACATATGGTATTATAAGATCTTAAATTACAAGCATCGCGTCCCATGATATATTCAGTCTAGGTAGACGTGTGAAAACAGTTGTCAGTGATTAGGTAGATCACTCTGTCGTTTAAAGTTCATTATATTAGGTATATTTACAAGATGAATTATCATTTAGCATCAACTAACAATATTTAAAACATGAAAACACTGTATTCAGTTCTTTATTTGCGAATATAGACAAAGGCCATGCAAATACAATAATAAAATATCAAATAAATACTTAATCAGTCAACAATAAAAACATTATGACAATAACAAAAACAAACAAAGAAGAAATCCAGAAATAAAACATTACCAACAGTTAACAAATAAATTAGATTGCTTAATTAATTGTAAGTATAAATAAAGTGAGATTGTCAAAACAGTTATAATTTGGTCCAGAATTTCATAAAATATTCGTATCAATAAGAAGGATTTAAACTATGTCAAAATATGAAATTAATTAAAATTGGGTAAAATAATTTAATCAAAAAATCGAGTATAATATTCGTTTAGGCTGTAAAAGGGCCTACACACAAGATAGTTTTTAAGTTTTTTACTAAATATTTGGAGATTTTCAGCTGTCTTTATGTCATCATCTAGTTCGTTAAAAATATTTAATGATGTCCCACCTGTTCGGTCCAGGGATGTTGCGGATGCAGATTTTTTGACATCCGCGGATGCGAATGCGGATATTTAAAGGCTCACATCCGCGGATGCGGATGTCAAGATTTGGTACTTAGAAAACGTCAAATATTACATTTTTAGTATTTTTTTATTTAAGAAAAACGAGACGTTTAGTATTTGAGCAAGAATATAGTTGCATTATATTTAATAAACAGTAACTTGGCCGACTTTTCTGGATCTAGACGATTTCGTTATAGGTAATGACGAAATTACCTAGCACTTACGCCGCCGCTAAGACTTTCCTGTACCGACTTGTTCGACATCCGCATCCGCATAAGCTCCGCATCGATTTTATGCGGATGCAGATGCGGATGTTGAAAATAATGCGGAAGTTCCGCGGTTGCGGATGCGGATGCGGATGTTCGCAACATCCCTGGTTCGGTCCATACGGCCATTCTAACGTAGCGAGCTTCACCGTTTTTTTTTTATTCATTGACACCAGGGATGTTGCCAATATCCGCATCCGCAACCGCGGAACATCCGCATTATTTTCAACATCCGCATCCACATAAAATCGATGCAGATTTAATGCGGATGCGGAGGCGGACCAAGTCGGTACAGGAAGGTCTTAGCATCGGCGTAAGTGCTAGACTGCTAGGTAATTCAGCCATTAGCCAAAAAAACCTATTAGAAATTAGCAGTCAAGCGTGAGTGGGACTTAATGTACCCGACTTGGAACCCGAGTCCGACTCGCACATCTCCGGTTTTTGAAATAAAAATTACTAAAATGTAATATTTGACGTTTTTTATCTAGGTACATAAAAAACGTCAAATATTACATCCGCGGATGTGAGCCTTTAAAAATCCAAGTCCAAGTCAAAAAATCGGCATCCGCAACATACCTGATTGGCGCCCAGCCAAACAAGACATCCGCGCCAGGCCATAAAAATTTCGTCGTATTTTAACCTGTAGAATCCCACGATATGACGTCACCATAAGCGTTCTGGCTCATATATGAGCCGTGGGAGCTGACAGATTAAGCTGTATTACCACGATCCCGACTATCGGGTCGTCCGGCCTGGTAACGAAATCATAAAATACCCGATAGTCGGGGTTTCGGCACTGAATGTGTTAAAACTCTTGAGATCTTATAAGTATTTGACCTGTATCTAACTTTACAAGCTTATAGCTTATATTATAAGCTTATATCTGCTCACCTGTCCCGTCATCTGTATTTTGTAATGAACTCTTGCAAGCTAAATTAGACTTATGTACTTTCCATTATTTGATTAAGCTGTGAGTAAGCTGACACTTCATTTACTTATGTAAGTTGGGCGACAATACAATATTATGGTACTATCGAATCGAGCTGATCTGATGATGGAGACTGGAGGTGGCCATAGAAACCCTATAAAGCAACACAACTTCATTGTGTTTGTCTGTTGAAAGAAAAGTTGTCTGTCAAAAAACTTGTTTTAACCTTTCAATGTGTTACGTAATAGGTGCGACCGGGTCTGGTGTCAAAGGACGCCGATGGCAAGCTGACCTGCAAGCCCATATTCTCGCGCATCGTGTCGCTCTACACCGAACAGAACGAGCTTCAGTACGCCGTGCCCGGCGGGCTCATCGGCGTCGGCACCAAGATCGAACCCACCCTGTGTCGCGCTGACCGACTTGTCGGACAGGTTAGTTAACCTTGCTGTATACATCGTGTCGCTCTACACCGAGCAGAACGAGCTGCAGTACGCCGTGCCCGGCGGGCTCATCGGCGTCGGCACCAAGATCGAACCCACCCTGTGTCGCGCTGACCGACTTGTCGGACAGGTTAGTTAACCTTGCTGTATACATCGTGTCGCTTTACACCGAACAGAACGAGCTGCAGTACGCCGTGCCCGGCGGGCTCATCGGCGTCGGCACCAAGATCGAACCCACCCTGTGTCGCGCTGACCGACTTGTCGGACAGGTTAGATAACCTTGCTGTATACATCGTGTCGCTCTACACCGAGCAGAACGAGCTGCAGTACGCCGTGCCCGGCGGGCTCATCGGCGTCGGCACCAAGATCGAACCCACCCTGTGCCGCGCTGACCGACTTGTCGGACAGGTTAGTTAACCTTGCTGTATACATCGTGTCGCTCTACACCGAGCAGAACGAGCTTCAATACGCCGTGCCCGGCGGGCTCATCGGCGTCGGCACCAAGATCGAACCCACCCTGTGCCGCGCTGACCGACTTGTCGGACAGGTTAGTTAACCTTGCTGTATACATCGTGTCGCTCTACACCGAGCAGAACGAGCTGCAGTACGCCGTGCCCGGCGGGCTCATCGGCGTCGGCACCAAGATCGAACCCACCCTGTGCCGCGCTGACCGACTTGTCGGACAGGTTAGTTAACCTTGCTGTATACATCGTGTCGCTCTACACCGAGCAGAACGAGCTGCAGTACGCCGTGCCCGGCGGGCTCATCGGCGTCGGCACCAAGATCGAACCCACCCTGTGTCGCGCTGACCGACTTGTCGGACAGGTTAGTTAACCTTGCTGTATACATCGTGTCGCTCTACACCGAGCAGAACGAGCTGCAGTACGCCGTGCCCGGCGGGCTCATCGGCGTCGGCACCAAGATCGAACCCACCCTGTGCCGCGCTGACCGACTTGTCGGACAGGTTAGTTAACCTTGCTGTATACATCGTGTCGCTTTACACCGAACAGAACGAGCTGCAGTACGCCGTGCCCGGCGGGCTCATCGGCGTCGGCACCAAGATCGAACCCACCCTGTGTCGCGCTGACCGACTTGTCGGACAGGTTAGATAACCTTGCTGTATACATCGTGTCGCTCTACACCGAGCAGAACGAGCTGCAGTACGCCGTGCCCGGCGGGCTCATCGGCGTCGGCACCAAGATCGAACCCACCCTGTGCCGCGCTGACCGACTTGTCGGACAGGTTAGTTAACCTTGCTGTATACATCGTGTCGCTTTACACCGAACAGAACGAGCTTCAATACGCCGTGCCCGGCGGGCTCATCGGCGTCGGCACCAAGATCGAACCCACCCTGTGCCGCGCTGACCGACTTGTCGGACAGGTTAGTTAACCTTGCTGTATACATCGTGTCGCTCTACACCGAGCAGAACGAGCTTCAATACGCCGTGCCCGGCGGGCTCATCGGCGTCGGCACCAAGATCGAACCCACCCTGTGCCGCGCTGACCGACTTGTCGGACAGGTTAGTTAACCTTGCTGTATACATCGTGTCGCTCTACACCGAGCAGAACGAGCTTCAATACGCCGTGCCCGGCGGGCTCATCGGCGTCGGCACCAAGATCGAACCCACCCTGTGTCGCGCTGACCGACTTGTCGGACAGGTTAGTTAACCTTGCTGTATACATCGTGTCGCTCTACACCGAGCAGAACGAGCTGCAGTACGCCGTGCCCGGCGGGCTCATCGGCGTCGGCACCAAGATCGAACCCACCCTGTGTCGCGCTGACCGACTTGTCAGACAGGTTAGTTAACCTTGCTGTATACATCGTGTCGCTCTACACCGAGCAGAACGAGCTGCAGTACGCCGTGCCCGGCGGGCTCATCGGCGTCGGCACCAAGATCGAACCCACCCTGTGCCGCGCTGACCGACTTGTCGGACAGGTTAGTTAACCTTGCTGTATACATCGTGTCGCTCTACACCGAGCAGAACGAGCTTCAATACGCCGTGCCCGGCGGGCTCATCGGCGTCGGCACCAAGATCGAACCCACCCTGTGTCGCGCTGACCGACTTGTCGGACAGGTTAGTTAACCTTGCTGTATACATCGTGTCGCTCTACACCGAGCAGAACGAGCTGCAGTACGCCGTGCCCGGCGGGCTCATCGGCGTCGGCACCAAGATCGAACCCACCCTGTGTCGCGCTGACCGACTTGTCGGACAGGTTAGTTAACCTTGCTGTATACATCGTGTCGCTCTACACCGAGCAAAACGAGCTGCAGTACCCACCCTGTGTCGCGCTGACCGACTTGTCTGACAGGTTAGACAACTTTATAGGTGCTACATATTTGGAAACCATCTTAAACGGATAACTTACACCTAACCCCGAACTAAGCATCGCTTGTACTATGGGTATTGGATATTGGACAGATGGAATATCACCCTAAGATTAAAGCTTCCTATCAAACCTTGTATTACAGGCATGGGCTTTTTCTTTTCATTTGGCTTTTGTCTATGTACGATGTCATCTTGGCTAGGCCCCCTGGTAAGGTTATACGCCCTGTCTACTGAACCAGCACACCGCCTACAAAATAATCAATATGTATTTCGCTCTTATCACACCCACCACTGTCATCATCATCTTCCTCGCGTTGTCCCGGCATTTTTGCCACGGCTCATGGGAGCCTGGGGTCCGCTTGGCAACTAATCCCAGTAATTGGCGTGGGCACTAGTTTTTACGGAAGCGACTGCCATCTGACCTTCCAACCCAGAGGGTAAACTAGGCCCGTATTGGGATTAGTCCGGTTTCCTCACGATGTTTTCCTTCACCGAAAAGCGAACTGGTAAATATCAAATGATATTTCGTACATAAGTTCCCACCAGGGATGTTGCGGATGCCGATTTTTTGACATCCGCGGATGCGGATTTTTAAAGGCTCACATCCGCGGATGCGGATGCGGATGTCAAGATAGTACCATAAAAAACGTCAAATATTACATTTTAGTAACTTTTATTTCAATAAACCGGCCAAGTGCGAGTCGGACTCTCGTTCCAAGGGTTCCGTACATTAAGTCCCACTCACGCTTGACTGCTCATTTCTAATAGGTTTTTTTGGTTAATGACTAAATTACCTAGCAGTCTAGCACTTACGCCGATGCTAAGACGTTCCTGTACCGACCTGTTCCACATCCGCATCCGCATTAAATCCGCATCGGTTTTATGCGGATGCGGATATTCGCAACATCCCTGGTTCCCACTCACCACTGTATGAATACTTTATTCCCCCAGGTCCTGGGCGCCGTGGGCGCGTTGCCCGGCATCTTCGTGAAGCTGGAAGTGTCGTATTACCTGCTGAAGCGGCTGCTTGGCGTACGCACCGAGGGCGACAAAAAGGCCGCCAAAGTACAGAAGTTGACCAGAAACGAGGTAATTTCATAGGGATTTTTTTATTTGACTAAGTCTTGCATCATTCCACTAACCCGGGGTTAACCAGTTAGACCTGGTGTTTCCATGGTTACCAGTACAAGTTGACACTGAGTAAACGGTTTAAACGCATAACCCCGGGTTAGTGGGATGGTGCAAGTGGGCCTAAGTTGTTTTTAGGGTTCCGTACACTAAGGGTAAAAACGAGACCGTAGACTTCGCTGTCCGTCCGTCTGTCTGTCACCAGGCTGTAACTCGTGAACCGTGATAGCTAGACAGTTGAAATTTTCACGGATGTATTTTTGTTACCGCTATAACAACAAATACTAAAAACAAAATATATTCTTTTTTTAAGTGGGGCTCCCATACAATAAGTGTTTTTTTTTTGCGTAATGGTACAGAACCCTTCGTGCGCGAGTCCCACTCGCACTTGTTTATGTTTGGTAAGTGACTCTTAGCCGTCATACATGAGGGGGAAACAGATGTGGATGATTCGTATTGTATCAAAAAATTAGGACTAATGGGAATACACCAACTTTCGAAGAAAATTTGGTACAGAAACTTTTTTCGTCAATGTATTGAGCCTCGTCTCCATATCGCGCGGCAAGCTATCGAACATTGGCAACATGTTCGATAGCTTGCCGCGCGATATGGAGACGAGGCTTTATATTAAAGTTTTTAGGGTTCCGTACCCAAAGGGTAAAAACGGGACCCTATTACTAAGACTCCGCTGTCCGTCCGTCCGTCTGTCACCAGGCTGTATCTCACGAACCGTGATAGCTAGACAGTTGAAATTTTCACAGATGATGTGTTTCTGTTGCCGCTATAACAACAAATACTAAAAACAGAATAAAATAAAGATTTAAGTGGGGCTCCCATACAACAAACGTGATTTTTGACCGAAGTTAAGCAACGTCGGGCGGGGTCAGTACTTGGATGGGTGACCGATTTTTTTGCTTGTTTTGCTCTATTTTTTGTGGATGGTGCGGAACCCTCCGTGCGCGAGTCCGACTCGCACTTGGCCGGTTTTTTTTGATTGCAGGTGTTACTAGTGAACATCGGGTCGCTGAGTACCGGCGGGCGCGTGATCGCCACCAAGGCCGATCTGGCCAAGATCACGCTCACCAACCCCGTGTGCACCGAGATCGGAGAGAAGGTCGCTCTCAGCAGGAGAGTCGAGAACCACTGGAGGTACGTGCTTTAGGTTCACCCATAGACTAGGAATCCTCTAGACTGAGTCACAAAATAGATACAGTACAGAAATCAATCTACATACAAAGTGCGCTCGAGCAACGCACACATAGACACTGCTCACGGACACGATATCTCGGACCGGTTGGGACCAGTCTTCTTCTTCTCGTGTCGATGGTTGTACGGAACAGGGTAATGTTTTCAAAATGACGGGCGTTTTTCCGAGCCTTGGTAATAAAGTGTGGCTTTCCATAGAGAAGATCCTTGTTTCATCTGCCATAAGGAGCTTTTAATCTGAATTCCTACTGGAATTTCAGATGGAAACATCCTTATGGTACTTGAAGAATAAGGACCCTTCTCTCATGGAAAGCCACAAATGTTCTTAATCCTTTTCCAGTCGTAGTACGATTTATCGACCATATACGCGCCAATAGAATTTCAACTTTAGCATGTCGAGTTAAGGTTCGAATTAGATTGGATTTTCGGGAAATGTGACTTGTCTTCAAATTAAGCATCAAAGCTGGATATATTTGGATTTTTTGGGAAAACCTTGTAGATTGGTGCGGCCTAGAAAAGGGTTAACATACCAGTTTCAATCTAAAATGAAGGAGACTGTCCTTATTGCACTATTTGCGTTCATTCTCCAAATTACATTTACCTCGCTGAACAAGAACATGTTCTTGTATTTATCACAACTGCAAGCATAAAATCTTTTCCTGTTACATGTGCATTTTACAGTTGATTTATTCCAAAATGTATGTTATATTATAATCATGTAAATGTTATTTTTTACAGGTTAATTGGATGGGGACAAATTCAAGGAGGCGAAACGATCGAACCAGCCAAGAATTAACTGTGTTGTCAAGTTAAACTTTTATATTATGCTATCATTACATTTAATAAAAAAATATATGACAATCTACTATTATTATTCAAGCAACTTTACAAATAAAAAGTAGATATAGTACATTTCATTAAGATTTTATTTCATTTTGTGTCTGTTTACATTATTTAAGGTGATTTAGGCCATGTATATAAAAGTGTTGATATCCTCGTCGTCCCGCCGCATGTACTTGTGTTCGATCAGCCACTCTAATTGCTCTTTAATCATCTTTTTCGATGGCAGGAACATATTTTTCAATATTTCAATAAGCTCACTCTGTAACAAAAATATGAATTACTTGATGAAAAATGATTGATCAATAGCACAGACAAGACATCCTCTAGACTGAGCATAGTAACGCTACCCCCTCTGCCACTTATACGGTAGTTTTACTCCATCTTCGAGTCAATCCCGTGCCGTGATTGGTCCGTGTCTTTGAACGGACCAATCACGGCACGGGATTCGCTCACCTCGTCCCCCCGCACCGCCGTATTTTTGGCAGCATCGGTTTCATGAAATAATTGCTCTAAACTCAGTCTAGAGGATTCCTAGTCTATGATCAATAGTAACTAATTAGTAAAATTAATAGTTTTAAAATACTAAATAAATAGGTAGGTACAACTGCAAAAACTAAAAGCTGTTATTATTTTCAAAGGAAACATATTGTACGCAAAAAGCATTTTATAAATCTGTCTGATAGGAAATTCGATAAAAAAAAAACAGAACACTGACAAGTTGACAACCTCTTTGTCGAAAGAATTAATGTAGGTGGTAATCTTAAGGCCTGTCTCCATATTGCGCGGCAAACTATCGAACATTGGCTCGCGAGGCAGCCGCGCGCAATGGATACCGGGTTGGCTCGCGAGCCAACGCGATCTGATCGAGCCAACCCGGTATCCATTGCGCGCGGCTGCCTCGCGAGCCAATGTTCGATAGTTTGCCGCGCAATATGGAGACGGGCCTTTACCTGGAGAGCAGTGTTTGTGATGCGTTTCCTCATCTTCAAGATCTTTATGATGGCTTCTTGCGTCCGCAAGATGCGTAGCTGCACGATCGAGTGGTTGTCCTCCAGTTGCGAGCGCTCAGTACTCAGCTGCAATCTTCCGATCAAGTTTATTTTACCGCGTCTCTGGGGTTTCCCGTTCTTGATCAGAGCAAACTCTTGATTGACCCAAAACGTCGTGTTTTCAGCAAAATCTTTAGGGTTCTGCACGGCCGGGGCGTAACACAGCAGTTGTCGCTTTAGTTTTGGGAACGCAACTAACGACCACAGGGTTCTTCTCAACTCTGGGTCGGGAAGTTCTGTGGCCAGGCGCAAATTTTCGTAGCTTATTTTCTCCATAGGCCTTTGATTCCACGCGAACAACACGGCCATTTGGAAAGTTGTGACGTCGAGATCGAACCTTCCCACGGCATTTGCAAACGTTATGGTTCCGTTGCTCATGTGGTGGTACCATTGTAGTTTTCTGCCAGAATGTTTTTTCTTATAAAAGTCTTCAACTTCTGGAATGTAATCTTCCAGCTCTAAAGGAAGACTGACTGTGACCCTTTCCGAGCCGCGAGCCCAGGCTCCTGCGTTAAGTATTTTAATATTAATGGCGTCGTGGCGCGTCGTGTCTGCTCTGAACTGTGTATTGAGATCTTCACTAACCTTGATGTCCTGAAACATTCGTGCCAGTTTGTTCACATAATCGGCAGGCATTCCAACTTCTCTTAGCCATTCTACCATGTCCTCCTCTCTCTCGGAATCAGCGCTAGAATCTAATATTAACCTTCTAGTTAAATGGGCCTTATGATACCTCATAAACACATCTTTGTTTTCAATGTATTTCAACACTAACAACACATCCTTTAGTCTTGACTCTATTTGCTCTGTAGTTAAGCGTTTACTTAATGGCGTTTTTCGTAATAGCATATCACAATAATTAGCCAGCAGTTCAGGGCACTTGCTCTCTGGAGCGGTGCCTTTTGTCCCGCGAAGGAGAGCAGATGATGGAAGTTCAAGTTTGAAGACTGTAGTGTCATTCACAACACACTTGTATGCCTTATCCCTGGCAGTTAAAAATCTAGGGTCATCCATAAAAGCGTCCTTAGCTAAGGTACTGAATTTCTTAAATAAGTCTAATAACCTCTCTACATATTTTTCTGAGTCTGTAGTTATAATATCAGCAGAAGCAACCATATCGGCTAAACCGGCTGATACAATATGAGCTTCGAGGTCCCTTAGTATGGGTGTTACACCATCTGGCACTCTGTCCAAGAGCCGGAACATTAGTTGAAGCTTATCCATCTCTCCGGCTTTGATGAGAGGTGCACTCTCTGCCAGTAAGGTGGGGAGATGTTCCCCAATCAGTACTCTCTCGCAGCATTGAGTAAGTGCGGCAACACTGCCACTGCCTGGCTCCAGGTATCGGTGGGCCCGAGATTCTTCCTCCTTAAGTCTCTGGTCTGCATATTTCATGTATGATTGCACACCATTTGCTGATAAATGCTCGCTGGCTTTGAGTTTGTAAAACTCTTCTGTTGCTTGCATGTAAGCTGCTTCGAAATTGTCTCTATATATTTGTAATTTGTCAACAGAGTTGGAACACAAATTGACTGTAAGAGAAAAAATATCCATTAGTGATTAAAATTATTATGTTAAGGTTTGACAAGTGAAACTTTGAAATTCCTCAAGCATTTCAACGCAAAGGTTTTAACTTACTGACAGTAATTCTAAGTTAGCCTTTAATTTAAACCTACAGCATCAGATCAATATCCTCCCAATTTTTAAGTGGTAAGTGTTATTATACATACAGTATAATCATCTAGTCTTAGGTAATACCTAAACAAAATTTCATGTTATTATAATGATATAGGGCTACCCTTGGTCTAAACCAAGCTAAGATAGCAGCAATTTTGATAGCCCAGACAGTGGAAAGATAGTAAAATAACATGCAATGCTGCCTTAGTGGTAGTTAACACATTCACTGCCAGACAAAAAATTAAACAGTACTCCAAAAACCATGCATTATCTACAGGCATCTTGGCAGTGAATATGTTAACATACTAAAACCAGTACTAAATAGTGGCTATCTTAATAACTTACCATAAGATTCCCTTACTCCTATTACTAGCTGAGAGTCAAATGACTCTCCATTGCGTTCTGCCTGCACAAGCTTCATGGCAGAGTCCTGCAATCGCTGCTTAATGTCCATAAAGATACTCTGGTTCCATGAGTCTAGCATCAGCTTCCGCACGAGGCTATCTTCATTGTTATTATTGTTGTTTTTCTTCTGTTGATTCGATGTATTTGAAGTAGACATTTTACTCATGTTATTGATTGTGTTTTCCAACTGCCTAAATGGTGTGGGTAGATAATTACATTGTGTAAAAAACTTGCCCCATTCTGCTATATAAGCTTTCAACAGCGCTTGGTCTTCCCTTTGTGCCAGCACCCTTGCCTGTGCTTGCTTTATGTACATCATTATATCTTGCTGCAATGCATCTCTTAACTTGTAAGGCCCTCGATCGTCCCACAAGCACACAGAATGGACAGCTCCAAAAAGGTCTTGCCATTCCGGCTGGGTCACAGTCTCCTGCTTCAGTAACTTCAAGACTATAGGACGCATCGAAACCCATTTATCCTCAAAGGTGACTTGTCCTTTTTCCTACGGGAAGAGTAAACGAAAGTTATTACTTTTACTTATACATTAAATCTCGGCAGCATTTCATACAAACAATAAATCACAACTTACCTTTAACATGATTTATTTTATAGAAATGGTCTTTATTTTCCATACGAAAGTTCACTAATCGTCATTAATCAAATCAGCTTTTTTTTATTGAATGACCCTGAATTTTCTAGGCGATGTCAGGCACAGATCGTAGAACTACACAGCCATACAAGGGCTCGATGTGATTTGTAGAGCCCATTAGGGTATGTACACACAAATATCACGCGATGACTGCATGGATAATCTGAGTGTAAAGATCGTTTATAAAAAAAAAAAACTAGTATTGTCAAAATAAAAAACAAACCTTGATTTTGGCGACCCATTTCATTTTTCACTGTATCATCACATGGTTTATTTAAATTTATAATTATCAATCCACGCAAATATGACCACTTTTGGCGAAATAGCTGAGCCAGGTAGCCGTAACCTTTGGGAAGACTGGGATGATTCCAGTCAGGATCTGATCAAGTGTGTTTTCGTGTTTTTGTAATACTTTTTCAGTGCTACTTTTAGTGTTAGTGTTCATTATATATAATGTTTGTTCCAGATTTCAATGGCAGAATTCCTTAGAAGTACCGAAAGAAATTGATGATGTGATCATTTTTGAAGGGCGATATTTATCAGACTACATAAAACATCAAAGTCAATGCTCTTTAGTAAACACCGTTTCTGGGGCCAGCATTAATCTGTATAAACTGAATAATTGTAATGGATACATTTGTACAGTTAGAGACTACAGCATAGTTCAAAGTAGCAAGATAATAGAATTGCTGAAGGATTATTTGTTGCACAGTCGAGAAGTGATTGCTGTTCAAACAAAACCACTGTCCGACTACAACACTACTGAGCCAGTACTGGACTGCGTCGTCAGAAGCGTATCCACGACAAAGCTTCCCAATTCAAGATTTACATATCCTAAACTGGAACAGCCAAATATTATTTCTGGAGTAGCAGCAGGCGGTAATTTTATTTTAACTTTCTTTTTTAATTTATATTTATTATCATAAATGTTCCTTAGAGGGGTAAGCAGATGCCGGCAGACAAACTGCTCTATTCTTGCTGAAGTCTTTGTGTATCTTGCTATGTACTTAATATCAAAATTAACCCTTTAACCGCCAGAGTCTGATATATAAGACATTACATATCCAGCTCATTTCGCCACAGTCTGATAAATAAGACAAAGATCTGATTTGGTTTTTACAGCACATTTATAACTCCCGTAACTATGCCAACCTTTGCGTGGTACAATTACCGTCGGTGGCGACACGAGCATGCGCGATCAAAAATTGATGGCTTAGGTTAAAGTGACTCAGCCACATGACATACTTGCACAAATGCTACAGCAAATGTCTTGCAGGCAGGAAATTAACATCACAGACTTACTACAACCCTTCCACTGTATAGCAACCAATTAAGAGTTAATTTCGTTCCTTCTTTTCCAGCTATTTCCTTGAGAGAGCACATGGACCTGACTGGGACAGCAATAGTATGTTACATCGAACACCCGGAAGACTATCAAATAGATAAAGTTCAAAAACTTCTGGAGAAATTCAACTTGTACCAAAATGATAAAGCAATGCCAGGCACACTTTTAAATTCTAATTTGTATATTTGATTCAAAAATAAAAAAGTTGTAAGAAAATATATTTTTGTGTGATTATAGACCGCGGGCCAGGAGCAAATATCGTCAGTCATCGCCTCCCGCTTGATACTTTGTCAGATGATAGTTTAGATGCTATCATGAATTAAAAAAATAGTCAGCCGGTTGTATCGCGGTGGAAAGGCCGTTGGTTGATCACCAAACATGTAAAAAAATTTTTTTTTCAGTCATCGCCTCCCGATTGATACTTTGCCAGATGATAGTTTAGATGCTATTATAAATAAAAAAAACCGTCAGCCGGTTGTATAGCGGTGGAAAGACCGTCAGCTACTTGCATAAACATGTAAATATTACGCGCCTACCATTTATGTCCGTAAATCCGTAAGGCGTTTATTGAAATGCCTGCGAAAAACCTACATGCAAAGTTTCATGATTTAGTTATTACTATAATAAAAAGGTACAGCGCTTATTTTTTACATGTTTATGCAAGTAGCTGACGGTCTTTCCACCACTATACAACCGGCTGACGGTTTTTTTTATTTATAATAACATCTAAACTATCTTCTGACAAAGTATCAAACGGGAGGCGATGACAAAATTTATTACATTTTTTTACATGTTTCGGTGGCTGCCATTCCTCAACCCACCAACGGAGCGGCAGCTGACGTCCATGAGGGATCACCATACATAGCCGTTAACCAATATACGAGTTATCGCCCGGGAGGCGATTGGTCATGGAAATCTGTTCGTGGCTCGCGGCCCATTAGTTGATTACCAAACTTTGAAATCCAAAAATGTTACACACATGCTAACAACATTGTTACAAGTTAGCAAATAACCTTACTTGAAATCATGAAAGTTATTTGACAGTGTAACTTAACATACAAGCAATCATGGCTCAATGGACACATTACCTTGTGTCTGTTTATTACGCATTTTAATCACTTTTTTCCTAAGGATGATAATGTAACATGACCGTGTCGTCAAATCGTGCGTTCAAACCAACGCACGTTATAATCAACCTACATATAAAACTTCTCTAGAACCACCTGGCGGTCTAGCATGACTTGCATTCTCGCGCGCGAGTTCATACTTGAAGTCGCGCCAGATGTATGGAGTCGCGCGCGAGAACGCAACTCATGCTAGACCGCCTGATTTGGGTTACAGATATATTGTTTATTAATATAATTTCTTATGGCACAGGCACAGTATTATTTTCAATTCTAGCTAGCGAGCATGTTCATCGTCAAAATAAAAATGTAATAAAACCATTTCTTTTTACCTTAAATTGGTTTATTAGACATCAATTATACAACACAATAAAATTACAATGATATAAAATATAATTCATAAAGAAAATAAAACAACAGAACCCTAAAAGTATAAGTAAGCACAGCCTATTGAATCGCAGACCGGTTTTGAGTTTGGTTATTAAAAAGCAAGCACGAAACGAAATACGCAAATTCTCATTTAGTCTCTTAAAATCCTATTAATTTGCAGCTATGGTGACAGACTGCAGACTGTATTTCTACCAAAATTACGCGCTTCCAAACATATCAAACAAACTGTACTGATATGAATTATGAAAGCCTCAACTTTGAATTCCTTGGGAACTAAAATCCAGACCAGACCCTGTCCTTTCAATTAAACAAGGCTTAACATGATCTTTAAACGTATTTTATGCATGCTTAATTTTTAATTAAGTAATAAGTTATAATTATAACCATTACATTTTAATGAATTTAAAGATATGGCAATAAGTTGACTATGCGCTAACTATAAGACCAGCGCATAATTATTACGGCACGACACTGGTGGTGGAGAATGAACCTTAAAGTTATTAAATTGAAGTTGCAATTCTAGTGGTGACAGCTTGCAGAAGCATTGTTAATGGAATTGCGACCGTAATACTATAGCATTGTGGTTCATTATTGTTCCGGCGTATCTCATCTATATCTTCTAAATAGTTGACAAAATGATTACTGTAGGTACTATCATCTCCTGGTGGTTATAGATGGTTTTATTGCATTCAAATATATGTTATTGCTTAAAAGGCTTTTTGTGATACATACCACAAAACATCTAGATACCTACTGATACGAAAATTAATTGAATGTTCAAAATTCATAACATCTGTCTATTATACAGATGATTGCTGTCTTTTCAATTTGAAATAGGATTTTATTTATTTTCTTCATCATATTCATGATTTTATTTTGTAAGAAAATAATTGAACAATACTTAAAATTTATTATTTACATCTCAACCATTATAAACAACCGAACTCATTTAATTTTTCATGAAACCATATTTTTATAGAAAATTCCGCGTAAATTATCATTTTATATACAGATTACCTTGTCCATTGCAATAATAAACATATCATGTAAAATTAGTTCTAACAGTCAACAAAACCAATATTTACAATAATACGTAATATATATGATATGAGTAGTTCCATGCATGTAGGTACTATTGTAATTCATTAATTATCTCTTGGAGTAAAATAGCTACGCTAAAACGAATACAAGTTTCAAAAGATAGGAAACGTGAAATAAATATTTTTTTGCACCTGAGACGTCTTAATAATATAGACGGCTAATCACTACAAAAAGTTGCGCTGCTATAAAATGTTTCTTCTACGTGACCTGGAGGCCTAGCCAAGATGAAAACCATTCGAATTTTAAATAAATAAATAATGTACGTAAATAGTCACATGACTTTTAGTAGCATATCTCATCCCGATATGTTTTTTTTCTTTTCGTATGGCGTTTGTCGATGTACGATTGTCATCTTGGCTAGGCCCCTGGGTGGCTCCATCTAAATAAACACTTGTACGAACGCAACTTGGTTTGTATAATTTAGCAGTAATTATTATTAACTCGTCTTGGTGCGACAAAAAGGGTTTTATGAAGGCCACTTTTTCTCTACTTTTGAACGCGCAAATACATATTAAATATTATTTATTTTGTAACGCAGCTCTGTTTTAGTGTTTTAACTTGTCAATACATATATTATTTTCGTAATTAGAATATCAAAACGATTTGTCTACACCCTTCTCAACTTGTAAGAACAACAAATAAAATTTCAGAAAATATCAATATTAACTTAATAACTATCAAATATATATGTTTATGTTTATAGTCATTTCAGTTTTAAACCAGTCATTAAATAGAAAAGATAATAAGTTTAATAAAACTATACCCATACAAAAAATTTGGCTACCATTTTATACAACCAAAATGGTTCTTAATTAATAGCGATCGTGATTAACACTTTACATTACAGATCAGTTTAAAATTATATTACAATCGTATCATAATATTCGTAATTAGATACATATTGTATTACTATTAATTAATAAAGCACTTCCATACCCGCCACTAATTATATTGCTACGACTAAAATTAAGTGCTTTGGGACAATTCCGATCAAATTCGAAAAATAATTTAAAATTATAACTTCATATTGTATTTCCGGAATTAACCCAAAACTCCTTATCGTAAACAAATATTTGACTCAACATGATTTTTAACAAATGTCATATGACAATGCAGTTATACATATTTTTCCTCGGTAAGAGAGAAATAGAGAACAATAAATATAAACTAAAAACTCGCCCATTGTATGGAAGTGACTTGTAAATCTACATCTATCTTAAATTGACTTTAACATATTTTTCTTAAATAACTATTCATTATATTAAACTCTTAATGCAGACCGAACACGCTAGCGTTTGTTTCATTATTGCGTACATGTTAGAAAGGTATATTCTTAAAATGTAGTATGTAAATTATACCTAAAACATAAGTAACATAACTAAAACATCATTTTCAGTCCTGCTACCTAAAGCCCCGTCTCCATATCGCGCGGCAAACCATCGAACATTGGCTCGCGCGGCAAACCATCGAACATTGTGGCTCGCGCGGCAGCCGCGCGCAATGGATACCGGGCTGCCGCGCGAGCCAACTTGATGCGCCCGGTATCCATTCCGCGCAGCTGCCGCGCGAGCCAATGTTCGAAGGTTTGCCGCGCGATATGGAGACGGGCCTTAAAGTGAATGATTAACCTCTCAACTCCCAGGGGTCTAAATTTGCCAGACAAACAACTACTTTGAAGGGCTTGAAGTTTAAAATTGAATTGAATTTTGATTATCTTTGCTGACGGGAATGCGTAACAAGTTATTATAGAGCGGGTGGCCCTTTCCCTATCGTTCCACTTTCCTATCTCACATGTAAACATAGCGATGTTACAAAATACTAGCGTGCTGTGGGGCTACCGCGAAAACCGAAATTCGCAAATTGCGGGGATCTTTCTGAGAAAAATGCCCGCATTGACGAACTTCGATTTTCGCGGTTATATTATAGCCCTGACTGGCTGAGCCTGCTGGTGTTATAGTTTCATTATAACATGGTATGAATTAGTACACGGTTCCATTTATTTTTCTACAATGCTAATTGCACTGTTTCTTTTCGTACATTGATATACTTGGTCAACCAGATCTTGACAGTAGAAAAAGGCGGCAAATTTGAAAAATGTAGGCGCGAAGGGATATCGTCCCATAGAAAATCTGAATTTCGCGCCTTTTTTTACTGACAATATTTGGTTGACCAGCTATAACTAGGCATTTTTATAAGGTTATCAATATCATTAAATTTATCAGACTGATCCACTCGCCGCTCTGGTGTGTGAGCGAGACGGCGCTATGCATTTATATAGAAATATCCCGCTCTCGCACACTGTATGTATCTGTGTGATATTGACAATGCACATCATTTGCGACACTAAATTCCGCATAAAACTCACTCTCAATTGGGCGGCTCGACAATGTAAGTAGGTAGGTACATAATTGTTGGCGAATTATTAAAGTTTCATATTTATAAATATAAAACATCATGTCACTACAACATCTTGTGCTTTCAAATGTCGTTAGGGGTCATCCATTAATTACGTCACACGAATTTCTAGGTTTTTTGACCCCTCCCCTCCTTGTCACATTTGGCAAACCCCTCCCCCCTAGTGTGATGTCACATTTTTTCTACGAACGCCAAATCGAATTAAGTACCTAAAGTACCTAAGTATTATTAATATTTTATCAAAATATTTTTGACGATATAAATATTGGTAATTTTATAACCCAAAACTGCTTAGGAAAGAAAATTAAACGAATAAAAACGATTATCGTTTTAAAAACTTGTTATTTAAATGTACAGCGAATAAAATAATTTAAATAAATTTTCGGTTACTGATGAAGTTAAAGTGACGTCACAAAGTTTGTGTCTCCCCCCTCCCCCTTGTCACAATATGTCACATTTTCTTGACCCCCTCCCTCCCCCTAAACGTGTGATGTAATTAATGGATGACCCCTTACTGCAGAGCTTAGGGTGAGTTCCCAATAGGCCGACTACAACTTTCTACAGTCCAGTGCGGCAGTCGAGTTGGTGAAAATGTATAGTGGACTTTCATATTTTTTTACTATTGGCATGTTCAGGAGAAAACAAACAATTAGTTACGTTAGTAATCAAAAAACTTTGATATTTACTGGCTTTGAATAATAAGAATAATAACGCCCAGAAGGCGAGTGCAGGCAACCAAAGTGAAGCCAACTAAACTGTGGTATTTTGTCACAGTATCAAAAATTGCGGTATCGTTGTTTAACCGATTACTGTAACAGAGATTGAAATGGAGATAACCGCATTTTGTTTTCAGTTTTGAACAAGTTTGCTTTATAGAAGAATTCAATTACATATTTATTTCTGTAAATCTTAGATTTCGAATGTACTTTAATATGTAAAGCGTAAAAAATAATGATTAACAAATCTAGTTTTAAAATTATATCACGTCCAGTTTTACTGTACCTTAGAATCTAAATTATAGTAGCCATTTATTAATTAGAAATATAATTAAAATGCATAATTAATTGATTTGATAATATGTACATATTTACGAAATCTAAATATCTTCTGGCTTCTAAAAATACAATACCTAACAGGAGTAAATAATTCAATTATTAGACTCGGATAAAAAGAATCGGATTTACTTACAATTCACCCTTTAAAAATATTAAATTTGTTAACAGAGTTGTTGAAAGATATAACGAAACACGTAAAAGTACACAATAGTGTACTGCATGGTTAAAACAGACTTGCAATATTTGCGTATATTAATATTATTTAGAGTGAATTAATATAAACTTTCTCTTTATTACCCAACAGCGCGACGCAAAGGAGGGTAATGTGTTTATTATTTTCAGTTTCGTGTGGCACGGATCCAAATTTTAAATATGGGGAGAAATCCATATATCCTTCTCCACGGACTCAGTATATGCCACGTGTCTTCAAGGACGACCCCTCCGTATCCGAGCCCATAATTGCAGTTACGCTTATTCCAAGATGACACCTACGTTATGGCATGATTTTTACATGAATTAAAAAAAATTAAATTCTACCTCTTAGTTGCCTTTGGAAGCTTCTAATGACTATTTCTATAACTCTGTTACCATACAAAAATAAAATTGTCTTAGACAATTAATCCTTTATATGATATACATATTTTTTCTTTGCTAAATTAACTTTGGAGGTACAATAAACAGCCTTTCGTTTTGCAGTTCACACAGATTTTACCTTATATGTCTTTGAGTCCACCGTTTGCCTGCCCACTTCTGACGTTGTCCAGAATTTTGTTTACATACTCAGATGTTTTACCAGCAATTTTTAATTCTGAAAAAAAAAAAAAGTTTATTTAGAAAACCAATTTAAAAAACTTTCCGTGCCTATGTCGAAGATGTATAGGGCCATACGTACTGTAAACCGCAACTCGTGTCGATTTAAAACACTCCTTTCGGTCGTGTTTTAATTTATCGCCACTCGTTTCGAATTTCCTCTTTTCCGCACTTCGTAAATAACTATTAAATCATATGACTGATGAAGTGATGAAGAATCATAGATTAGAAACGATCCAATACCATTCATTTTAGGGGCGCGTCCGTTGCGCGGTGAGCAAAGTGAAATTGCACTTTATATTGTGTTTTGTTTGCGACACTGATACAATAACATTCTGTCATAGTATTTATCAAGAGACATCGAAAAAATAAATATTAAATACCTGTTGCTGTGTTGACTACATTCTTAAGATGAGCATTCCAGTCGACGTTGGTCTGGGCAGTTCCTGTGGCCCTGTTCGCCAGCACTTGCTTTATCTGACTTATGCCGTGTAGCAGTCGTCCTGAAACATCACATTACACACGTAAAATATAGTTATGAACAGAGACTACACATACACTTGACATTTCCTCCCTTAACACATTCATTGCCACCCAACCAAACATGACATCCGCGCCAGGCCACAAAAATTTCTTCATATAAAGGTGTAGTACCACGATCCTGACTATCGGGCCGTCCGGCCTGGAAATTAAATCATAAAATAATAGGTTTTCGGCACTGAATGTGTTAAATCTCGTCGTGTCTTACATAACTTCTTATTCCTACACAAACTTCTTCATCATAAAGTTGACTCGTCAGCTTATTATCACTGGTTACTTTGAATACCCCTCGATTCAGATCCCATGCTCCTAAAACTTTCGCCCTTCAGATCTTCAGGTTTTTATAATGTTAGAGTTCTTGGCCATCATACTGCACAACAATAGTAAGCAAACGATTTAATATATTCCCACCATGATTTTGGACTTTATTTTAAAGTGATAGAGTTCGATTTTGTGTAATTTCTGATACCCATATATGCTCGTTTAAGGGTAACGGTTTCGGTAGGTGTTAAGCCTGTTAAGGTATGTGTAGGTACCACAGAATACACAGACACCGCATAATGACGCGATGTCAAACACTGGGTCACCATATACAGGTGCAAATTTGTAAAATACTACGATTAGAGCAGCACATCCGAGTCATATTCCACACAGTTTTATACTTAAACAGCCCAAAAACAGCATAAATTAAAACACGACCGAAGGGAGTGTTTTAAATCGACACGAGTTGCGAATTACCTATTCGCACGTGTATCGTACAACGTTTTACAGTACATATGGCCCTTTAAACTTTTGACATACACACGAAAAGTGCTATTTTACGCACTAGTGCGGGAAAATAGGGCCATATGTACTGTAAAACTTATTTTTTTTTAATATTTTTTGTTACTAGAGTACTGGTAGAGTAATTTTGGGCACAACTGAAATAAGTGGTCATACTGAATTTGTACGGAAATAGATGCCTCAATCTCACTGTCCAAGGCCCTAGATCACGCGGCCGCGGTAGGCCTAAGAAGCGCTGGCTTGACGTTCAACAATCTCACACCTGAGGATGCCGAAGACCGGGCAAAGTGGAGAAGACTGAGCAGGAAAGCGGACCCTGGCGCTAGGCCGGGAAAACGCTAGGTTGAAGAAGAAGAAGACTGAATTTGTAAGGGAGCCCTTAAGTAGTAGTAGTTATGGTAGTATGTGGTAGGTAAGTATAGTTTGTAGCTTTCTAATAGACCCCGAAGGCTTATCCTATTGTCTATTGTTCAGTAAAACCGCACGTGCTACTTACCTGCAAAAAAGGGTCCTAATTATTCTATTTGGCACCTCAGCGCGGGCTAGTCCAACGCTCAAAAAACCAGTGTAGGTGCGCTCTCCGATAACGCGCCTTTGTTACGCATCTCGATGACACATTTTAGACTGGTTCTGTAGCGTTCGACTCGCCGGCACTCAGTAACCGAAGTACCGATTTTTTATGCAGGTGGTTGTGGCACGTGGCACGAGCGGTTTTTCTTAACAATAGACAATAGGATTAGCCTTCGGGGTCTATTAGAAAGCTACAAACTATACTTACTGTGTTCTTGTTGTAAACCATAGAGCTTGAGTTTATTGGCCTCATGCTGCGCCTTCTTCTTTAGCCGACAGGCGCGGGAAGCGAGTTTATTCTTCTCTTTCCTGGTCTTGGGCCTGATGTTGAATGGCAGCTCGCTCACGGGTATCATGTCGTTGATTACTTTGCCCAAATTATCCAGCTCTTTACCGATTAAGTATAATTTTCTAGGATTCGGGGTCAAATCGTTTCCATCGCCTTTCCTGGCTTTGCCACTGAAATGTAACACAATGGTTATTAATCCCATCAAAAACATTAATGTGAAATGAGAGCCAAGTTCAACATTAACGTTAAGCCTCGTCTCCATATCGCGCGGCAAACTATCGACTCAATCATTGGCGCGCTCGAACGTGCCGCGCGACGAACCATTTATTGTCGGTTTTTGGTCGCGCGGCAAAGGAGTGTTCGCGCGCAGTTGGGACGGATGTGTATAATGATTAATTCAATTATACAGCACTAAACAGTTTTTATGGAACAGTAAATGTAGTGATTATCGCAATTTTGGTTTCTTGTGAATAATATGATAAATAATTATTAAAAGCGGCAGTGCACGACGACGTGATACGTCCATGGTTGCAGGGTACAAACTGGTCGATCGTCGGATCGCTTGCCGCGCTATGGTTCAAGATGGTGCCAAAAATGGCTCGCGAGCCAAAATACAGGTTTGCCGCGGTCGAACAATGCTCGCGCGGCCGCCGCGCGATATCGAGACGCGGCTTCACGGTGCGGTGCGGTAGTGTGTTACAGCTATAAGAATATGCGTCGTTGTTGACTTCGCTTCGCCGGCAAATGAATTGATATCTTAGATGAGTGCCAAGTTCTAGTTCACTTGGGCTGTAATTGAAGTTCAGGATTTGTGTTGGCTAATTTTTAAACCGACTAACTAAATTTTAGAAAAGTAACATATACAAATATATGGGTTAACAAATTATACATAAACCTTCCTCTTGAATCACTCTATTAAAAAAAACCGCATCAACATCTGCTGCGTAATTTTCAAGATCTAAGCATACATAGGGACAGACAGACAGCGGGAAGCGACTTTGTTTTATACTATATAGTCTTTATGTAAAAACTAGCCTTTATCTAAGTAATGCTTGAAATAATTTTATAATTACCTATGTTTGATCCCTCTTACGCTGCATTGCGGACTAAATACCGGATCAGTGACACTGTTCAACACGTGTGGATCCTCAGACTTCTTTTTCAAGACCAGCCGTTGTCCTTTAGGACCCTTAGCTTGAACATTGTACTGCCAGAAATATCTCTCCTTTTTTGAATTCAGTCGTGATTGTTTACTCTCGGATTCGTCGTTTGATTCTGAAATAGAATATTTGTGCTACAAATTTGAAACTCCAAATAAGTAGTGATATGGCGCCATTTTATTACGTAAGACTATTTAGGTTAGGAGGGGAGGAGGGTCGATCATGTCTTATTTTTTGTTACAAGAGGGGTGGGAGGGGGAGTTTTGATAGCTCAAAAACGTATGTAAAGAAATGGTTTAAAGGCTTCGTCACACAGGCGCGTTTTCCGGGCGGCGCGTGAGCGGGGCGCGCCGCTTTTACATATATAAAACGCTCACGCCCCGCTCACGCGCCGCCCGGAAAATGCGCCTGTGTGACGAAGCCTTCAAATAACCCAAACGTGTATAGGTACATTATTTTCCTTTAGAATCTTACGTACCTACCTAATTAATATTAAACAAGGGGTCGGCATATTATTATTTTTTCTAACATAGAAGAGGGAGGGGGCAAAAACTAGCAAAAATCGTCTTAAGTATTAAAACTAATAAATGAATGGCGTCTGTTGACAAATCGAGCAAATACTCGTACCGTGCTCGTACCACTGTCGTCTACTGATTTATATACAACACGTGTTGAGTTTGCCCTTTAGCACGTGTTTCATACAGTCAGTAGCAAAAGTTGCTAAGCGGGCGAGATGTTCAAAACACCTGTCCCGCTTAGCAGCTTCTGCTGCTGACTGTACAACGTTTAACAATGCGAGGAAATCGATCAAAATGGATTTAAAGTACGAATGAATGTTACTTTAATATAATTTTAAGCACACGTTTATAAATATGTAGCATATAAATACAAATAGGTACCTACGATATCATCTTAATACATATACAACCTTGTACGGTATGGTTTGATTAAGTAATACATGATAAGAAATTGTACATTGGAAATAAATTGGTATCGAGAATTCGATTGATCAAGATTGTGCCCAATCACAGAAAACAAAGCAGTAGCTACCTATACTAATAGTAGATAACACTGTAGAGGTTTATTAAATAAATAGGTACAGGCATAGAGAAAAAAATACATAGAGTGCTCACTCCATACATCAGTTTTAGTAGCAAAAAGACTATTAGCATCTAGCATCGAGTAGCGGAACTATCAGTACTGCTACTTGACAATAGATCTAGCACCGACCGGAAAGTCTTATGCTGTTGAGATAAGACTTTCCGGTCGGTGCTACATCTATTGTCAAGTAGCAGTACTGATAGTTCCGCTACTCGATGCTAGATGTAGACACTGAAATTAATAGTCTGAACTGATGTATGGAGTGAGCACTCTTGTCTTACTATATTTCTCTATGGTACAGGATATTTAGATCCTGGATGCGACAAAAGAGGTCAACGAAAAATATGGGAGGACCGAAATAAAGTTATCCGAATTTTAATCATAATTAGGGTTGGTTTAGGATAGTTGTTAGTGTGGACGGGCCTTTAGTAAGAGACATTATCAAACCAGCTAAAAAATATCCACTGCTGAAAATGTACACTGCCTTTTGGTTGTAAGTACTGCTCTTGTACAACGGATCTCTATGATTTTATGCTTATTAATATCTTTATTGACATCTTCTCACACAAATTTTTATCTTTCATCCTAATTTGTGTAAAATATCATCCAAGAAATAAAAAAAACATACCATCAGATGATAAATCCTCATATCGATCACTGTCTTCGTCCGTCTCATCCCTGTCATCCTCGTCCTGCGAAAAGTCAGCTGTACTGGGGCTCAGGAGTCCTCCGGATAGCGAGGACACGGAGCCAGCTTCAGCCAAGGAACTGGTTGACAGTAGATGCTTGCGGGGTTCGCGCCTTTGCCATATCTGGAAAGGGAAATTTTTGTAACTAGAAAAGGTGTGACTATTATTTCCTTTCCTATTATTAATACATAATAAAGATTCTTAGCTCATAAAAAAAACTTAAAAAAATAATTGTAGGACCCATTTTCAGAGTGCTGAATCAAACCACATGTAGGAAAAATTAAATGTTCAAAATGTAATGATTACACCCTGTATGTTAGTATTGAAGAAAATATTAAGTACAATTAAGTATTGTGTTTTCTTCAACTTGTTTACCAAAACTTAGTGCAAACAAGTTTTGGTAAACAGTTTGGTTTCTAACCTTAAAAGGCATTTCTACTAATGCACTTAGTTATTGTTGAACTATGTAATTACATTTACTACACATATAATAAAATTTGTAGGCATTGATTATGTTATCTTGGATGCCCTTATGAGGTGTGTGAGGGAGATGTCCTATTCTGGTTGAAAGAAAAGTCTGTTGAATGGTGATTATTGTAAAGGATTTTAGAGGCTTAATTAAGATATAACATAAAACTACTAGAAGGTAAAAATGTTTTAGTCCATAGATTGTTGATGTTAAAAAACTTTTTTGTTTGCAACTGGCAATTGCTTTAACACTTTTGATAATGTACCTTGACACAGTTATTATAAAGTCGATATTACAAGCATGATAGCTTTTGGGAGTTCATGATTTACTAATGCCTTTACATAAATAGAAAATAATAATTTTAAATTATCTGCCAGTCAAACGGTTTAGCAGGCATCTGTTATGCACAAACATCCCTCTCACATATAATGGTTTTATTTGTTATGTAATCATTAATAGGTAACTATGTGTTTGTTTAAATATGTACTTAAAATTTGACAAACAAGATGACTTTATTAGCATAGCAAAGTGTTTATCCATTTATCTATGACTATCTATGTATATCATGAATTCTATGAATCAGTAAGAAGAACAAAAACAAAGTTGTTTACAAACATGCTAAATTATTCAGTAGGTTGGGAATTCCAGAAGTTGTTATTTCATTTCATATCCTATCAAGTACCTGCTAAATAATCAAATATCCTTTTTTAGTTTTCAGTATAAGTTCCTTGTTAGACCCAATTTGTTAGCTTTTGAATTTGGAACTTTATTTTAAACAAGCAATTCTTGTTTATTTATTCGAATCTCGAGATCTCGGAAACGGCTCTAACAATTTCGATGAAATTTGCTATATGGGGGTTTTTGGGGGCGATAAATTGATCTAGCTAGGTCTTATCTCTGGGATTCTCTCATTTTTGAGTTTTAATATGTTTTCCAAGCAAAGCTCGGTTTCCCAGATATTTTCTATAAAAGTTCTAAGCACAAATTTAAATTGTACTTATGTAAGTTAAGTATGCAGGGATTTATGAGGATAAAAATCAGACCTGTTCCATAGTCAGATGAGTAGGTGCTGATGATGACAGTTGTGCGTGCTGGGGCTGAATGCTGGGTGTGAATGGTGGCAGCACAGTGGAGGCCGGCACGGACTGGCCCAGGGCTATCTCTCCACTGTAGCCATCCAGCCGCAACAGCAGCTCTGGCAACTGGTTCATAGGCTGAGCAAAACTGGATGAAGCTGAGCTATGTTGACTAGACGGAGAAAATGCCAGCTGTGCTCGGCTGTAAGGACTACAGGGACTCTCTGAAGCAGGCACATTAGGCGCTTGCACAGAGTGAGGATCGCGTCGCGACCCACTCATTGCTCCACCTATTTGAATACAATAGCCACTCTCCTCAGGCAGAAGTAAATCGTCAAAATTTAGGTCATCTAGCAATGTATCTGGGTTAGCGTTCAATTCGGCAAGAGTTGGCCCTAGTATTAAATCAGCTTTGTCTACTTGAAAAATATCATCATCATCCATTTTAAAGGTTTCCGTTTTGGTAGAATTGTCTGTGTCGAACGTCATTTTGCTGTACGTCATTGTGGGGGCGTAAGAGGATGAGAGGCTGTCCTGCAGGCACAGGTCCAGGTCTGTGCCGAAGTCGCCGAGGTCCGTGCGCCGCTGCGGGATCGGCACGGAGGCCGACACCGACCCGAGCTCGAAAGGAGACTCCTGTTTGATCTCCACCCCCCCATCTAATAGAAAGTCATGTGTGTAAATAGAATCAGACATTGCACGTGTTTGCGTAGCGCGACCTTGACTTAAAATCGTCTCGTTGATAGAGACTGGCGCGCGCTTCCGTCTTTATCGATCGATTCGATGCGAGACCCACGTGTCCCTGTTTGTGTTTATTTATTCCATCAGATTGTTTATACGGACACTATATTTACACTGACCACTGTTTTACCATAGTTAGCGGAATTGAACATGATATTTATCAGTTACATAACTATATCAGAGCATATTAATTCGTAAGGACTTGGTTATTCCATAGACGCGATTATTCACAATGACTTTTGATATCGAATTTGTCAGTAGGACAAAAAAATAGTTTCACAATCACTTGCAACTTTATTCGCACTTCAAGTCATCATATTCGGGACGAAAATAATGACGAAACATAATATTTTCAACTAGAATTCGGATTCACTTCAATTGAAAATATTTTTATCACGACAATAACAAAAACACTCGCCCGTGTCGAGGAGTAAACAAAGTACATATCTACATAATATGTGGTGTATATATTTAGCATATTCAAAGGTCATTAAAAAGAGATACCTTATATGCCACAATCAATAGAGAGACAGAGATAGACAACAAATGGTGGGGAGAATAGATGTGTGATATAGTAATGTATATGCGAGATGACGTTTTTCCGGTATTTGTAAAGGTAGGTATACAACAAACAATAAAATGTAAGAAGCAGTAAACCATCTAATAAACAAAAACATTGTTATATATGTTTATTGTACATCGTCGGAAACATATTTCGCATTGTTTCGATATATTTATATAAATATATTTTTTTAATATTATTGCTTTGTTTGGATGTATAACTACCTTAGCGTAACTTTTTAAACTGATCGTTTAAAAAAATATTTTCATAGATGTCGTAACCAACCAGCTAAACGTCAAATCAAAAGCGTAGTGCTAAATAATATTATTTAAATTTAATATTATTATGGGCGACGACAATTCAAATTCCAGTAAAAAATGTGATACAAATAAGTGTAATGTTTTAATAATTGGCGGCGGCATGGCCGGTCTGGCTGCCGCCAATGAACTTATCAAAAATGGTATGGACGACTTTAGAATATTAGAAGCGAGGAAACGAATCGGTGGTAGGATTATTTCTATTCCACTAAAAAACCACGAAGTGGAGTTGGGGGCGAACTGGATTCATGGAGTTCTCGGTAACCCGATATTCGATATAGCTATGGCTAATGGTCTAGTGAACATAATAAATATACCTAAGCCGCACAAAGTGATAGCGGCGACTGAGGACGGCAAACAGGTGCCGTTTGGTGTGCTGCACGAGATCCATGAGGCGTACGTGGTGTTCTTGCGACGCTGCGAGGAGTACTTCCTGTGCCAGTACCTGCCCCCTCCAGATATTCATAGTGTTGGAGAGCATATTAACCTGGAGGCCACCATATACCTTGAGCGTCTTCCTGACTCTGAAGAGAAAAAACTCCGCCGGCTCATATTTGACTGCTTGTTAAAACGGGAAACATGTATATCAGGTTGCAACAGCATGGATGAAATAGATCTTTTAGAATTAGGCAGCTACACAGAACTTCAAGGTGGCAACATCATGATCCCTAAAGGTTACAGCTCTATATTACAACCTATGTTAAAAAATATTCCACCTGAAAAAATAATATCCAATCACCCAGTAAAAAAAATTGTTTGGGATTCCAACCAGCACAGTATGCGGCCTGAAGATTTAGGAGAGGAGTCAGAAGACTCAGACCAGACGGTGATAGAAGATATAACTAAGACCTCTGCCTCCGAGTCTATGGTTAACCCTAGTGAAGGAAGTTTAATGTCTGAAAATGCGCACAAACCAAAGAAAAAAAATGGACATTATGTTGAAGTTACCTGTGAGAATGGAGAGACTTATTTTGCTAATCATGTGATATGTACAATACCCCTTGGTGTGCTCAAAGAGACTGCCAAGGATCTCTTCCAGCCTTCGTTGCCTCAGTACAAAATGGAATCAATAGAAAGACTGCTATTTGGCACTGTCAATAAAATATTTTTGGAATATGAGAGACCATTCTTAAATCCTGATATTACTGAAATAATGTTGTTATGGGAGAGTCCAACTACACCTGAAGACATTGCCGAGTCGTGGTATAAGAAGATTTACTCATTTAGTAAAGTAACTGAAACCTTGTTGCTGGGCTGGGTGTCAGGGCGAGAGGCTGAATATGTGGAGACATTGACTATGGATCAAGTTGCGGCAGCTTGCACAAACATTTTAAGGAAATTCTTGAATGATCCCTTTGTACCAGAGCCACATAAATGTGTATGGTCAGTATGTCTAGACTTTTAATGTACTTATTGACCTCTGTTGATACTAATTCCAGGGAGTTCATTTTAACAGATTTTTTAATACACATTTAAGTTGGAGTACAATGAAATATAAATATCAATTAGCTGATCTGATGATGATGATGGAGCTAAAATGTGACCCTATAGCAGAGGTCGGCAACCCGCGGCCCGTGAACCTGTCGCTTGCGGCCCGCGAGCCTCCCTGGCTATTTTGTATGTAATATTGACAAACAACAATGTCTGATAAAGTCATAAATATTAACAATGTGCGGCCCGCGTCAACTTCGTAAAGTACTATGTGGCCCTTGGCTGCTAAAAGGTTGCCGACCGCTGCCCTATAGGAACGCAAATAAGTTGAAAAAGCCCACAATCATTAAATTTGCATGGATGTAGCCAGATACTAAATCTTCAATATGTGAGTTAAACCTATTGCATGTATATTTTAATTATTATATTAATATTTATTATATTGTATTATTACAGTACAAGTTGGAACAAGCAGCCCTACACGCGAGGCTCATACACGGCTCTGGCTGTAGGTTCCAGTCAGACAGATATTGAGAGTTTAGCGCAGCCATTATTCAGGAATGTTCGTGATAAAAAGGTGATATATTTTTATTGATTGGTAAAAAGATTAATTTAAGTTTTGATAATCATTAATGCAGAGTGCCCCTGAATATTCAAAAGTTCATAATTGAAATCTCTGCAGCTGACTGCACAAAGGAATAAGGGGGTGTTCATCACGCAAAATAGGTGCATTGGTTGTCGATTTGCGGAAAATACCTAGAAGCATTAACTAACCAAAGGGGGTGTTCATTATATGGTTCAGATTTATGATTTATCGATTCCCCTCTTCCCATTATAAGAATTCGAATTCCTTCTTCCTTTAATGTCTAACGTAAATGGAGGCCCCTCTTTTATCTCTAATGAAAGTAATGAGACAGAAAACACTACAAAATACTGTAGGAGTTGTGAACTTATGAGGACTGACATAGATGGCGTCGCAAGGCACTATACTTTATGATTAACGAATTAAGACTCATTATTGCATGGCGCTATTTACTTCATCTGTTAAAACCTAGGCTATGATAAATTGCATCACTTTGTGTTTCCTTTGATTATGCTAATCAGAAATCTGCTACACATGCAGGAGTTCTTGGATTCAAATCATGGCTAATTTCAAAGAATGAAAGTCACTTTTGTGACGTCCGACTTTCATTTGCGAGCTATTCCGTCCTGGGGGCCGATTTTTGAATTTCGACCACTCGATTTCGTGTATTTCGTTAATTAATATATCCACTACTAGGCATTTAAATTATACTAATAGAATTGAAATCGAGTGGTCAATACCAATAGATTCCAAATTTCGATCGCTCGTATTTCAAAAATTAGCATTTCGCCGTTTTCCACCGATATTCGAGTGACGAAATCGAGCGATCGAAATTCAAAAATCGGCCCCCTGTTCGTCTCACCTCGCCCATTTATATCACAGTCGGCCGACAGTATCCTATTTACCGTCCTCTAGTAAGAAAACTACAAACTGCGTATCTAAGCTGGTATAATTCAAGTAGAGACCTGACATTGTTTTACTGCGTTTTCTATAAACGATAGTCACTCGGCTATTCCCCTCGAGCACCGAAGATTTAGCACTGAAAGTAATCATCAATAGGCTACATGACTAATTTTTTTTTATGGTATCAATCGATCGGGTCTGTTTTTAGGATCAAATGTCTATATGGGACCCATTGCATTAAAGTAACACAAAAGTCAGAAATTGTAGTCAAAGGCCGACTTCACTCGCGAAACGCCCTATACAAAACGGCCAGAGGCCGTGACGTCATCGCCCATCTTGTAGTATGGACAAAACAAGAAAATTGCGTTTTTGTCGGTGAAATATTGCGTTTGTGTATATAGTTGCTATACAATATATTTTTGGATGAAATGTAAGGAATCGAATGGTACCCTTACTTTTATCGTTTTTGGAAAAAAAAACTTAAATTTTGAAACTTTCAGGTCCTGTATTTTTGTAATTTTTCAATATTTTATTTTAATATCCACATTATTGTGATAAATTGCTCGTTTGCTATCTATTTTGGGTGGATCAACTATTTCTTGTTGTTACTCTGTCTGGTCAGCCAAGAGACAATAGTAGCATAATTTGTTAGAAGACATTGTACACCACCTTCTTCTGACACACTTGGTCTTGGTAGCCGACCCTCAATGGAAAGGGTTTATAAGTATCACAAAAAAGTGTGTTTGGTGAATTTAAATGCCTAAAATTCAGGTTTTAAAAAGTGACCCAGGAGAACGTAACCATGGCAACGAGTGACAAGAAAAAGTTGATTTACCCTTTTACTAGATTTTGTTATAAAATTCAACGTCATCATCCGTATGCCAGCCGACGCTGGTGTTTGCGGGCGAGCACACGCACAGCAGCTACTACTCCACTGTGCACGGCGCGTACCTGTCGGGGCAGGCGGCCGCGCGGCGCCTGGCCGCGCCCGAGCCGCCCGCCGAGCGCCGGCTCGAGGCCGACCTCGCCGCCTGGATAGAGGGCATACAGCTAACGTAACGTATCAAACTGAACATGTATAATGCATAAATGACAGGTTATGGGGATTACAAAAAAAAGTACACGGTTATTGGACCTATAATTAGTAAAGATGCCCCGAATAGTGGTTTTGGCCGAATACCGAATATTCGGCTCCTCTCTCGGCCGAATACCAAATATTCGGCATGACATGCGAACATTTTGAGTCACAATTATTATGAAAACTGATCGCCAACAAAGATCAACGTTAGATGACGTTAGCTAAGATATATTTTTGTTGAACAGAATTAATGAATAGAGTCAAACACTCAGACTCATGATAAAAATAAAATGTTTTTTAACCAACAAATGCCCAAAAAATGGTCTTCGTATTTAACAACTTTCCAAGAACACATTCTAAATATACCTACATAGTTTTTGGTTATTTTTATTGTGCAATTTTTCTTTTTAAGTAGGAGCAACAGATATTCGGTATTCGGCCGAATAGTAGGCAACATTCGGCCGAATACCGAATATTCGGCAAAGTGGCCGAATAGGCCGAATACCGAATAGTTGCCGAATGTTCGTGGCATCTCTAGTAATTAGTCTTTTAAGTTTATTGGTTCCTTTGTGTTCCGACAATTAAGCTGTTTGTGAACGTGGGTAATCATATGCTGTAAACTGAAATATGAAAACGAGTACAATAAATACAAAACGATACATTATTATTACTTATTTCATTTTCGTAACACAATGGAATCAACGAACTTAGGATTCATTGCAGGTCCTTAACTACATATGTACGTATTTTTTTTAACAATTCACCCTTATGCCTTTATTAATTGACACTAGAATAATTTTATTGTTCCTAGAGGAGACGAGTAAATAATAAAGACTGCTTATCGCGTTACAAAGTGCACTCGATAGTCTTTGGACTCTCTACTAGATGGCGTTGTATTATAAACGAATTCCGATTTCCTCGACCAGTAAAAACCATCGAGACAGTTAGATAAACATTTATCAGTATTGCAATTTTCTAAGGCCATTCCAAGTCTTTATTATTTAATTGTGTCTGATAAAAGCAATGTTTTGTATTTACGCCTACTGTATACAAATCAATAAATTAGATGGTACCCAAATAATGAGATTTAAGAGGCTTTTTTAAGATTTTGTCTATAGCTTTTGAGTAAAAAATAACAAGCCAAGACAAAATGCTGCAATAATTGGAAACAAATTGTATTAAACGGAAAACATTAGTTAACTCTAAAAATTATACAATGAAGTTACCTTTGCCTTAAAAGAAAATTCTCAATATTCAAAATGGTGCAGTCAGAAAGGTTGTATACATCCTATTTATTTTTAGTTATAATTTATGTAGAAATAAGTAGCAATCAGAAGTTTTTACATTATTCTGTCTGTACCCTTAATAAAAGCTCATGAAACTATATTGCGGAATGAAAATTAAATATCCCTCTAATGGAAAGCTTACACATGTATGTATGTATTATTATATCAGCGTGTCGCGCTCGCACATGAGTGACGACGATCATTTACATACCTTTTTATATAGCAAAGTGCTATTACCAAAACTACTTTATCTTTCTCTTTTTTTAAGTATTAAAACTCATCTGCAGTGTGCGCTAAGCCACGCACACTCTTACGTAGCCTTATGATTATATATACGCTAGCACCTAGGAACATTATCCAGAAGAAAGACATACTTATAACCGATTGGTTGTTTTAATTAACGTCCCACACCACATGGCGATCCTGCCAGGATCGCCATGTAAGGTGTGGCGTCAATTGATACAACTTGTTGGTTGAAAGTATGATTTAATTCTGAAATATGATCCTTAACCTACGGAATATATAGACAGATTATGTGAAGTTGTGTGTAACGTACAGTGCACACCACAAATGTATTTTTTATTTAATTCCGAATGAGATTGTCGATTTTATTTTAAACCAACTGTATAAATGTATATATTTACTGTAGATGGATAATAATACAAAACTTAGTTGACTTTTAAAATATTGCCTTGTAAAGCCTCTTTTTGTTTTGTTTAAATAAACATACCTATTTATTATCAGCGATGCTTGCTTAATAGAAATTAACAAAAGATCTTATTTTACATAGTTTTACAGTACCTATGACGCAAAAATCATGATTAAAATAAATTTTATTACAGCATAAAAGAGCCTGCTCTCTATATTCTGATTGTTTTGTCAGTCAAGTTAATCTCTTTGTAAAATTTTCTCTAATTTTATTTATACAAATGTCAGTTGCCCTTAAGCCCCGTCTCGCGCGGCAAACTATCGAACATTGGCTTGCGCGGCAGCCGCGCGAGCTTGTGTTCGATAGCTTGCCGCGCGATATGGAGACGGGGCTTTACAGTTATAAGATGCGTATCCGACACTATTAAAACGGTAGAAGGACCCCTAACCACCATCTATAAGATTCTTATTTTCATACAACGTGGTGCTATTCCTAAATAATAAAAAATCTAAATAGTGTAATTTTTACACCTCGACGTAGGTCCATGATGTGACTACAAGTGTCGCTAACTACATATACTCTTTGGAGGCCCACTTTGTATGGAAATTATTCTTTATTATTCAACTAATTTACTATAACTAGACATCCCACCTAAGAATTCATTCCATGTGTGTTGTTTACTGCTCAATTTCGTATGAAAATTGTGTTGTACACGTATAGGTACTTGTAATATTTGTCCACTGAAATAATGGGTATTGTATGTCTCTGTTTTATTTAGTCTCATTCAAACCATATCCATGATTGTGTGAGGAACGCATTATGCAGACCGTTCTACATGTTCTATACAAGGATCCTTACATACCTTGTTTTATACATGGATATAAAAAATACTGAGAGGTGTAGTCAACAAGTTTGACAGCTGAATTAGATGGCGCAGTACGGCTACGTAGTCCCTGTAAGCGGTAACTGACTAGGGAACAAATCAAATTATATTTATGAAAATATTTTTTTAAGTAGTCGCACTATAATATTTAAATTATAAACTGAAATAGATATCATACACCAAAGAATATATATGCGACCAAATCCACCGGTTAGGACGTTATAGCCGCGTAAGCTGAAGACGCGGGTTCGTTTCCCATCTGGGCCACCGGTGGATTTGGTCACATTTTCTTTGGTGTAGGATATCTATTTCAGTTTATAATTTAACTAGTTAAAAAACAAATCAAAATATTTTTATAAAATTTATTTGATTTGTTCCATCGTTAGTTACCGCTTACTAATTTACGGGGACTACGTAGCCGTCGTAGTGCGCCATCTAATTCAGCTGTCAAACTCGATGCTATAATATTACCATAGAAATGAAACTCGAACTTTGGGCGTGATTGCAATAATTTTCATTTGTCGAACGAATGAAAACATACTTAATGTTATTTACGGTTTGATCTTGATCTTAAACCGAATGTTTCGTTTTAATTGTAGTTGAATTCTATTGATGTTTAGTTGCATTTATCATTTCAAATCTTTTAAAATTTAATATAAGTATTCTAGTTACCTATTTATAACTACACTAGGTATATGACTTTACTTACCAAGAAAAAAATGTACCGATAGGAAATCTGTACAAGTTGTAGGCACCACTTTTGATTGCTTTTGCCTGGCTATATTACATGAAATTAAGGATATTGATAAGACATGATGATGTATTATATATACAATTTGCTTATAAAATGCATTTTCTAATGTAGAGCAAATTATTAATAAACAAAATTTTCTGTTATGCATTTTCGATCGGATACCTAGGTATATTCAATTTTCTAGTCAGTGAAAGTTTTTTGTATCGCTTTAATAAATCAGTTAGGATGACATGAAATATATTGTTTCATTTTGTTACCTATTTCCTTTAATGGTTGGTAAAATGCTGGCTGTACTTACCTGCCGTTACCGCTTATTATGTCGTCACGGTGAATGCCCATTTGCACAAAGGGTCGGCAACGCGCACGTGACTCTTTTAGCAGTGCAAGCGGGTAAAGAAGACTAATGCTATCTAAGATCTTACATCAAACGCATCTTGGGACATGATGAAACTTATGATGACGGTTCCGTTTTTACTATTTGTCTACGGAACCCTTATAAAAACGGTATTTATTTGTTGCGCCAGAATAGAAACTTCATTAGAAGAGGATGTTATCCATTCTGCAGTTTTATGATAATTATGATACTTATAAAATGTCTGAAATGCCATTGTTTTACAATGTAATCAAGTATGAAGGAATTTGGGCTACACCAATAGGTACTATCCGTTACTATACCTATCAGTTATTAGGTATTTACATGCATAATTGTTGTAGTAAAGGAAACGGTTGAACAAAGATTACTCATCCATGCGGTCAGTTATGCAATTCGATTTTCTTAAAATAAGTGAATTTGAGCTCTTGATTATTTCATGAGAGCTACCTCAAGAAAGGGACCTACGTGATATTATTCAAGGTCAATATTTCGCTCTCCGAGATTTCCACTTGCGCGTAAATTCCAAAATTCCTTAAGAGGGAGCGTAAAGCCAGGAAATTAGAAAAGCTCTTGATTAAAACATGTAAAAATTAAGTATAAAAATAACAGATTTACTTAGTTTTAATTAAAGGTTCTTGATATTTAACTGATCTTATGAAATATTATAGCAGAGTTAATTCAGATATATCTACATACAGTAGAATCGGATTTTAATGCGCCAAACTATGAACATACAGAGACTCCACTCCTTTGACGCCACAACACAAATCCTGGAGGAGCAACTTTGCAATATGTTTAGCAATACACATTCTTATTATTTACATATATCACAACAATTAAATATTGAAACAAGCCCTTGTTTTAACATTTTATTAAAGTGTAAAAATATAGATGTATAATAAAATTAACAAGTACCCAGCACATAAAAAAACTTACACTAAAAATAATAGAAATAAAAATACTTGGTTACAGTTTAAAGCATATATCATGTGATGCTCTTGGTTTGATATACCTATAGTTTGATTGATATAGTTTTCAGGTACTGCAATAACAGTCTGAGATTACAAATTATGATGTCTTGTGATCTAAAATAAAACTAATCATATGTAAGAATGTTAATGTGACACAACAACATTGGGTTGGGCCAAGGCAACATTGGCATCAATTTTATGAATATCTACTTTTTAGATAAAGTTAAATCATAGCATTTACGCCATTCGCCATACGATTAAATAAATAAATGGATAAAATTCAATGTAAAATGGAATGTGTCAGTATAGAACTTATAGAAATGGAAGTATTCAATATATTTTAACATTTTTTAAATATCTTACAATCTGTCTGCCATTATCTAAAAATATGTTATATGTATGTATTGTTGTTTATAACACTATGTTAGTTTTTTTTGTTAGTACAGGTGGTTAACATACATCTAAACAACCCAAGACAATAAATTGAGTATTCTTGATATACATAATTGTATGCATTATATTCATAATGGTCATGGATCAACGAACAACATGCAGTTCTACAGTAGAATTTTTTGTCGTTATTTTAGATAACAATTGATGTTCTGATTCCTGTGACAACTCATGCCATACACATTTACCAATCAGAGGCACCTCTTCTAAAGGAGGCCTAAATGCTACCAACAGGGTCAGACAACAGCCATCACTTGAAGGATCAGCCTCCACATTCAGCAGGCCCAGAGGCCGGTGTTGCCCGACATCAGCTCCAAACATTTCCACCATAAACCTCCTCAATGTTGAGTGCACACTCTTAGCTGGGTTAATTTCACAAACCGGAAAATGTATGGCAGTTTTTTCACTCAACAACACATGGAGCCTGTTCGTACTTCGCCTTTTAATAACTACAATCAGCCTTAGCAGATCTTTGACATGTGGAATAGCAGCAGGTAAAAGGTCTTTGTGCCAACCATTTCCAGGATGACTTTGTTTGTACAATTGAGTCTTTTCAATTAGGTGCAAGATATCATTGGACCTCAAAGTTATCTCTTGCAAGTTTGAAATCCACTTTGCTTGTAATGATTCCTTATCAGCTTTGGCAGGAGTCTTGAGTTCGCCTCCTGTGACGTCAGCGGTGAGCACGAACCTGTACCACATGCCGCCGGCGGTCTCCACGACCAGCAGCGTCGTGGGGTTGCAATGCAATCCTGTTTCTTCAAGCACTTCTCTCATAGTGGCCTGCACTATAGTCTCACCTTTCTCCATTCGTCCTGCGGGCAAGTACCACTTGCCGGCACAACTTTCCTTCGCTTCCTGCATCATTAATATTTCATTTCGTTCGTTGATAATAACACAGGCCACAACGTATGTTACATTTTCTCCGAGTACCGGTTTAAAGTTAGACGGCGTTGTCGGTGTGATGCCTTGAGATTCCGCAACAGAATTTTGATCAGCAATGGTAAAGTCACAGAAGTCTTCGCCTTCCAATCCTAAACCTTCCAGTAACCGAGCAACATTTGTATCTACTTGGCGCGACATATTTACCCACTTTCAATTCTAAAAGAAATGACACAGCGTACTTAACAAATGATTTGACTGATCAATAGTATCGAACTGGATTCGCAGGTTTTGTTTATGCAATTTTAATATCCATTAACGAGCATTAGGAATTTAAACAGAAATATTTCGCACACTTTTGTGTTTACGTCATAATTGTTCCGTTTCCGAATGACGTTTGATTGACAAGTACCCCGCAGGCAATGGATTGGACCACATTCCACAACGTACAGCTATGCGAGGTGTGGCAAAAAAAATCTAGAGGTTAATGAAAATTCCTTGACATCGAAAATTTAACGTATGTTATTGTGTAGAAATTAATTATTAAAGTAATTACTAACATATCTTCTAATATAATAATGAAAACGAGGTCTGCATGTCCACATTATTTGAGACACATTTTATACCTTCGATTTTAGTAGCGAAATGTCAAAATCTGAATGAATGAATCGCCCCGAATGAAGCGATTGACAGCCAGCGGGTCGAGCCGAATAGCTTTTCCTTCCATCATCGTGTATTTGGTGATTTTATAATTCAAATTACGCCAAATTCCAATCAGAAACAATGTCTTTGACTAAAACAAATATGCTGGTATGTACCTGTCTTTCATTAAAATTCATTTTAATAATGTTTATAACTTTTCTGACCGTTACGTAATGTTTCTCTAGGTGCGATCCCTGAGCACCTCGTCCGCTGCTGCTCAGCTCGTGAAACCCCCTGTACAAGTCTTCGGTATGGAGGGTAGATATGCGTCGGCTTTGTACTCGGCGGCCTCCAAGAACAAGTGTTTGGATGCTGTTGAGAAGGAACTTTCCTCGTTCCAGCAAAACATGAAGACTGACGCAAAACTGAAGGAGTTCCTTATCAATCCGACCTTGAAGAGGACTCTTAAAGCGGAGGCCCTTAAACATGTTTCCGGCAAGGTACTTATTTAGGTTTATACATTTTACTAGATTACATGTTTATCCAGTTGTGGGAGTTGTGGGCACTGGGTAGTGGTAAGATTATATGCATAAACTTCACATCAAATCAATATTGCCTACCTATTAAAACTGTCTACCCTTGCTACTGTCTAACCAAGGCTTCCCGCAATGTAAGCTAAGGTTTGGATCTTCGTGGTACTTAAGTATATACAGAATTTGTAAACTCCTATATTATAACATTTAAGAAATACATACATACCTGTTTTATAACTTTTTAGTAACAAAAATGTATTATTAGTGTCTACTAATGCAATATTTTTTTATCATTATCCACAGATCAGCCTGTCTCCTGCCACAGGCAACTTGTTGTGCTTGATGGCCGAGAATGGCCGCCTCGGCAAGCTGGAGGCTGTCATCAACGCCTTCAAGATCATGATGGCTGCCCATCGTGGGGAGGTCACCTGCGAGGTTGTCACTGCCAAACCCCTGGATGCAGGGCAGAAACAGAACTTGGAAGCTGCACTCAAGGTACTAAAGATCACTTCAAAGTTAAAGTTGCTAAAGATAATGTATGTGGAGCCTCAGGAATTAAGTAAATAGGTAGGTCAGTCGTTTTGTTTCTTCAGATTATGTGTCTAGACAGAAAATATAAAGATCTAAAGCTAGTATCAGGATAATAGAAAATCAATAGCTATTAATGAAAGTTTTTTACATTATTTTACTTGCTTGGTTTATGTGAAGCTATAATACATATGTTTTTTTTACTACTTACTAAGTTAAATTGTAATAAATATCGCTAATTGTTACACTTGAATCAATATTTGTCGTTCATTTCCAGAAATTCCTGAAGGGCAGTGAGACTCTGCAGCTGACGGCTAAGGTTGATCCCTCCCTCATGGGAGGAATGGTTGTCTCCATCGGTGACAAATATGTGGACATGAGTGTTGCCAGCAAAGTCAAGAAATACACAGAGCTCATCAGCACCGCTGTTTAAATAATTTAATCAATAGTTGTCAAGCATAACCTAGTGAAACATACATTAAATTAAATCAATTGAAAATCGTTTATATTTGTTTTAATAAGTAATTTAACCTAGTATGACATGTAGCAGACATAACATACAAGATCAAAAAATTAATTAAGAGCATGACCATAATTTTTTTGACAAGCTAGTAAGAGAAGGGTGCATTTGCTTCATATGTATGTATAAATCATTCCCATTTCTGGGTATCCCACAAAATATGGGAATACACCAATAAATCTTGTTAAAACAATTGTAATTATTTAAGACTATTCCAGTTTTAAAACAATCAATCATTTATTACACAATGGCAAAACCAAGAGTTGTGTTCAGTGTTTGATATTTACTATTAGAAGGTTGATTGACTTTATGGCAGACTACACAACTTCTTACGAGTCTGATCACATAACTTCTATGCTATTGCTATAGTTCGTTTTTTTTAGCATTAGAAATAAGATAAACAATCTTGATGTGTCTTTTAATTGAAAAACACATTTTAAAAATAAGTTACAGCAAATATGTAACAATTATGAATCTAATAGGATCATTTATATTCTTCTGCTTTCATAAGTAATAGTTACTGATTTTTAAAAAGCATTTTTCAATTAAAAGACATGTCAAGATCGCTTACTCGATCGCTATCATAGTAAGTTTATTCTATAAAATTAAAACCGCTTAATGAGTTGGTAATAGTTAATTATTACCAATCTGCAAGGAAATAAAATTCTAAACTTTTATTATTTTAGTCACTGTCTACTAAATGTTTTGCCAGAGAAGTCTAAAGGAAGGTAATGAAAATTTCCTTTTTTTTCTCGGATTGGTTAGTTTGCAACAGCCAAGTTATTAGGAATGGAAATGAAATGCAAATACTTAAGAAAGAAACTGAAAATTTTATTGTGCAACCTGCACATCAAAAAAAACTTAAACATAACAAAAATACTCTCCTTATAACACAAGTTATATTTCTTTAGGATCAACAACAATATTTTCATCTGAGATCATTGTACAATCAGGTTCTGCGAGATCAGTTTTATTAAAATAAGATAATATTTATTAGCCTTCTGTTGGGGGTGCATCTCCTTTTAGAAGCGCGTTTTCGGCTTCTAGTTCGGCTATACGAGCTCTAGCAGCCTCCAACTCGTCCTCTCCGCCATCAGTGCCTAGATGTTTCCGCATATATTCCAAGGCATCCTCGGGCTTGTCTGGTTCTTCATATAAACTGACTAACACTTTAGTAAGAGCATCCATAACTCCGGCTCTTTCTAAATATCTTCTGAACTCTTCGCGTTTAGAATCAATTGGCTGCAATAAAATATGTGAATGGGTGTGAATTCAAATTTATTGAAAAGGAAGGTAGGTAGTGTCCAGATAACGTATTTGGTTAAATTTGTTAATTCAGAATAGTTAAAGGAAATATACCTTGTTGAAATTGGGCATGTCGTTTGAATTAAAAGATAAGGGTAAGAATATATTTCATTTATGAGTAAAAATTTATAAAATAAAAAGCTCACCTTATAAGATGACATTGTAAAATTTTACTGCAGTTTCCGAGGGCAGAACAATTGTTGACTTATTGTAATTATTTCACGAGACTACTTCTAGAAGAAATAGCAAAGCTTTCTTCAATTTGCAAAGCCGATCTCGCACAACACAACAACAAAATAGTCAATATTTTTCAAAGCGAAGTAAAGTGACGTATGTTGTCTATGCAATATTACGTCCGTTATCAAAGAGAATATCCGTTACTTCCGGTTTAGAAATAGCGGCGAAAAAACAAATGAATATTATTATACTTGGTCAACCAGATCTTGACTTTAGAAAAGGCGGCAAATTTGAAAAATGTAGGCGCGAAGGGATATCGTCCCATATAAAATTTGAATTTCGCGCCTTTTTTTACTGACAAGATTTGGTCCCTTAGGTCGCATTGTCCGATTAACTAGTCCGATCAATCGGAATACGAATATTTTTTTTTTCTGTTGGCTCGATTGATCGGACTATATGACCTTCTCAAATCCTGTCAGTCCTACTATCGGAGTAATGGGATTTTAAAAGTTCGTCTAGTTCGATCGATCGAACCACGAGGTTGTTTTTTCTTCCTGTTGGATCGATTGATCGGACATAACACTTAGCAAAATATCAAGTCTACGGTTATGTTATGTCACATAACATAACCGTAGACTTGATATTTTGCTAAGTCCGGATGACACATAAAGGTTATCTTATCTAATCTTAACTCATTACTAAACACTGGCATTTGATAAACTTTTCTATATTTTATTTGATGCGATGTCAGTTCATAATATCAACATCTGATCAATGTCAATTTATTGAACCGGACGGACGGAAGATGGAGGAAATAATAGATCACAACAAAATTGTATTCTTACGCCGTAAAGGTGGTTGCGTACTACTGAATAAAGGGCATCAATACCATAAAAATAAAACGTATAAAAAAGGGCCATCAGTATGGACATGCTGTAATAAAAAAAACACAAAAACCATAACCTACCGGTCGGACAAACAGGAAAAATAAAAATTGTGTGATCGGATTAAGAGGATTTTTCAAGCTCTCGTGGCTCGATCGATCGAACTAGACGAACTTTTAAAATCCCATTACTCCGATAGTAGGACTGACAGGATTTGAGAAGTTCCTATAGTCCGATCAATCGAGCCAACAGGAAAAAAATATATTCGTATTCCGATTGATCGGACTAGTCAATCGGACCATGCGACCTAAGGGAAAATAAATTTCCGATTACGCCAAGTTAAGTGGAGTCCAGACGAGACAATTTTTCGCCAATCTGATGAAATTGTCCGATCGAATCGGTAGATTTGCTCAGCTCGTCTGGATACGGTTTTAACTTCTTTGTTTTAGAACAGCTGGGGCAAATATTGATACCCGAACAAAAGTCCACAATTGAACCAAGCAACGTAGCGAGAGTGCAATCTTGAGCGTTGCGAGTGTTTCAAGGTGCGATAATCTATTCTATCAGCCAACATGAGCAATCAACCCAAATTTGGCATCAACTTACTTTGCCACTCTTGTGGAAAAAATGCAATTTTATCATCAGTTTTTAAAGGATGAGATTGTGGTAAAAAAGGATTTCTATCTTAAATGGATAAAAAAACTAAATGCACCGTACTTACCACGACATGTCGAAAGAAATGGGACGGCAGGGAAATACTCTTAATAAAAGAACAGCAACACTTGTGTAAAATTGTATTTTTGTAGTGCCACAAACGCATTTTTGTGACATAGAGACCAATACATAGTTTTAAAGTTTTAAGCTCTTGAAATCATTAGATTATTAATTCAGTAGGTATCATAACTTTGCATAGGTCATGAAACTAAGGTGCACCATTATCATATTTCGTAATTTAATTATTAAATTACCACATTCAAAGCTATCTGTAACTTAGAGAATTAACGTTAATGTAAAGTTAAGAAAATAAAATGCAAGCTGTATTGCTAAAGTAAAATACTTGTGTTTTAGTGTAAAGACGAGTTCACATTACGCTCTTAGTTTGCGGCTGACGCTAACCATCGGTTGGTTCACACATAGGGTTTGCAATCCGGATCCGGAATGTATGAAATTATTCGGATCTGGATCCGGATCCACGGATCTTCCCATACATTTCGGATCCGTCGTGCAAACCCTATTCACACATGTACAGTACCCGGTTGCGGACTAGGAGCCTAATGTAAACGCGCCATAGAGTAGCGTAAGTATTAAGATTCGTCGTCACTGCCTTGCGGTTGCCTCGCCTTGGGTCCGCCAGCGCGCTTGGCCATGATGATCTGGTCCACCTTGAGGATGGTAGTGGCCGCTTCCACGGCGTACTTCAGCCCCCACCGCTTGAGTACGAAGGCGTCGAAGATACCCTTTTCTTTGGCGTCACATACGCCGTTATTTTCTGATTCGATGTCGTACCCGGCGTTCTTGTTCCCTTCCTGAGAATTATAAAAACACTGAATTAATTTAACAAAACTAATTTCCACGAATAGTTGGGATTTTTCAAATTTTGGTGACAGTCGTCACACCTCAATGGACACAGAATAATTTGATTTGAAGTCGTTATACATTTCATATTTAGGCGAGTCCGACCGGTAAGTTCTTATAGCAAGGTAAAATTAGGTATGGAAAAAAAACAACGGGTTGCACTCAGGGAGTGCCGGCAGAAGTGAAAACTCAATGACTATTGCAAAATGCACTATGTATAATTGAGGTTAACGCCATCTAGCGTTAGCGTTAATTACTTGAAACCCCTAAGCACATCACTGTTAGTACTCTAGTTATATTAATACCAGTTAGAGCGAAACTCACTAGATGGCAATTAAATCAATAAAGAAAAACTCAATGACATTACATGTATTAAAAGTTTTTCGATCAGGTCACGTGTCCGTCTTACGGTCACGTGATCGTCTTACGCAACATTTTTTCCTCACCTCAAAAAGTGCACAGCGCCGCTAAAGAAGTTTTCACTTCAAAAATGATCAGGTTTTGTAAGGTTTTCTCCCTCACCAGACAGGAGCCCGGCACAAAACAAACGGTGAATTGTCGTTTTTTAAGCTACCAGTGGTTTGCGAGAGGTAAGTTGGTATCTGCTTGTATTTCGATGGTTCGTTTTAACGTTAAACAGACAGTTAGGTAGGTAGGTAAGCACCCCGCCCGGCCACTACTAGATACGAGTGCCACTACCACGATAGTTTTTTGTGCATAAGTCATAGTTGACAACCCTAGAGCGACCGCCGAGCGTAGGTATGAAAAGTGAAGTACATACATGTGATTGACTTCTGTACTGTATCTGTTTTGTGAGCCCGGGTCTAAAGCATGCAAAGCTCTTCATGCAAGGAGTAGACTCCGGCTGGAGCAAAAAGCTTTGGAAACTTAGCAAAAGACAACTCCAAATCATAACGGGGGTGTTCACTGGCCATTACGGGGTCAAGGGAATTCTGACCAAGATGGGACATTCTGACAACACCGATTGTCGTATGTGTGGCGAAGAGGAAGAGACAGTGAAACACTTAATGTGTGAATGTCACGCCCTCGCCAGACAAAGAATGAAGGACTTTGGAGCAGGATATCTGGAACCAAAGGACTTTAAAACGCTACCCATGAGCTCCATCATCCGACACATGGATATGGTGGGAAAAGCTCTTGAGTAGCTGTCGGATCTTCTCCAGGGGGTAATTGCACAAAAGATCCCTATGGGTCGAAGTGTATCCGTAAGGGCCCCCGAAAATAATAAGATAAGAGCCCGGGTTATGCTCGTACCTTGTGCGCCTTGTAGATGTGGTTGATGGCCTCGGTGGCGTTGGCGCCCGTGTTCTCGGCGAGCGCGCGCGGCACGGCCTCGAGCGCGCGCGCGAACTTGCGCACCGCGTACTGCGCCAGTCCGGGCAACGTGTCCGCGTGCTGCAGCAGCCGCGCCGCCAGCGCGATCTCCGTCGCGCCGGCGCCGGGCACGAATCTGGCAACGTCACCGTTGTTATAGCTGGTCAAGCAAATTTGTCAGTAAAGCCAAGCCAAGTGCGAGTCGGACTCGCGCACGGAGGGTTCCGCGCCATCAACAGAAAATAGAGCAAGACAAGCAAAAAAACGGTCACCCATCCAAGTACTGACCCCGCCCGACGTTGCTTAACTTCGGTCAAAAATCACGTTTGTTGTATGGGAGCCCCACTTAAATCTTTATTTTATTCTGTTTTCAGTATTTGTTGTTATAGCGGCAACAGAAATACATCATCTGTGAAAATTTCAACTGCCTAGCTATCACGGTTCGTGAGATACAGCCTGGTGACAGACGGACGGACGGACGGACGGACAGCGGAGTCTTAGTAATAGGGTCCCGTTTTTACCCTTTGGGTACGGAACCCTAAAAAAGGCGCGAAATTCATATTTTCTAAGGGATGATATTCGCTTCGCGCCTACATTTTTCAAATTTGCCGCCTTATTCCACTGACAAGATCTGATTGACCAAGTATATAAACCTTTCGCAACACACTACAGCCGCTTCGACCAGCCAGCCTGCCAACCTACCATATTGGAAAGCATGGAGTTTCATTTTAACACATCCACTGCCAAGAACCCGCTAGGTGTGTTAATTTCGAACTGGAAATGAGGCGATTGGCACTGAAAGTGTTAAGTTAAACTGTGCGCACCTGTGACCGTCTTAGGTGAAGTAAAAAAATTAAAATTAATACAACAAATTAAATTAACATAGTCACTGTGTGACAAAACCCCTTTAAAATTAAGACTAAAAAAAAAAAAATTAATCATATTTACAATTACAATTCTTCAATGATACAGCAAAAAATTTTTTAAAGAGTCAGCAATATACATACCGCCCATCTCTAGCACTGTTCTTGAATGTGTTGACGCCGTCATCGATAGCTCGCTCAATATCGTCCATGTAGTTGTCGGTGGAGCCTCTGATGAGCACAGTGGAGATGCGCGACTCGGTGCTTTCCATACGGAATATGACGACGCGAGTGTCACCCACCTCGTCTACGGCGACTATGTCGCAGTAGCCGAGCTCTTGGGCTGTGGGGGTGGTCAGTCTGGGTAGTACCTGAAAAAAAAAGATACATAAAGTTTTTAAAGACAATTTTAATTATTTCAATTTCTTGATTTATTTTTAACCATTCATCTGCATAAGTTATTATTAGGTGAATGGAATAATTATGAATTAATTTACAAATTAGACTGCCTTATGGTGCCCTCCTAAACCAAATAACGCTATCTCAATAACAAATTATTTTGAAAATTGAATTATGAGCTATAGCAACTAGAGCATAAGATATCAATGAATTTTCTTTTGAGATAGCACTATTTGGCTTAGTATAGTGGCTGTCTTAAGGGATGTTATTCATAATTTAGTTTAGACCATAATGATGTCATTAGACTTGCCTGTAAACATTTTTTTAGACTGTCTCGTTCTGGATAGCAATTTATTAACATGCCATTATTTATATTGGTTACCTATAACACTGATGGCATGTTTAACAGTTTGTTATACTTATACTGATCATCCTCATCTTCACGTTTTCTTATTTTTTCAGTTTTTCCTTAATAATTTTAATTTTATATACACATCAATACTTACAGTAGCATTAACAGTCTTGGCAACACGTCTGAGGTCGAATTTCGATGGAAGACGTACAGCCATAATTCCATATTTGTTCAGTAAGTGCAGTGCCATGTCACCAAACTTCGCGCCCGCTACAATAACCTTTACACCAGTGTCGGCAATGTCTTTGATCTGTTTCTCCAAAAGAGATTCCTCGCCTCTGCTAAAGTTGAGAAGTTCATCAGCGCTTTTGATGAGGACTGTTCCTTTGGTCTCTGTTTGGGTAATGTCAATGGGGCATGAGTATATGGCTATCTTAGCTTTCTCGGCAGATGTGACATCTCCTTCGACTTCGCGCTTGAAAACCATTCCCGAGAGAACATCAGACTGCAGGAGACCAGCTCCGAGAATCTGGAATTTGTAAAGTATTTTGATAGCTGTTTTTTTGTTAAGCCATAAATAAAAAACTAGCCTTCGACTCATGCATTCTACCCTGTCTTACATATGGCAGTCAAACATGGTCACTCACAGGAGATATCTTCAAACGAATTCAAGTATGTCAACGGTCAATAGAGAGAAGTGTCCTTAACATAAAATTATCAAACAGAGTTAGAAACACAGAGATAAGAAGAAGAACAAGATTTATAGATGCGGCAATACATATACCGAAACAAAAATACAATTGGGCAGGGCACATCGCCAGGATGAAAAACAACAGATGGACAAAAGTAGCAACAAATTGGAATCCAAAAATTGGTAAAAGAAAAAAGGGCAAACCAAAAACAAGATGGGAAAAAGACCTAATAGAAACAATAGGAAAAGACTGGAAAGAAAGGGCAATAGATAGACAAGAATGGAAGAGAATGTTGGACAAATACTTAAATATATTAGAAAAAGGCGATTCGAAAGAGGCCTAGGTCAAAAAGACCTTACGAACATGCATGTAGAAATATATATACACATATGATGGTTAAATGAAATGTTAACAGTTCGTATAATAATAATAATAAATAGAGAAAAAAATACATACATTGCTCACTCCATACATCAGTTTTAGTACCAAAAAGACTATTAGCATCTAGCATCGAGTAGCAGAACTATCAGTACTACTACTTGACAATAGATGTAGCACCGACCGGAAAGTCTTATGCTGTAGAGATAACACTTTCCGGTCGGTGCTACATCTATTGTCAAGTAGCAGTACTGATAGTTCCGCTACTCGATGCTAGATGTAGACACTGAAATTAATAGTCTAACTGATGTATGGAGTGAGCACTCTTGTCTTACTACATTTCTCTATTAAGCCAAGAGATCATAGTAAAATCCATTAAATCTAAAAAATGATAATGACTTCAAGACTAACAAAAGAGACCATTAGAATATCACTAGCAAATGTTTTTTTAAACAAAACCTGTTACCTTGCAAATTCTGACGTTGTCCACATTGAATGTAGTTTTCTCTGGCAGGATGGCAATGCACGCCTTAGCAACAAGTCCGGCAATGAAATCCTCGTTGCCATATTGTTTAGCCATGATGGCCGGCCTCACAATCTTAATAACTTCATCTGTGTTTTTGATGTCCTTGATCTCATGGCAGACAAGATCAGGTAAGATTTCAAGGCACTTTTCGAGGGCAATTTCATAGCCCTCAGCAATCTCACTGGTGGTCACACCAAGACGGAGAAGTTCCTCTGCTGCTTCCAGGAGAGCTCCAGATATTACAATGGCAAAGTTGGTACCTAAAACCAGATGTGGTGTTAAAAATTCATTTGCTTGCTTAACCTTTTAACCGCCAGCAATTTTTGATCGAGCATGCTCGTGTCGCCACCGACAATAATTGTACCACGCAGAGTAAGGTTGGCATAGTTACGGGAGTTATAAATGTGCTGTAAAAACCAAATCAGATCTTTGTCTTATTTATCAGACTGTGGCGAAATGAGCTGGATATATAATGTCTTATATATCAGACTCTGGCGGTTAAAGGGTTAATGAAGAAAAAAAGCAGCCTATATATCACACTGTGGGCATAGACCTCCTTTTATTGTATGTGTTTGGGCACTTTGGGCTGTAGTGCCCATGCTATCCCATAATTAGCCCAATTGGAAGTGACACTGCCTTAATGTGAGGAGCATGGGCACTTTATGTTAATGTATACTTCTCATCTTAGCACTTTCCTGGTCACATCTTAAAGATACCTAATAAACAAGCCTTATTGAGCTTACTGTGGGGCTAGGTTGATTTGTGTAACATTGTTGTATAGAATATATATGTATAGTTACATATCAATAATTTAAAATCACTAAAAAAGAAAGTACCATCTCCAACTTCAGCATCTTGCATCTGACTGCCCAGGACCATGAGCTTGGCTGCAGGGTGCTCTACATCCAGTTCTCTGATAATGGTGCCGGCATCACTCGTCACGAACTGCTTGTCAATGTGGTTAATGATCATTTTGTTCATGCCATTTGGACCATAGGCAGAGCGCACACTTTGTGCAAATTGCTTACAAGCAGTTATGTTCCGGTATACAGCTTCTTCTAAGCCAGAGAACATCTGAAAATGGCAAGTAGCATGGTGAACGGTACCTATTTACAAATTAATGTCGATATTATCTATAAACATGCTTGTCTGATACACAAGTTTACATAAATAAAAATTATGCTATTGAACTAAGCATTGTTATTATATACCAGATATACTACATATTCCCATGGTAAATACTTCGACAAAGCCTTTAGTTTCTCAGTTAAAACTAAAACGAAATGTTAATTAAAAAAACTAATCGTCACAGTGCTACTGGGTTCACATCCAGATATTTTGAAAAATAAGCATAAGTTAAACCATTAAATTAGTGTTTTCGACAATTTGCAACTCAGTAAACAATTAAACATATGAATTAGAGCAGTATGCTATGTACATAAAGAAATAAAAGGAAAAATAAAACCATAATTTCCGATACACATGACATGAGAGAAGTAAGGTTATAATTTACCCGTGCTCCATCTTTCATCATTGAGGGTACACCCGGGGCTCTTGGAACATGTAAAGCCATCTTTTTGGATTATTGAAACAACTTCAACTTAAAACCCAACAACTATATTTCAATTCAGTTACGAACAAAAAGATAGTGAACAAAATGAATCACACGACCGACACCGACATTAACCACAGATAAGATAAAATTCACGACTTCACGTACATCAACTACCAATAGTACCAATCGCTGTATACTGGAAAAACGCAATAACGCCAATGCAGTGAACAAAACTTTGAAAATATACTCTGGCAAGCCAACTTTGTCAATAGAAAAAGGCGCAAAATTCAAAATTTGTTAAGAGATTGATTCTCCAACCCAACAGAAAACCAATATTTCAAATTTATCGCTTTCTCGTACAGAAAGCTAGTTTGTCAGAGTTTAATTAAAGAGGATTTCTCGCAAGCTTCTCGTAAACACTCTTGCCTTCTTTTTCGCTTCGATTAATCAGTGGCAACTATAGCTGGTGACCCAAATCTTGCCAGTAAAAAAAGGCGCGAAATTAAAATTTTCAAATTTTCCGCCTTTTTCTACTGTCAAGGTCGTTGACCAAGTATAGTTTGGTAACTTTTGTCTCATTCTAAAAATATAATTATACTTCCATCTTACTCTGTTGTGTTGATAAATCCACCATTATCCACCTGTAGAGCCAATTTACCTAGACTCCCCAAGAGACACCAGACAGCCTACACCTCATGGCAACCATCGTTTTGTAAAGTTTGTCAAAGGACTCTACTGTCTCATTTCAAACATCGACAGAGAGAATCATACTATATTAAGGCCCCAGTACACAAAGGGCCATCGCCGGCCACTCCAAGGGACGCAGCCATGCGGTAGAATGAGATAGCAATATTACTTGCTCCCTCTAACGCATAAATGCGTCCCTTGGAGTGGCCGGCGATGGCCCATTGTGTACTGGGACCTTTACACTAGTACTAGCACTCAAAAGAGAAGGATGAGTATAGTTTTTCTGGCTCTTAATGACTGATAAATTGGTTTGACCAACTTTACTTATAGATACGAGCAACTTGCAACGGATTGGGGGGTTCTTGGTAAATAAAATAAATAATAAATAAAATAAAATTAAAAGGAACTATAGGTATTATATTATTGATAAGGCGCATTTGACATACCAAACTATTTATTCATAAAAATATACCGTACATTCAGGTTATAATCTAACAGTCGATTATGATATCACTAAAAATAATTTGTGATTAAATAGGAATTAGTACCAAATAGTAGTTCCAAGTAGTTCTAATAAAGGTGATTTTCCATCCAGTTAGATGCTAAGATAACTCTTTAATATGTAAAAAAACAATACAAAGGATACAGAAAAAAAGAGGTTAAACAACAGGCGGTCTTATCGCTAAAGTGGAGTCCAGACGAGACAATTTTTCGCCAATCTGATGAAATTGGCCGATCGAATCAGGACGTGCGGACGCAAACGCCAATTTGATTCCCCGATCAAATCAGCAGGTGCGGACACAAAAGTGCCAATTTTCGAAGTTAATATTTATGGAATGGAAATTGGTAATTAAATTGTGTACGTGTGGACGCTAGATGAGATTGGCGCCAATTATTTTCCTGATCAAATCGGTCGATTTGATCAGTCCGTCTGGATACGGCTTAAAAAGCGGTCTCTTCCAGACAACCTTTAAGTAGCGGAAACTAATAAATTTAGGTCATCTCAGTAGGTGTTTCAGATGCAATAAAAGAATTCTAGCACACACAACAAAATACCATATATACAGGGTGGATTTTCTATTTGGGTCAGTGAGGGCAGCTACCAGATCCCGTGCTGCTACGAGAAAACGGTCTTAGAAGACCTTCCCTCGATTTCAAATTAATGAAGATTAGCTTTTACAGATTTTGAAAAAAACATACAGGGTGCGAGAAAAAGGTCATTTTTGACAAACTTTTTTTTTGACGCCAATCGATCCCATTCCTATTGAGGATCAAAAGCTTGTATGGAACCAAAAAAAAATTCCGGCTATAAAAGCCACAAATCGAGGAAAACTTTTCCCATACAATTTGTATGAAAATGAAAACTTTCATTTTTCACATGCTATTTTTGTATGCCAATCGATTCCATTCCTATCCAGTATCATTAGTTTCCTAGGGGTCAAATTTCGATAATGTACTAAAAAGCCACAAATTAATAAAAACTTTTTCCATAAATTTACTATGGAGAAAACGTGAAATTTTATTCACGATTTTCTATCTCGCCCATCAGTCTTACAGCAATGTCTTCATACAGTATTATGACCCTTAAATGTAACAGAACTGATTGGGCAAATAGAAAAATGTGAATAAAATTTCACGTTTTCTCCATAGTAAATGTATGGAAAAAGTTTTTATTAATTTGTGGCTTTTTAGTACATTATCGAAAGTTGACCCCTAGGAAACTATTGATACTGGATAGGAATGGAATCGATTGGCATAAAAAATAGCATGTGAAAAATAAAAGTTTTCATTTTCATACAAATTGTATGGGAAAAGTTTTCCTCGATTTGTGGCTTTTCTAGCCGGAATTTTTTTTTGGTTCCATACAAGCTTTTGATCCTCAATAGGAATAGGATCGATTGGCATCAAAAAAAAAGTTTGTCATAAATGACCTTTTTCTCGCACCCTGTATGTTTTTTCCAAAATCTGTAAAAGCCAATCTTCATTAATTTGAAATCGAGGGAAGGTCTTCTAAGACCGTTTTCTCGTAGCAGCACGGGATCTGGTAGCTGCCCTCACTGACCCAAAAAGAAAATCCACCTGTATAATAGGGTCATTGAGCTAGTTTCCGTCCATGCTCTAGCTTTCGACCACAAGTGGTCAAGTTTGACGGATTAGCAAATAATATATTTCATTTTTAATTTACTACTTGCGAAATATCATTTTTATATATTTTCAATAAGTCAAAATTTGTGCAGAAATGTACGTTTATATTCAAATTTCGTCAAGTGGACGAATACTAGCGCAAAAAAAAAATGATAATATTGATATACCTGTGGATACAGATACATGTGCAAGTTCCTGAAAGTTTCGAAAAAGTTGCAATGTTTCGAAAACTTCGTGAAAATTTGACAGTAATATAAGAACTCTCCATTTTATGTTACGAAAACTTTCAGTCCCCATTCAAAAATGTGAGGTTCTGAAACTTTCGACAAATTAGTACAGTCACGCTCCGTGATTGTTACCTACGCCATTTAGGGTTCTAGCTAAATTGGACATTCCGTAGCGTAAGTATGGAACAACCAATTTAGCTAAGTTAGGACCCTAAATGGCGTAACAATCCCATGTGGTGACTGTTCTACCTGTGAGTCTTAGGGCGCGTGTACACGGTGCCGCCTCCGCGCCGCCGCCGCACCTTTGCGCTATGTACACGAGACGCGTAAAGCCCGCCACCACGCCGCCGCCGCGCCGCCGTCGCACCTTCGCGCTATGTACACGAGACACGTATAGCCCGCCGCCGCGCCGCCGCCGCGGGTTTTACGCGTCTCGTGTACATAGCGCGAAGGTGCGGCGGCGGCGCGGAGGCGGCACCGTGTACACGCGCCCTTAAGGGGCCCAAAAATTATCAGTTCGCTGGACGATGTCAGCCTGTCAGTTATTCGCCACTGACCGGCGAAGGCGGCGAACTGGTAATCTGTGGGCCCCTTAACACATATGATACAATAAAATACTGACGTCGTTCTGTGGGAAAGTCGACCTTAAGAAGTTACGATATTATTAACTAAATGTGCAACAATACAAAATTAATATTCTGGACATAAGCGTCAATCACCTTTACGAGTTTTACGACCTTATATACAGAACACGGCACAATTCACGGAAATGATAAAATTCATCTAAGAAATTTGTTGCACGAGAGCTTTGGCACGTCTTTCTGGTTTGAGAAACATATCTCGTAAGTACCGACATTGTAAAAATATCAGGATAATATTGGAACACCTTTCTTAAAGTTCAAACTAAGACACAAAAATTAATATCAGAGACGACTAAATGATATGGACTGCAATCTCCATTCAATATTGCGTTCCTTCAGAATAAATCAGTTTTTATCATTTACTCGTCTTTGACAGCCTGTTAAGTTCATACAATGTTTTTCTGCAGATGTTATATAAAAATACGGTTACAAGGTAATACCCTAAATATTTTAATGCACCAGAACAAATCTAAACATGTAGTAAGAATTACCTATAATCTATCACTAAACCTTTTTCTAGCTTTACTATCTCTAACATCACAGGAAAGGTCCCCCTATCAAATAAAAACCTACCTAAATTCGCCACAAAAAACTTTTAAACAAATCTAAAATTATAATAATACTGATTTTATAAAGCAAATAATATATTGAGCCATCATGATGATAAAGGGACTACTAATGTAACAATTTTTCCACCAACTTGTCTTGTCGTTGCAATTTGTTAAATTATCGGAATACCACTAGAGTTCGACCGAGAAAAGTCTGCAACGATTTTGATAGCAGACGCAGTGCACGTGTTATTTTAAACGTCAAACTTCAATGAAATTATGACGTGTAAATAACACTTGCACTGCGTGTGCTATTAAAATCGTTGCAGACTTGTCTTGGTTTAACTCGATCTCTGATAAGCGGTATACAAAAGCAACAAGTCAACAACATTTCACTCAACTTATCTTAAGCCATACTCATAGAGAAATATAGTAAGACAAGAGTGCTCACTCCATACATCAGTTCAGACTATTAATTTCAGTGTCTACATCTAGCATCGAGTAGCGGAACTATCAGTACTGCTACTTGACAATAGATGTAGCACCGACCGGAAAGTCTTATCTCAACAGCATAAGACTTTCCGGTCGGTGCTACATCTATTGTCAAGTAGCAGTACTGATAGTTCCGCTACTCGATGCTAGATGCTAATAGTTTTTTGGTACTAAATCTGATGTATGGAGTGAGCAATCTATGTATTTTTTTCTCTATGCCATACTTTAGGATACAGGTGTCTGATGGAATGAGAGAGCTATGTATAGCTTTCATTATAACGTTTATAACTGTGGCTGCTTTGTGGTAAATTGGTTGATCTGAAAAACGATTTACATTAAATTAAGAACAATTGAGGAGTGTCTTTTCAAAAGGGTTTATTTTTTCTGGGAATCTATTTCTAAATTGGACCTTAAGTTTTCTTGAGCAAGGTTCTCTCTAGAAGTACCGCTAAGAAAAAAATAAACCCTTTTGAAAAGACACTCCTCAATAAGGATGGCTTTGCGTATGATCGTTAATCAGTACACCGCGCTGTACGCTGTACTCACTGTTTCGTTTCGGCTCATTCAGACTCAATGTTTTCTATTAAAACATATTGATGGAAAAAATATGTTGAGGTCGTATAGAAAATTTGCTACGTTTGTAAACCCTATATATACTATTCACATCAAACGAGCTACCTCGCGTTTCACTATAGTCAAAGGAAATTGAATCTTCAACGTAGCAGTTACATTGCATATTTCAGTGGCAGCGAGCATCTGCGGCTTCTAGCAACCATTTGCGTTACCACACTCCCTTGTTTGCCAGACAAAAATCGACCTTGACGTTTTATAATTAGAATTGAATTTTGGTTGTTAATTTCGGACGCGATATCGCATCTCTGGGAGATATGGACTTAACTACTGCATACTCTGCATAGAAGGTTCAAATTCCTGTAAAGACCTGCAGGATCGACTCTAACCGTTTAATGTGAATCGTGCTTATATTAAACTCAAGGCAAGTGGTCAAGCCTCAATTTATAAGTATTTTAGGGGACCATTAACTAATTCTTACCCACAAAACCCTTTTTCTATTCCTTCCGTCTTAATATTATGCCTTTAAGATACAAAAAATAGTACTATGCTAGTATGTAAGGTAATATTCATATGATAACTTGCTTTAGGCAGAAAGGTTGAAGTCTAATCGTTTCTCTAAATAGTTTGTACTTTATTCAACGTTCTAATATTTTTGATGATACTTCAAATGAACGAACTATATTACTAAAAGTACTTATTAGAAGACATCATCACAATACAATTTTTAAATGCTTAAAGTTTTTTATTTTTTTTTAAGTATAATCTGCAATCGGCTGTTCTAGCCATAATCAGATGGTTTATGTTTTTTTTTAATTATTATTTAGGGTGGTGTTCCACTGAGCACCATCACCAGTTTGCGTGGGGGCTTGTTGCTTAAAGTGGCATCCAGAATTTAGACAGAGCAACCTGTAATTTTTTATTTATTTAGGCATTTCTTGCAAAAAAAGGTACTTACGGTTGAATCATAAAATTCATAGAAATAAACGTTAGGTACTAAAAATCTTAATAAAATATTTACCTACAGCATTTTTTATAATAACGTGCTGGTAATGTCATCAAATAATTACTTCTTAAAACCACTATGTGCCTTCGATTAGAAGTTAATTTACAAAAACTGTCATGAATATACCTTATTCGTTCTGGTTTATTTGTTAATCTTTTATTACGGTTCTAAATTTAACCCTTAATGATAAGATAAAAATAAGATACAATAAAAAAAAGCGGCCAAGTGCGAGTCGGACTCGCCCATGAAGGGTTCCGTATTTAGGCGATTTATGACGTATAAAAAAAACTACTTACTAGATCTCGTTCAAACCAATTTTCGGTGGAAGTTTGCATGGTAATGTACATCATATATTTTTTTTAGTTTTATCATTCTCTTATTTTAGAAGTTACAGGGGGGGGACACACATTTTACCACTTTGGAAGTGTCTCTCGCGCAAACTATTCAGTTTAGAAAAAAATGATATTAGAAACCTCAATATCATTTTTGAAGACCTATCCATAGATACCCCACAGGTATGGGTTTGATGAAAAAAAAATTTTTGAGTTTCAGTTCGAAGTATGGGGAACCCCAAAAATTTATTGTTTTTTTTCTATTTTTGTGTGAAAATCTTAATGCGGTTCACAGAATACATCTACTTACCAAGTTTCAACAATATAGTTCTTATAGTTTCGGAGAAAAGTGGCTGTGACATACGGACGGACAGACAGACGGACAGACGGACAGACGGACAGACAGACAGACAGACAGACATGACGAATCTATAAGGGTTCCGTTTTTTGCCATTTGGCTACGGAACCCTAAAAAATTGTCTAAAATTACAAAAAGTAAGTCTAATTTTAAACTAAGGTCGCTCTACTACTTCGAACGCTAAGCAGTTTTCTTAAATAATAAAATTAATACATAACATACATTGATACTGAGATCAAATCCAATAAGGGAGGAACGTTTAGATATTTTTGGAATTGTGTATTCCTTCATGAGCTTAGAACGGATAAAAATGCAAATATCCCTGTGCAATTTGAGAAAATAAAAAAATATTATACCCTTATAATAAAAAATATAGTCGTCACACGGACAAATTTAAAATACAACTTAAATGCTAGGTAAATAAAACTAAAATAAACCTCAATAAATTCGATATAGCTGCATTATATAGTTTTTTTTAAATCGTAAATTCCAGCAAAGTGTTGCCTATTTATGAGGCATTATGATATATGAAATAGAATGACTAGATCATATTTGAATTTCATACATATGCCGTTATTCAAAACGCATTTAGTAACAAGCAGTATGTCAGAAACAGACATAACTGTAACTAACAGAGGCATGTTTAATCAACATACGTGAACTCACGATATGCATAAATATACATTAATAAACATATCACTGTAGTATTCGTGGCACGCATAAGCAAGTAACAAATAATAATAAGGAAGAAAGTGACATTAGGGACCAACGGCCCAATTCGGACAATGCTTATAAATAATATGTCGCAGCGATACGATACCGATCTGCCAGTGTCTAAAGTGACATTTCTTCAACCAAAAACGTCACTTTTGACGCTGACAGATCAGTACGGTATCGTATCGCTGCGATATCTTATAAGCATTGTTCGAATTGGGCCGTAAAGGCGATGTGTACTCTTTCAGATGTGTACCTGAAATAAGCGGCAGATTCCTGCAGCTGACCTGTCTCCACACGTATTGTCTCGCCTTTCCTGTGGGATATGACAGTGAAGCCGAGAAGGTAATGCAGGTGCTGGGCATACCTTGCGTTTCCTTAATTCCGTCCCAGGCGGTGTAATAGGATATTTCTCCGGTTTTACACCATAAATCGTCTGCATTAGACGCTAAACCCAATGATGACTCTTTCAGCGTTATGAGTGCTACGCTGTAGCATCGCTTTACGCCCGCGAATGCTACGAGTGCTACGGTATAACGTTACGTCAAATGCATGATCGTAGTCTGTCTCACTCTAACTCGCCTACGGGCCGCATGCTAATAGTGATGACTAGGGATGATCAGAAGAGCCGGGGCGGCGGCACGGCCACCACGGCGGCGCCGGCGCGGCCCGTGCTGAGCGGCGCGATCATTATGCCGTCGTATGCCGGAGCGCAGATCCGCGTACGAGGAAAATATTAGAAAAAAATAATCACGGCACACGAGAGGTTAAGATTCCAGGGTGTGAGGGTAAATGCCCTGCCGATGGCGAACGGTGCGGTGATTTAAGTATAGTTAAAGCTGAATCAGCTAGGCCAGAAATCAGTGCCTTAATAATTCATTCTCTGCTTGCGTAAAATTAAGTTCATGTCGGCAGGCTTACAAGTGCTACGCTACGACTGGCAGGGCCTAGCCTTGCAGTGCCGGTCCGAGCCTTTGATCAGGCTAGAGCGAAATCGGGTTGTGGCGCCCTTCGTTGAAGTTTTCAAGCGTATTTTCCACCCCCCCCCTCGCCACACTCGCGTCTTTTTTTTCCTCATTTGCCATTTTGTGCCAGTGCTACGCTGTAGCATCGCTTTACGCCCGCGAATGCTACGAGTGCTACGGTATAACGTTACGTCAAATGCATTATCGTAGTCTGTCTCACTCTAACTCGCCTACGGGCCGCATGCTAATGGTGATGACTAGGGATGATCAGAAGAGCCGGGGCGGCGGCACGGCCACCACGGCGGCGCCGGCGCGGCCCGTGCTGAGCGGCGCGAGCTTGCGCCAGCAGTCGGCTTCCGGGTCGTATACTTCCACCACGCACAGGTACTGCACACCGTCGTAACCACCTGGCGACAGACAATCTATTACTGCCACGTCGGTGGCAAACAAGCACACAGCCTGCCTGATGGTAAGCGATCACTGTAGCCTATGGACGCCTGGGATGTGAGCTAAAAGCAGGCATTAGCCGCCCGCAAGCCGAGCGTCGGTTACGACTGATAGGCTTACAAGTGCTATAGTTTGTCGATTTCTAACGGCTTATCCTTTGTCTATTGAAACTGAAACCGCACGTGCTTCTACCTGCCTAAAAAAATAGTTGGGCCGTTTTTACCGGTTATTGAATTACTACTCTATGGAGATTGCAATAAGGATCAAAATGAACTAATGGAAAAATATTTTTCTAGGCTGTGAGTGATCGATTTGACTCGCCGGCACTCAGTCAGTAACCGTAGTACAGAGTGCCGGTGAGTCGAACGCTACAGAACCAGTCTACAATGTGTCATCGAGATGCGTAACAAAGGCGCGTTATCGGAGAGCGCACCTACACTGGTTTTTTGAGCGTCGGACTAGCCCGCGCGCAGGCGCCAATTAGAATAAATAAGACCCTTTTTTGCAGGTAAGTTAGCACGTGCGGTTTAACTTAACAATAGACAAAGGATTCGCCATCGGGGCCTGTTAGAAATCGACAAACTATACGACCGGCAAGTTCTAGCGTTGTATAGAACTCACCAGGGATGTTGCGGATGCCGATTTTTTGACATCCGCGGACGCGGATGCGGATTTTTAAAGGCTCACATTCGCGGATGCGGATGTCAAGATAGGTACATAAAAAACGTCAAATATTACATTTTAGTCATTTTTATTTCAATAAACCGGCCAAGTGCGAGTCGGACTCGCGTTCCAAGGTGTACATTAAGTCCCACTCACGCTTGACTGCTCATTTCTAATAGGTTTTTTTGGCTAATCACTAAATTACCTAGCAGTCTAGCACTTACGCCGATGCTAAGACGTTCCTGTACCGACCTGTTCCACATTAAACTCCGCATCGATTTTATGCGAATGCGGATGCAGATGTTGAAAATAATGCGGAAGTTCCGCGGTTGCGGATGCGGATATTCGCAACATCCCTGGAACTCACCCACGGCAACGATACGGTCCCCGAGCAGGCAGGAGCCGATGGCGTCGCGGCCGTAGCTCAGCCGCGCTAGCAGTACCCACGTGTCGGCGGTGGGGTCGTAGCGCTCGACGCAGGCCAGGCGGCCGCCCGCCGCGTTAGCCGGAGCTTCGTGACCGCCGAGCGCGTACAGGTACCCGCCCGCTGCGCACACCTGCATAATAGTGTTTTATAGAACTCACCCACGGCAACGATGCGGTCCCCGAGCAGGCAGGAGCCGATGGCGTCGCGGCCGTAGCTCAGCCGCGCTAGCAGTACCCACGTGTCGGCGGTGGGGTCGTAGCGCTCGACGCAGGCCAGGCGGCCGCCCGCCGCGTTAGCCGGAGCTTCGTGACCGCCGAGCGCGTACAGGTACCCGCCCGCTGCGCACACCTGCATAACAGTGTTTTATAGAACTCACCCACGGCAACGATGCGGTCCCCGAGCAGGCAGGAGCCGATGGCGTCGCGGCCGTAGCTCAGCCGCGCTAGCAGTACCCACGTGTCGGCGGTGGGGTCGTAGCGCTCGACGCAGGCCAGGCGGCCGCCCGCCGCGTTAGCCGGAGCTTCGTGACCGCCGAGCGCGTACAGGTACCCGCCCGCTGCGCACACCTGCATAATAGTGTTTTATAGAACTCACCCACGGCAACGATGCGGTCCCCGAGCAGGCAGGAGCCGATGGCGTCGCGGCCGTAGCTCAGCCGCGCTAGCAGTACCCACGTGTCGGCGGTGGGGTCGTAGCGCTCGACGCAGGCCAGGCGGCCGCCCGCCGCGTTAGCCGGAGCTTCGTGACCGCCGAGCGCGTACAGGTACCCGCCCGCTGCGCACACCTGCATAATAGTGTTTTATAGAACTCACCCACGGCAACGATGCGGTCCCCGAGCAGGCAGGAGCCGATGGCGTCGCGGCCGTAGCTCAGCCGCGCTAGCAGTACCCACGTGTCGGCGGTGGGGTCGTAGCGCTCGACGCAGGCCAGGCGGCCGCCCGCCGCGTTAGCCGGAGCTTCGTGACCGCCGAGCGCGTACAGGTACCCGCCCGCTGCGCACACCTGCATAATAGTGTTTTATAGAACTCACCCACGGCAACGATGCGGTCCCCGAGCAGGCAGGAGCCGATGGCGTCGCGGCCGTAGCTCAGCCGCGCTAGCAGTACCCACGTGTCGGCGGTGGGGTCGTAGCGCTCGACGCAGGCCAGGCGGCCGCCCGCCGCGTTAGCCGGAGCTTCGTGACCGCCGAGCGCGTACAGGTACCCGCCCGCTGCGCACACCTGCATAATAGTGTTTTATAGAACTCACCCACGGCAACGATGCGGTCCCCGAGCAGGCAGGAGCCGATGGCGTCGCGGCCGTAGCTCAGCCGCGCTAGCAGTACCCACGTGTCGGCGGTGGGGTCGTAGCGCTCGACGCAGGCCAGGCGGCCGCCCGCCGCGTTAGCCGGAGCTTCGTGACCGCCGAGCGCGTACAGGTACCCGCCCGCTGCGCACACCTGCATAATAGTGTTTTATAGAACTCACCCACGGCAACGATGCGGTCCCCGAGCAGGCAGGAGCCGATGGCGTCGCGGCCGTAGCTCAGCCGCGCTAGCAGTACCCACGTGTCGGCGGTGGGGTCGTAGCGCTCGACGCAGGCCAGGCGGCCGCCCGCCGCGTTAGCCGGAGCTTCGTGACCGCCGAGCGCGTACAGGTACCCGCCCGCTGCGCACACCTGCATAATAGTGTTTTATAGAACTCACCCACGGCAACGATGCGGTCCCCGAGCAGGCAGGAGCCGATGGCGTCGCGGCCGTAGCTCAGCCGCGCTAGCAGTACCCACGTGTCGGCGGTGGGGTCGTAGCGCTCGACGCAGGCCAGGCGGCCGCCCGCCGCGTTAGCCGGAGCTTCGTGACCGCCGAGCGCGTACAGGTACCCGCCCGCTGCGCACACCTGCATAATAGTGTTTTATAGAACTCACCCACGGCAACGATGCGGTCCCCGAGCAGGCAGGAGCCGATGGCGTCGCGGCCGTAGCTCAGCCGCGCTAGCAGTACCCACGTGTCGGCGGTGGGGTCGTAGCGCTCGACGCAGGCCAGGCGGCCGCCCGCCGCGTTAGCCGGAGCTTCGTGACCGCCGAGCGCGTACAGGTACCCGCCCGCTGCGCACACCTGCATAATAGTGTTTTATAGAACTCACCCACGGCAACGATGCGGTCCCCGAGCAGGCAGGAGCCGATGGCGTCGCGGCCGTAGCTCAGCCGCGCTAGCAGTACCCACGTGTCGGCGGTGGGGTCGTAGCGCTCGACGCAGGCCAGGCGGCCGCCCGCCGCGTTAGCCGGAGCTTCGTGACCGCCGAGCGCGTACAGGTACCCGCCCGCTGCGCACACCTGCATAATAGCATAGAGAAAAAAATACATAGATTGCTCACTCCATACATCAGATTTAGTACCAAAAAACTATTAGCATCGAGTAGCGGAACTATCAGTACTGCTACTTGACAATAGATGTAGCACCGACCGGAAAGTCTTATTTCAACAGCATAAGTTTCCGGTCGGTGCTACATCTATTGTCAAGTAGCAGTACTGATGGTTCCGCTACTCGATGCTAGATGCTAATAGTCTTTTTGGTACTAAAACTGATGTATGGAGTGAGCACTCTATGTATTTTTTTTCTCTATGGTTTTGGTTTGAATTGGGCGCAAAGTACACAAAGCCAAAGAGTAAATTATGTAAATTATATAAAAGTAAATGGTAAATTATGTAACCCCAGTAAATTCACTGCCATCTTTCGACAAAAAATTAAAACTGTTAGAACGCCATTTGACTTTGACCCTTATTCTTTCACTAATACTTATGTGTTAATTTGTTAAATATTGAAATGATCGCCATCTACTCGACAGTAGGCCAAAGGTATGATGCAATTTTTTCGAGCGATAGCGCCATAACCTTTGGCCAAATTAACAGATATTAGTGAAAGAATAAGGGTCAAAGTCAAATGGCGTTTTAACAGTTTTAATCTTTTGTCGAAAGATGGCAGTGAATTTACTGTGGCTACATAATTTACTAATAAATAATGTGCGTTACGCACAGTATTTTCTATGCGGAGGCGAAATAAAAACAAAACTGTGTTGCTCTGAAAAGAGAATAGGTTTTTTTATTAACAATTACTTATTCCTAGCTTAGTACATTGACTACAGTTGAACTTAACTAAATATCTTAGGTACTCACCTGAAAAGAGAAACAACATTAAAGCTATTATTCCCCCAAGTATTTATTTCTAATTATCTATTGAATTATATTAATAATCTTATATACGATCGTTACAATGCACATTTTATGAACTCCGTTTGACATTCTGACGTTTAACCTGTCAACTGTCAATATGTCATTGACTGCCACAGATTAAGTCCAAACTGAGGAAAGATGAATGAAGTTAACAATGCTTCATTTACATCTCCCCCCCCAGACCAAGTTTATATATAAACCTTAATACTAAGAACATGAACCATGCCGAATAGGGATCAGTTTAGTAATATGGAAAAGATTTGATTTGGCTTTTTATGGCCTGTGTCTATCTTATAAATTGAGTTAGAAATTTTCTCTATGACTTTATATGGGCCAATCTTCAATTCATGTAACTTTCTCCTATTCAAGCGGTTTCCATTCTCCACATACACTGAGTCTCCTACTCTGATATCGCAACTTTCCCTGTTTTTATCGAATCGTTTTTTGTTATTGTTGTGCGATTTTATGGTGTTTTCTAAGGCGGTCTTCCTATCCTGTAACAGTTCATTATACGTTTTTCCTTGTTTGAGTTCGATCGGTAATATATCAACTAATTTCCCTTCTAGTAAATATTTAGGGGAAAATCCTGTTACAGTATGTTCAGTTTCGTTATACCTCTCCGTACATTCATGAGCAATGGTAGTCCACGCTAATTTATTATTCCGTTCATTTATCCTACACCTTATCTTATTCACTAAAGTTTGGTTCAATCGCTCATTTAAACCGTTAGAAAATGAAGCATTAACCGCGGTAAATATAATTGGTATGTTTTCTTTGTCTAGGAAATTTTTGAATTCCCTTGAATTTATTCCCGGGTATTGATCAGTCAAAATCATACCAACTCTATTTTCCTGGGTTACTTTCTTTACTAATTTTATGAAGTCACCAGAACTCTGGGTTTTAGAGGTCAAAATATAAGCGTATCTAGTAAAATGATCCACAAGTAAGTGTAAATAAGTTTTTGTAGACCGCGAGCCACCGAATCCTCCAATGGTGTCAATAGACATAATTTCAAAAGGATACGTTGCTGGACCTAAATGAGACATTAATCCAACTTTATATTTTACTCTAGACTTATTCTTTATGCATATTTCACAGTTGTCACATATGTCTCTAATATTATTTGTCAGGTTTTTTGCGGTATAAAATGGTTTTATTTTATTTTCCAATTGTTGTGGTCCTAAGTGACAGTAAAAATCATGAGTAATTTTTATTATCTTTCTACTGAATTCCTCAGATATTACTATTTTATCTTTTTTCCCAACTTTCCTATAGTATATCGTATCCTTTAATTTTAGTTTACTCTCATTATTTTTTATAAAGTCATTCGTTTTTTGATCTTTTTGTATTTCTTCGAGTTTTATAAAGTTTACACATTTTAATTTTTCGTCCTGATATTCACCCGGTTCTAACACCGGATTTCTACTCAAACAATCTGCCTCTAAATTATATTTCCCTGGGGAATATATGACTTCGAAATCATATTGTGATAGGTAATATGTAAGTTCTCCCAATTCTTCGTCTGTCCTAGCTTTAATATTCATTTTTTCTAGCGGTTTGTGATCCGAGAAAACAATAAACTTTTTCCCTATGAGCCAGTGTTGCCAATACTTTACGGCTTCTTTTATTGCCAAACACTCAAGATATATGGCCTTCCTCTTCTTTTGGGCATCACTTAATTTTCTGGAAAAGTAAGCGCAAGGTTTCTCTTCACCATTACATTGCGGTTGTTTTAAAATCGCACCTAAACCCTGTATACTCGCATCTGTATAAATATGTATCGGTAAGTTCGGATCAAATATTGCCAAAATGGGTTTAAGACAAAGCAGTTTCTTTATCAAATCAAATGATTCTTGGCACTTATCTGTCCAACAAAACTTCTGTCCCTTCCTTAGTAAATTATGTAAAGGATCTAATATTATTGAAATATTCGGTACATATTTGCCATAAAAATTTATTTTGCCAAGGAATTGTCGAACATTTTTTTGTGTTTTCGGTTCAGGGAAATCTTTTATCGCAATTAAATTATCTTTTAATGGAGTAATTGTGTTATTCATTATTATGTGACCTAAGTACTTGACCGAGTCTTGAGCAAAGGTACATTTCGAAAATTTAAGCCTAAAACCCTCCTTTGAAATCGATTCTAATAACAGTGATAGGTGTTTAATATGGTCTTCAAATGTTTCAGAGAATACCAAGATATCGTCAATATAATTTACTGTGAAATCTGAGAGCCCGTGCTTCCTAATTATACTACTCAATATCCTCTGAAAAATTGCAGGTGAAGTCTTTAGGCCAAATGGTAAACATGTCCACTGAAAATGGCCTTCCTGCGTAACAAATGCTACTTTATTTCTATCTTCAATTCTCAGTGGGATCGACCAAAACGCTGAATTTATATCTAAAGTGGAAAAAAATCGACAGTTTCTTGTTTTGACCATTAAATCCTCAACTAAAGGAAAAGGTTGTGATTGGGGAACCACGACTTTATTTAAATCCCGGAAATCTACACATAATCTAGACTTTCTCCCTTCTTCTCTTTTGTAGGCCAATGTTACCGGGGCTGCAAAAGGGCTATAAAACTCTTCAATCAAATTTTTTTTTAATAACATTGATACCTGCTGCTCTATTTCTTTTCTATCCTCAATGGTACATCTGTAGGGCCTCTTACTGCAATATCTATCTACTAACAAATCAATATGCGCCTCATAATCCTTCACAGTACCTACGTCATACTTGTCCCTAGCAAAAAGTGACGTATACTTGCTAATTAATTCGCTTATTTCCGTCTGCTGATGTATATCCAAGTGATCAACTGAAACACTAAAATTGTCAACTTCTATGTGTTCATTAAAATTTACATGACACTCGTAACTACCTTCATTTCCAATTTTCCCCAAATTACATATGTCTATATCCGTATTGTGCTGTTTTTGCCCTTCAAATTTGCTACCTGCTAAGCCAGGAATTATTTCTGCATCTCTGAAGGGTAAGACATCTTCAGCAACTTGTTCCCGAATGGGAATACTCTGTGAAATCTCCAATTTTTCATTTTGACACAATCTAAACTCTCGTATGCAGTCTAATCCTATTAAGAAATCGGAATCGAAGTTTTCTCCATCCATTACAAAAACATTTACCTTTTTTTCAATATCAAATATTTTTATCTTTAACGTTACCATTCCTTTTGATTTTCTAACGCCATTAATCGTCTTAAAGCCTGCACTACTTATACTACCAGTACTAGTGTTATTTTTCAAGGACAATAATCTTAAGTTTATCAAAGATACATTAGAACCTGGATCATAAACTCCTAACACTTTTAAAGTATCATTTATTAGCAAACTAATTTTGATTAATGGCGGAATGTCGAGTTTTTTGGATCAACCTCATTCAATTCGGTCTCCAAAGTGAAATTATTAACACTCCTTATTTGATCCCGTCTATCACCACTTTTATTTTTAAACCAGCATGAAGACTCCGGATGATATCTCTTTCCTCTATTTTCCTTTTCACACAATCTACAAGGTTCCTTCAGATTTTTGTCTTTCGCTTTATTATCAGAACCAACAATTTTTTTATCCCAAATTTTCTTTTCCACTAAATGTTCCAACCCTCTTATGTTACTAAATAAATCCTCAGTCTCCTTTAAGGTATTCCTATCAATCTTATCTGCTATGAAATTTGGCAACCCTATTGCAATGAGATCTATCAAAGTTGATTTATCCATATTTTTGTTCATCTCTAATAACATTCTTTCCTTTTTTAAAGCATATTCTAACAATGAGCCCTGTCTATATCTAAATAGTAGTGCATACCTGACTGGTGACCAACTTTTGTCCGCATAAGTCTCACAAAAGTTTTTTTTCCACAAGGACCATTCCGAATCAACTGTATGCTTTATTAGCATGGCACCATACCAGTCTTGACATGAATCATCTAAAAATAACCTAAGAGCTTCAATCCGCTTCGTATCTTCTTCTATTCCTAAGCGCGCACATTCAGCTTCAAATGTCATAATCCACTGCATTACATTAGACATCTTTCTTGTGAATTTCTCCATAACAAACTTCTCCTTTAAATTTTTCATGCTATTAGTTTTAGCCTTGTCACTTTTAATTTCAGCAAAACTTTCAAGAATCCTTGATAATGCCTCTTCGGATATTCCAGCCGCTGGAGTCAGTCCCTGGGTTGTCGATGCAATTTCTTCTAACAAGTATCCCTTAAACTGCATGTTACCATCCTCATCTCTGTAGCATTTAGTTATATCCGATGTCCCTGATATCCACACCTGCCTCTTGTCATGTCTCCTTCGCAATGTATTTTTTACTGTTTTGAATGTTTCTGTCGCCATAATCGCATCATGTAGCTTCACTGGTTGATATTGTTCAGGGATAACAAAGACATTCTTGCCAACATCCGTTATAGAGTTTACACAAATAATATTAGACTTCGGGTCGTCACTACTTGCTTTTACCTCAAACTCAAATCTCAATTTCTCCATCTTTGCCAATAAATAGCTGAGAATGTTGTTTTATAATGTGCGTTACGCACAGTATTTTCTATGCGGAGGCGAAATAAAAACAAAACTGTGTTGCTCTGAAAAGAGAATAGGTTTTTTTATTAACAATTACTTATTCCTAGCTTAGTACATTGACTACAGTTGAACTTAACTAAATATCTTAGGTACTCACCTGAAAAGAGAAACAACATTAAAGCTATTATTCCCCCAAGTATTTATTTCTAATTATCTATTGAATTATATTAATAATCTTATATACGATCGTTACAATGCACATTTTATGAACTCCGTTTGACATTCTGACGTTTAACCTGTCAACTGTCAATATGTCATTGACTGCCACAGATTAAGTCCAAACTGAGGAAAGATGAATGAAGTTAACAATGCTTCATTTACATTTACTTTGACAATCCGCCTCTATTTCAAATTCTCTTTGACATAGCTATATTATTAAAGACATAGGACATGTGAATGTGTAGTTGCAATATTAACTGTAGCGGCGTATACTGTAAGTTTAGTGCCTTTCACCGCAGGCGGCTTAGCCAACGTGACGATCGCTATCGCTTCGCCATCGAATCGCTTTGTGTCTCTATCACTCTTCCATATTAGTGTGACAGTTGCGTTGAAGCGCTGGTGGCCTAGCGGTAAGAGCGTGCGACTTTCAATCCGGAGGTCGCGGGTTCGAACCCCAGCTCGTACCAATGAGTTTTTCGGAACTTTTATGTACGAAATATCATTTGATATTTACCAGTCGCTTTTCGGTGAAGGAAAACATCGTGAGGAAACCGGACTAATCCCAATACGGGCCTAGTTTGGAAAGTCAGATGGCAGTTGCTTTCGTAAAAACTAGTGCCCACGCCGATTACTGGGATTAGTTGCCAACCGGACCCCAGGCTCCCATGAGCCGTGGCAAAATGCCGGGACAACGCGAGGAAGACGATGAGTGACAGTTGCGTTTCGTTCGCTACGTAGCGTTAGCGATTGGCATGTTGTCTACGGGGCCTGGATTCTGTAGTAAAAATCAAGTTACAGAGAGTAAGATAGGATAACTAACGCTGACTCCCCCTCGGCGGCGCGTCATGGGCGCGCAGTTGGTCCAGTGGGACGTAGCACTCGACGGAGCGCAGGCACGCGCCGCCGTCGCGGCCGCCCGCCGCGTAGAGGCGCCCGCGTAGCGCCGCCACGCCGCAAGTGCTACGGAACCCTAAAAAACTCACGCTGACTCCCCCTCGGCGGCGCGTCATGGGCGCGCAGTTGGTCCAGTGGTTGGTGGCCGGGTCGTAGCACTCGACGGAGCGCAGGCACGCGCCGCCGTCGCGGCCGCCCGCCGCGTAGAGGCGCCCGCGTAGCGCCGCCACGCCGCAAGTGCTACGGAACCCTAAAAAACTCACGCTGACTCCCCCTCGGCGGCGCGTCATGGGCGCGCAGTTGGTCCAGTGGTTGGTGGCCGGGTCGTAGCACTCGACGGAGCGCAGGCACGCGCCGCCGTCGCGGCCGCCCGCCGCGTAGAGGCGCCCGCGTAGCGCCGCCACGCCGCAAGTGCTACGGAACCCTAAAAAACTCACGCTGACTCCCCCTCGGCGGCGCGTCATGGGCGCGCAGTTGGTCCAGTGGTTGGTGGCCGGGTCGTAGCACTCGACGGAGCGCAGGCACGCGCCGCCGTCGCGGCCGCCCGCCGCGTAGAGGCGCCCGCGTAGCGCCGCCACGCCGCAAGTGCTACGGAACCCTAAAAAACTCACGCTGACTCCCCCTCGGCGGCGCGTCATGGGCGCGCAGTTGGTCCAGTGGTTGGTGGCCGGGTCGTAGCACTCGACGGAGCGCAGGCACGCGCCGCCGTCGCGGCCGCCCGCCGCGTAGAGGCGCCCGCGTAGCGCCGCCACGCCGCAAGTGCTACGGAACCCTAAAAAACTCACGCTGACTCCCCCTCGGCGGCGCGTCATGGGCGCGCAGTTGGTCCAGTGGTTGGTGGCCGGGTCGTAGCACTCGACGGAGCGCAGGCACGCGCCGCCGTCGCGGCCGCCCGCCGCGTAGAGGCGCCCGCGTAGCGCCGCCACGCCGCAAGTGCTACGGAACCCTAAAAAACTCACGCTGACTCCCCCTCGGCGGCGCGTCATGGGCGCGCAGTTGGTCCAGTGGTTGGTGGCCGGGTCGTAGCACTCGACGGAGCGCAGGCACGCGCCGCCGTCGCGGCCGCCCGCCGCGTAGAGGCGCCCGCGTAGCGCCGCCACGCCGCAAGTGCTACGGAACCCTAAAAAACTCACGCTGACTCCCCCTCGGCGGCGCGTCATGGGCGCGCAGTTGGTCCAGTGGTTGGTGGCCGGGTCGTAGCACTCGACGGAGCGCAGGCACGCGCCGCCGTCGCGGCCGCCCGCCGCGTAGAGGCGCCCGCGTAGCGCCTCCACGCCGCAAGTGCTACGGAACCCTAAAAAACTCACGCTGACTCCCCCTCGGCGGCGCGTCATGGGCGCGCAGTTGGTCCAGTGGTTGGTGGCCGGGTCGTAGCACTCGACGGAGCGCAGGCACGCGCCGCCGTCGCGGCCGCCCGCCGCGTAGAGGCGCCCGCGTAGCGCCGCCACGCCGCAAGTGCTACGGAACCCTAAAAAACTCACGCTGACTCCCCCTCGGCGGCGCGTCATGGGCGCGCAGTTGGTCCAGTGGTTGGTGGCCGGGTCGTAGCACTCGACGGAGCGCAGGCACGCGCCGCCGTCGCGGCCGCCCGCCGCGTAGAGGCGCCCGCGTAGCGCCGCCACGCCGCAAGTGCTACGGAACCCTAAAAAACTCACGCTGACTCCCCCTCGGCGGCGCGTCATGGGCGCGCAGTTGGTCCAGTGGTTGGTGGCTGGGTCGTAGCACTCGACGGAGCGCAGGCACGCGCCGCCGTCGCGGCCGCCCGCCGCGTAGAGGCGCCCGCGTAGCGCCGCCACGCCGCAAGTGCTACGGAACCCTAAAAAACTCACGCTGACTCCCCCTCGGCGGCGCGTCATGGGCGCGCAGTTGGTCCAGTGGTTGGTGGCCGGGTCGTAGCACTCGACGGAGCGCAGGCACGCGCCGCCGTCGCGGCCGCCCGCCGCGTAGAGGCGCCCGCGTAGCGCCGCTACGCCGCAAGTGCTACGCGCGCCCGACATCGGCGACACCATCGTCCAGGTGCGCGAGCACGCGTCCCATCTGTCCGAGTAAACGTGATCTTATTGCATTTCACGTACAATAGTAGGTACATTACGATACAAGTGCGAAAAGTAGAAAATTCGCAACGAGTGGCGATAAATTGAAACACGACACGAGTTGCGAATTACCTTTTCGCACGTGTATTGTACAGTGTTTTACAATACATATCCTAGAAAAAATTATTAATAACCGACTTGTTCAATATCTCGAGAAGAATGCCTTTTTGGCAAAGACACAGTTTGGTTTTAGGCCAAAATTATCAACCGCAGATGCTGTACACGAATTGACTGACTATTTAGTTCAGGAATTAGACAAGGGTAACAAGACAATTGGCATCTTCCTGGACCTCGCAAAAGCATTTGACACTGTTTCTACTCCCATTTTACTGCACAAGCTCGAAACACTAGGTATTAGAGGAACACAGCATAGATTAATCGCGAGCTACCTAGACGGACGTACTCAATGCGTAAAAATAGATAACATTATAAGTTCCGATTTAGAAAACACTCCTTTTGGCTTGCCCCAAGGCAGCGTTTTGGCCTCGACCCTATTTTTGATTTATATTAATGACCTATGCAACCTAAAAATAGATAGTGGCAAAATCATTTCCTACGCAGATGACACTGCCCTACTTTTTTCCGCAAAGTCAACAAACGAGGCCTACGAGTACGCTCAACGCGGATTTGATGCTGTAACTAACTGGCTAAAACTGCATCTACTAACACTGAACTCCGACAAAACGAATTTTATTAGATTTTCCATGCGGAAAACAGATCCGGTCGCACATAACCTCAAACTTTACGCACATAACTGTAAGGAAAACTCGAATAATCTCTGCTCATGTCAATCTCTAGCTTGTAACGTTAAGGGGGAAGTACGTCCCTGTTGGTAGGGGAGGTAAAAGAAGTACTACCAACTCGTTAACAAATTAAGTATTTATTAAAATAAAAAAACTAAGTTTGGAATAGGGTCGTGGGTGGTCAAGGCCCGTCTAAATTTGCACCCGAGATCCGGTACTGCCCTGGCTGGTCGAGGGTCCGCAGCAGGTGGGTGTCACTCGACAGCGCTGAAGAGGAGCAGGGGCGACGGCGGGCGAACGGCTATGGCTCCAACCCTGCCGTCGAGGTGGTGATGGTGTTTGTCGGCCGACGGTCTTGAATTTAAAATGTTCCGACGCACCCTGTGGATTTTCAGATGTCTTAGTAAGGTGTTCCTGCTCGCTCTGCTTTTGTGAACACCCTGTGATGATGATGATGGGACCATGGGGAAGCCGGTGCACCATAAGCAGAAAGCGTGTTTGTGTTCACAAGCAGAGCGGAGTTACAAAAACGAAGGAAAAGCACAGAGTAAAGAAAGAAAGAAGAACAAAGAACAAAGAAGTGAATTTAAATAAGTAGGAGGGTACGTACACATACTTACTCGTACCCGCCACTACGAGAACAAAGGAAATTGCTAGATCATTCTGGAGCTAAAAGCATTTAGCAAAAGATGGAATGGAACGTAAGATTAAATTTAGGTTTTGCGATTAATATGAATCGAATAACAAACTACTTTAACACTAAAGCTACTTATTCTTATTTAATGAAACGTTCAACACTTTGCACTTACCAATACGTGGGTGCGGGGAAACTTATATGTGCGAATACGTCGCAAAGCAGATTATTATCACGAATAGGTGTCCGCGCTCACCATAATAAATATTTGTACCGCGCGCTAGACGACACGGGCTTCCCCGTGTGCGCAACGGCACATCCGTATACGACGGCGAGGTGGCGCGGACTGAATCGCCAGTGGTCAACGGGAGGGGACAAGCGCGCGCGCAGCCGCTTCTCGATCCTTCCATGACGTCAATCAATGAACCGGTCGCGAGTACAGTCCGTACGAATAAAGTGTCATGCATTGTAAAAACTATCTATGTATTGTATATATTACTTATGATAATTTATGTCTTACTTTACAATAGTAAAGTAGAATAAGATGATTACTGTAAATATAAAATTGATTAATATATAAAATTGTACAAATAAATAATTAGTTCATTTCCATAAATAATAATTGATTAAAATAAAAGTAAAATAATTAAAATCTATTCTAAATAAGTTATTTTTTATTTAAATTTAATTTATTTAATATGTAAAAATAATAAAATCTAAGCTTATAATTAAAACATGTACGTACAACGTTACATTACCCCCTCGCGCCGGAAAAGGATTTTTTCCTTAGAATAAAATCCGTGCAGTATACGTTTGCGTACTTGCATTTACTATTTCATTCCATCTCTCATACATCACGCAATCGTAAAAATACATCAGTATCTGGTTTTATAACTGCAGATGCTGATGCGACCAAACATTTGCAGGTTACCAGCTATCGTTCAACTGGAAACCAATACAAATAAATTTTGTGCACTAAATGACAGGTGTTAAGCGCGAACTGGCAATGAATGTAACAATTTTAGACGACATAAACTAAAAAAAAAACTCTAACTGTCCTCGGAAAGAAACAAAAATCCTAAAATGTAGAACCTTGTTTCCGCAAGTCCTAGACAGTAAACCCCAGAGTCTCCGGTCTTTTGACAAGACAAAACTTCGACAGGAAACTGCATATCTTTTTAAATTACAAAATAATAATAATAAATATAATAAAAATAACGTGCAAAATGGCAACCGTGGAAAGTGTTGAACGCTTGGTTTTAACTAACACTACTCCGCCTGTTACAATAATAAACTACGTAACGTTTTGGTTGGCAAAAAAAAAAATTCAAGCTAAAAATCAAAAATTAAAAATAAACATTCACAAAAATAAAAACAGAAAAAGCATTAATTATTGCAACTAGTGTGTACCACAAGACAACAAAATAAAATATTGCACAAGAAAAAATATTCATCAAATATTTGACTGACAGTACTAGACTACACTGCACTAGCACAGGATGATTTAAAAATCCAATATAAATTAAGACACACAAAATGAATTATATTATTATAGAATGTTAAAATTACAATTTGATTATTAATAAATAATTAAAATTATTATTATTATTGGGGTACACCTTAGTTACATGCAACCAAAAAAAAAACAACGTTTCACAAAAATAAAAACAACAAACACACATAAATTCTGCGGGGCAAATCTAGACCAGACCACGTTTAAGGGCGCCAATGTAACGTTAAGGGGGAAGTACGTCCCTGTTGGTAGGGGAGGTAAAAGAAGTACTACCAACTCGTTAACAAATTAAGTATTTATTAAAATAAAAAAACTAAGTTTGGAATAGGGTCGTGGGTGGTCAAGGCCCGTCTAAATTTGCACCCGAGATCCGGTACTGCCCTGGCTGGTCGAGGGTCCGCAGCAGGTGGGTGTCACTCGACAGCGCTGAAGAGGAGCAGGGGCGACGGCGGGCGAACGGCTATGGCTCCAACCCTGCCGTCGAGGTGGTGATGGTGTTTGTCGGCCGACGGTCTTGAATTTAAAATGTTCCGACGCACCCTGTGGATTTTCAGATGTCTTAGTAAGGTGTTCCTGCTCGCTCTGCTTTTGTGAACACCCTGTGATGATGATGATGGGACCATGGGGAAGCCGGTGCACCATAAGCAGAAAGCGTGTTTGTGTTCACAAGCAGAGCGGAGTTACAAAAACGAAGGAAAAGCACAGAGTAAAGAAAGAAAGAAGAACAAAGAACAAAGAAGTGAATTTAAATAAGTAGGAGGGTACGTACACATACTTACTCGTACCCGCCACTACGAGAACAAAGGAAATTGCTAGATCATTCTGGAGCTAAAAGCATTTAGCAAAAGATGGAATGGAACGTAAGATTAAATTTAGGTTTTGCGATTAATATGAATCGAATAACAAACTACTTTAACACTAAAGCTACTTATTCTTATTTAATGAAACGTTCAACACTTTGCACTTACCAATACGTGGGTGCGGGGAAACTTATATGTGCGAATACGTCGCAAAGCAGATTATTATCACGAATAGGTGTCCGCGCTCACCATAATAAATATTTGTACCGCGCGCTAGACGACACGGGCTTCCCCGTGTGCGCAACGGCACATCCGTATACGACGGCGAGGTGGCGCGGACTGAATCGCCAGTGGTCAACGGGAGGGGACAAGCGCGCGCGCAGCCGCTTCTCGATCCTTCCATGACGTCAATCAATGAACCGGTCGCGAGTACAGTCCGTACGAATAAAGTGTCATGCATTGTAAAAACTATCTATGTATTGTATATATTACTTATGATAATTTATGTCTTACTTTACAATAGTAAAGTAGAATAAGATGATTACTGTAAATATAAAATTGATTAATATATAAAATTGTACAAATAAATAATTAGTTCATTTCCATAAATAATAATTGATTAAAATAAAAGTAAAATAATTAAAATCTATTCTAAATAAGTTATTTTTTATTTAAATTTAATTTATTTAATATGTAAAAATAATAAAATCTAAGCTTATAATTAAAACATGTACGTACAACGTTACAAGCTATTACTGACAAAATCAAGTATTTGGGAGTCATGATAGACGAAACCCTCTCTTTTAAATATCACATTGAAGCATTGTGCAATAGAGTTCGAAAGTTAATGTTTATATTTAAAAAACTTCGTTCAATCGCTGATTCAAATTTAATCAAACAAGTATACTTTGCGCTATGTCAATCGATACTAACTTACTGCATCTCGTCTTGGGGTGGCACAGCTAAAACTACACTACTAACCCTAGAAAGAGCTCAAAGAGCCTTATTAAAGGTAGCCACTTCCCGCCCATTCCTATACCCTACTGACCTCCTTTATAAATCATGTGAAGTACTAACTGTTCGTCAATTATATATATTAAGCACAGTACTAAAGCAGCACGCCAGAACTCCTTTCAACACTGATTATAGAAATAAAAGGCGCAAAGATATTATATGCATGCAAACCGTACAAAGAAAATACGTATTTTCATCTAGATTCTTTGTCTTTTTGGGCCCATTTTTGTACAACAGGTTAAATGCAACACTAGACTTATACCCACTTAGCTATGCTTGTTGCAAGAATACTCTACGACGCGCCTTTCAAAAAATGACGTACGATGATACAGAGAACTTACTAATAGTCGTAAAATGATTACCTACTGCCTACTGTATTCTGATATTTAATACTTAAGAACCTACTTTTTTGTTTAGGTAATAAGACCTATATTGTGTACTACTTATAGTTTATAATTAAGTGAATAATTAATAAATAGTTAATATTGTCCTTCGCTGCCTGAAACACAGGGAATCCTAGTTCAGGCATTTGTAAATCACTTGTCTTTATAAATACTTAGTCTTTAAGAGCAACCACTGTACTATACTTTTCTCAATAAATTATTTGTATTTGTATTTGTATATAGCCCTTTAAGAGCCCATCAACGTGCACACTAGCGCCACTGCTAAATAATCGTGATTATTTAAATTTAACGAAAGATATTTAAAAAAAGGGGGCCGCTACGTACTGTATCTACTGCTGGATTCGTCAATCTATGCGTCCAAAGTATTCAAAACGTACTTTAATACATGTAAGATACAGTACGTAGCGGCCCCCTTTTTTTTAAATATCTCTCGTTAAATTTAAATAATCACGATTATTTAGCAGTGGCGCTAGTGTGCACGTTGATGGGCTCTTAAATTTTCTACATACGCACGTAGGTATAGTGCTAGTCAAAGAGAATTAAATCACTATAGTGCTAGTTACCGTACTAGGGCGGTGTATGTACTGTAAAGGATCTTAATGCCAATTAAAGAATCTCACCGCTCGACGGAGTTGAGATAGATCCAGCCGTCGTGTCCGCCGACGGCGTACACGGGCGAGTTGGGTCCGTCGCCCAGCACCGCCACCCCGAGCCCGTGCCGGTGCGTGTTCATCGGCGCTATCGCAGGGACCCGCCCGCTATCCCTTATAGAGGGTTTTGTAAGGGTATTGCATAAGGCTTAACTCACCATACCCTTTGCCAGACGATACCCTTTCATTAAGCCTTTAAAACCCTTATATAAAGCTAGCCCATTTGAGTAATCGGTAGCCCAATACCCTTACAAAACCCTTATCATCCGCTCCGCATATGGCTTATAAGGGCTACCCTTATACCCTTATATAAGGGAAGCCCTTTCAGCATATAAGCGTGCTAATTTAAACCGTCTACCTTGTTCATAAAACACACATTACTTCGAATCCGAGCGATCGTCGGCGACGGCGGTTTGATGTGAGCGGCTTTCGCGCGCTTCCAAATGATCGAAGCCGCTCTTGTTGAAATACGGTTCAATTTTCAATGGCAAAGAGTTGTGATTGGTTGTTGCTTTTCTCGGGTCGAGCGCATCGTCACGGCGCTTTAGTGTTAGACACGTGCCGATGTTATCAATAACTCCCGTTGCAAATAATATACCTATTGCTACTGATTACGAATCAAACTTAGAATAAAAAAACCTACGATGCCAAAACCGAAAGTTGACGCCGTTCACCGGTATTTTATATATGACTAGCTGTTTCCCGCGACTTCTTACGCGTGGATTTGTATATTGGTAGTTATATATTCTACATTAGCTAAGAACATTATGCAACAAACAAAAGATAGCAGTAGGGACGGTTAATCATATTTTGTTAATTAGGTATTCTTCAACGCATGAGATTTGTCTTTCACAACCTGGCTACGATGTTTCAAGCCACAAACTGAATAAAATTGTTCTCGATATAATCCCTCTCAACCCCCAGAAGATTTTCAAGACGACTATTTAATAAATCCTACTAAGTACTCATTAACCGCTTTCAAAAAAAAGGAGGTTCTCAGTTTGACCCGTATGTATGTATATTTATTTGTTCGCGATTATCTCGCGTTTGGCTGAACCGATTTTGATGCGGTTTTCAGAAAAGTGTTTGTTACATTCTGGAGAAGGTTTTAGTATACATAGATCTGAGCTGATGCTGAACCCTGGCTGTTCCTAGTGGAACTCAGGTTTGGTGCAACATAGGCAGGCTGTTTTGGTCATCCGACACGCCTTGATGAGAACTTGGGAGAGCAGTACCTACCCAAGATAGAGCTGATGCTGAACCCTGGATGTACCTAGTGGAACTCAGGATGTACTCAGGTTTGGTGCAACATAGGCCCACGCTATTTTGGTCATCCGTCACCTCTTGATGAACACTTGGGAGAGCAGTACCCAAGATAGAGCTGATCCTGTACCCTGGCTGTACCTAGTGGAACTCAGGTTTGGTGCAACATAGGCCCAAGCTATTTTGGTCATCCGTCACATCTTGATGAGCACTTGGGAGAGCAGTACCCAAGATAGAGCTGATGCTGAACCCTGGCTGTACCTAGTGGAACTCAGGTTTGGTACAACGTAGGCCCACGCTATTTTGGGCATTCGTCACATCTTGATGAGCACTTGGGAGAGCAGTACCCAAGATAGAGCTGATGCTGAACCCTGGATGTACCTAGTGGAACTCAGGTTTGGTGCAACATAGGCCAACGCTATTTTGATCATCCGTCATATTTTGATGAGCACTTGGGAGAGCAGTACCCGAAATAGAGCTGATGCTGAACCCTGGCTGTACCTAGTGGAACAGGTTTATTGCAACACAGGCCCACGCTATTTTGGTCATCCGTCACATCTTGATGAGCACTTGAGAGAACAGTACCCAAGATAGAGCTGATGCTGAACCCTGGCTGTACCTAGTGGAACTCAGGTTTGATGCAACATAGGCCCACGCTATTTTGGTCATCCGTCACCTCTTGATGAATACTTGGGAGAGCAGTACCCAAGATAGAGCTGATCCTGTACCCTGGCTGTACCTAGTGGAACTCAGGTTTGGTGCAACATAGGCCAACGCTATTTTGATCATCCGTCATATCTTGATGAGCACTTGGGAGAGCAGTACCCGAAATAAAGCTGATGCTGAACCCTGGCTGTACCTAGTGGAACTCAGGTTTGGTACAACATAGGTCCACGCTATTTTGGGCATTCGTCGCATCTTGATGAGCACTTGGGAGAGCAGTACCCGAAATAAAGTTGATGCTGAACCCTCGCTGTACCTAGTGGAACTCAGGTTTGTTGCAACATAGGCCCACGCTATTTTGGTCATCCGTCACATCTTGATGAGCACTTGGGAGAGCAGTACCCGAAAAAGAGCTGATGCTGAACCCTGGCTGTACCTAGTGGAACTCAGGTTTGTTGCAACATAGGCCCACACTATTTTGGTCATCCGTCACATCTTGATGAGCACTTGAGAGAGCAGTACCCAAGATAGAGCTGATGCTGAACCCTGGCTGTACCTAGTGGAACTCAGGTTTGATGCAACATAGGCCCACGTTATTTTGGTCATCCGTCACATCTTGATGAGTACTTGGGAGAGCAGTACCCAAGATAAAGCTGATGCTGAACCCTAGCTGTACCTAGTGGAGCTCAGGTTTGGTGCAACATAGGCCCACGCTATTTTGGTCATCCGTCACATCTTGATGAGCACTTGGGAGAGCAGTACCTAAGATAGAGCTGATGCTGAACCCTGGCTATACCTAGTGGAACTCAGGTTTGGTGCAACATAGGCACACTTTGTTTTGGTTAACCGACTTGTCGTCGTGTGCCTATGTTGCAGAGTTCCACTAGGTGGGTCGATCAACTTTTTTCAAACTGCCTGCGGTTTCCAGAAAAGTGTTTGTTACAGTCTGGAGAAGATTTGAAAAACCAATCGGACCCGGTAGGTGGCGATGCTATCGGTATACCTACCAAGAAATTTAAGTTGCTGAAACCGATTTAGACAAAATAGTGGGAGTGGGAGTCGGACTCGGACTCGGACTGGGACTGGGACTGGGACTGGAAGTGGGAGTGGTAGTGGCAGTGGGAGTGGGAGCAATATATGTACATACAAATCGTTTGGCACCGAAATGTCATATTGTGTTTTGTCGCGATTATCATCGAGTTAGGCCATCACCAACATTAGTAGGTAGTTACTTACTAGCCCAAAACTAAATGGAGAGCTTAACAAACTATAATTTTAGCCCAAAACCTGAAGTAAATGAAGTACCTATCACTAAAAAGTAAAAAATAAAATAAATAAATAAGAATAAAAAAATAAAAATAAACAAAAAGAAAACCAAAACAAAATAACTAGATACCTACTGAATTACACTAAAACTAAGTGGAGAGCCTAACAAACTAGTATTTTAGCCCAAAACCTAAAATAACGGAAGTACTTATCACTAAAAAGTAAAAAATAAAATAAGTAAATAAAATAAACAAAAAGAAAACCATAACAAAATAACATAATATAACTTCTTAAAAAAAAGCCTTCAAAAAACCAACCCACTGAAAAGCACAAAATAATTTTTATATGGCACCCCTATACGTGTCCAGTCCCTATCCTGTCGTAAACCAAATTTCTGCCATAAAGTAATTAATACCAAAATAGTAGGTTTTACCAAACCTGAGTTCCACTAGGTACATCCAGGGTTAAGCATCAGTTCTATCTTGGGTACTGCTCTCCCAAGTACTCATCAAGACGATTCGAATGACCAAAACAGAGTGTGCCTATGTTGCACCAAACCTCAGTTCCACTAGGTACAGCCAGGGTTCAGCACCAGCTCTATCTTGGGTACTGCTCTCCCAAGTGCTCATCAAGATATGACGGATGACCAACATAGCGTGGGCCTATGTTGCAACAAACCTGAATTCCACTAGGTACAGCAAGGGTACAGCAACAGCTCTATCTTGGGTACTGCTCTCCCAAGTACTCATCAAGACGAGTCGGATGACCAAATCAGAGTGTGCCTATGTTGCACCAAACCTGAGATCCACTAGGTATAGCCAGGGTTCAGCATCAGCTCTATCTTGGGTACTGCTCTTCCAAGTGCTCATCAAATGACCAAAATAGCGTGGGCATATATTGCACCAAACCTGAGTTCCACTAGGTACAGCCAGGGTTCAGCATCAGCTCTATCTTGGGTACTGCTCTCCCAAGTGCTCATCAAGACGTGTCGGATGACCAAAACAGCGTGTGCGTATGTTGCACCAAACCTGAGTTCCACTAGATACAGCCAGGGTTCAGCATCAGCTCGGATCTAGGTATACTAAAACCTTCTCCAGAAAGTAAGAAAAACTTTTCTGAAAACCGCATCAAAATCGGTTCAGCCAAACGCGAGATAATCGCGAACAAATACATATACACACATACGGGTCAAACTGAGAACCTCCTTTTTTTTTGAAGTCGGTTAAAAATAGCCAGGGAGGCTCGCGGGCCGCAAGTGACGGGTTCACGAGCCGCAGATTGCCGACCGCCGGGTTAGGGGCTGAAACTGCGTAGCCAGGTTGTGAAAGACAAATCTCATGCGTTGTATAATAATTAAATTAACAAATGATTAACCGTCCCTACTGCTATCTTTTGCTGCATAATGTTCTAAGCTACTCTGTAGAATATAAATAACCACCAATATACAAATCCACGCGTACGAAGTCGCGGGCAACAGCTAGTTTATATATATATGTCACCGTAAAATTGTAAACACTCGTCATATTATAATCTCGCTAGGTACATTATGAACTGACGGTAGGGAGATTATAATCTAACCTAACCTAACCTACGTTAGATTATAAACTAACGGGTTCACAATCTTACGGTGTCATATATATATATAGATAGATGTGGAAACGAACAAAAGCCAATGTAAATTATGCGGCAACAAGCTGAAGGTAAGGATGTTGTATTTTTATTCTTTTACAAGTTAACATCACTCACTCTCACATTCATTGTTTCTTAAACCTTAAACCACGACGATAACCTATACAATCATTCCATTCCATTTTCTTTCCTTTTCATACACTAGCGTAGATATATACTAATCCTGCCTCTTTCACGCAAGGCTAAACTACGACAATACTAAAGGGAAAGCTTTATAAAAAGCGCTTAATGATAAGGGTAACCCTTATTAAGGGATTGCAAGGCGTATAGACTAGCGGTAAGCAATTGCAAAGGGCTAGCCTTATTTTTGGCTGAGCTTTTCGGTAAGGGTAAGTCAAATGAATGGGCTTGCAGTTCAAAATGGAGAGTCTTATAATGTGTTAGCCGTGTGTAAGGGACGCCCATTGAAAGGCTTTTCTCGCGGAAAGGGTTGATCGGTCCCTGCGCTATCGTGTCCCACGTGAGCGACGTCAGGTCCAAAACACTCCTCCTACAAGCAAAACTCACCGCTCGACTGAGTTGAGATAGATCCAGCCGTCGTGTCCGCCGACGGCGTACACGGGCGAGTTGGGTCCGTCGCCCAGCACCGCCACCCCGAGCCCGTGCCGGTGCGTGTTCATCGGCGCTATCGTGTCCCACGTGAGCGACGTCAGGTCCAAAACACTCCTCCTACAAGCAAAACTCACCGCTCGACGGAGTTGAGATAGATCCAGCCGTCGTGTCCGCCGACGGCGTACACGGGCGAGTTGGGTCCGTCGCCCAGCACCGCCACCCCGAGCCCGTGCCGGTGCGTGTTCATCGGCGCTATCGTGTCCCACGTGAGCGACGTCAGGTCCAAAACACTCCACCTACAAGCAAAACTCACCGCTCGACGGAGTTGAGATAGATCCAGCCGTCGTGTCCGCCGACGGCGTACACGGGCGAGTTGGGTCCGTCGCCCAGCACCGCCACCCCGAGCCCGTGCCGGTGCGTGTTCATCGGCGCTATCGTGCTCCACGTGAGCGACGTCAGGTCCCAAACACTCCACCTACAAGCAAAACTCACCGCTCGACGGAGTTGAGATAGATCCAGCCGTCGTGTCCGCCGACGGCGTACACGGGCGAGTTGGGTCCGTCGCCCAGCACCGCCACCCCGAGCCCGTGCCGGTGCGTGTTCATCGGCGCTATCGTGTCCCACGTGAGCGACGTCAGGTCCAAAACACTCCACCTACAAGCAAAACTCACCGCTCGACGGAGTTGAGATAGATCCAGCCGTCGTGTCCGCCGACGGCGTACACGGGCGAGTTGGGTCCGTCGCCCAGCACCGCCACCCCGAGCCCGTGCCGGTGCGTGTTCATCGGCGCTATCGTGTCCCACGTGAGCGACGTCAGGTCCAAAACACTCCACCTACAAGCAAAACTCACCGCTCGACGGAGTTGAGATAGATCCAGCCGTCGTGTCCGCCGACGGCGTACACGGGCGAGTTGGGTCCGTCGCCCAGCACCGCCACCCCGAGCCCGTGCCGGTGCGTGTTCATCGGCGCTATCGTGCTCCACGTGAGCGACGTCAGGTCGAAACACTCCACCTACAAGCACAGAATAAATACTAGTACTAAGTACAAAAGACTGACTGTCTAACAAAACGCGTCTGTTACGATCAGCACAGATATGGCCGCTAGGTGGCGATAGCGCCACGCGCGGCTTATAGCTTTCCCCAAAATTGGGGCCGAACGGATGTACTTTTAGCTATCTGTAGCAAAGAGACAAAATCGCGCAGTGAAACACGCCTGCTACAAGCAAAACAATAGATCGACCGTGATGTGATGTGCTGATGTGAAAATATTGGATGTAGTCGCGAAAAATGTATATTTGACAGTTATGAATTCATCCTTACTTATATTTATTAAGCTAAGACCACAGAACATATCAGAGGTTAGAACGGCTATTGCGCGCAGTTAGTATCGGAACCGGTGTCGCCGCTCGTTCCTCTCCACATTTCCACATTTCTCGCGCAACGGTAGTAAAAACTTGTGTGCCTGGTGAATGGATACGCCTCCTTTAGACAGTTTTTTTATTTTTATTTATTTATATATTTAAATTTACATCTTAATTACTAAACATTTATATTCTCGCCAAACTGTTACGTTTGATGGCGATTTGATGTCTGGCTTCTTAATCTGAACGTTATTGTGGCGCAAAAGGCATGTTTACGTTTTTCGGTCAGCGCAGGCGAGTATTAGCATGCGAGCGTTTGCTCATAACCGGCGGCGACACGTACCCTGCTCGCATCGCCATTCTACTTGTTCTGTGGCTAAGACCTACCGTTTATATGATAACCTTAGCTTCATATATCTAATGGTCAATTACTGTCTAGCAATTGGGTACTTTCATCTACTTAAAATAAATTATTTCACACCGTGCACGAAATAAAGCACCAGACAATTGTTACAAAAAAATAGATAGCAGTTCTTTTTAAACACAATTTAAATATAATAAATCGGATAGAAATATAAAAAGTAGGCGAGTTGACCGTGACGTCACTACACACGTTTTCATATACATTCCATATTGGCAAATAGTTTTGACAGTTCTAAACAGTCGTGTAAAAAGAAGCTGATTTGACTAGTAGGAGAGTAGCCAATTCTTGCGTAGCGTGGGTTATGGGCTAATACATGCCTGCGCTATTTCGTATATATATAATTAGTACCAAATCGTATTACTGTGAGACCGTACCGTGTTTAAGGTCTTCAGCCCGTCCCTGCCGCCCACTATGAGCTTGTTCTGCATCACAGCGACGCCGAACTGCAACCTTCTCGCTCCCACCCTCATCCACGAATTCGTACCAAACCGTATTACTGTGAGACCGTACCGTGTTTAAGGTCTTCAGCCCGTCCCTGCCGCCCACTATGAGCTTGTTCTGCATCACAGCGACGCCGAACTGCACCCTTCTCGCTCCCACCCTCATCCACGAATTAGTACCAAACCGTATTACTGTGAGACCGTACCGTGTTTAAGGTCTTCAGCCCGTCCCTGCCGCCCACTATGAGCTTGTTCTGCATCACAGCGACGCCGAACTGCAACCTTCTCGCTCCCACCCTCATCCACGAATTGGTACCAAACCGTATTACTGTGAGACCGTACCGTGTTTAAGGTCTTCAACCCGTCCCTGCCGCCCACTATGAGCTTGTTCTGCATCACAGCGACGCCGAACTGCACCCTTCTCGCTCCCACCCTCATCCACGAATTAGTACCAAACCGTATTACTGTGAGACCGTACCGTGTTTAAGGTCTTCAGCCCGTCCCTGCCGCCCACTATGAGCTTGTTCTGCATCACAGCGACGTCGAACTGCACCCTTCTCGCTCCCACCCTCATCCACGAATTAGTACCAAACCGTATTACTGTGAGACCGTACCGTGTTTAAGGTCTTCAGCCCGTCCCTGCCGCCCACTATGAGCTTATTCTGCATCACAGCGACGCCGAACTGCACCCTTCTCGCTCCCACCCTCATCCACGAATTAGTACCAAACCGTATTACTGTGAGACCGTACCGTGTTTAAGGTCTTCAGCCCGTCCCTGCCGCCCACTATGAGCTTGTTCTGCATCACAGCGACGCCGAACTGCAACCTTCTCGCTCCCACCCTCATCCACGAATTGGTACCAAACCGTATTACTGTGAGACCGTACCGTGTTTAAGGTCTTCAGCCCGTCCCTGCCGCCCACGACGACGAGCTTGTTCTGCATCACAGCGACGCCGAACTGCAACCTTCTCGCTCCCACCCTCATCCACGAATTGGTACCAAACCGCATTACTGTGAGACCGTACCATGTTTAAGGTCTTCAGCCCGTCCCTGCCGCCCACTATGAGCTTGTTCTGCATCACAGCGACGCCGAACTGCAACCTTCTCGCTCCCACCCTCATCCACGAATTGGTACCAAACCGTATTACTGTGAGACCGTACCGTGTTTAAGGTCTTCAACCCGTCCCTGCCGCCCACTATGAGCTTGTTCTGCATCACAGCGACGCCGAACTGCAACCTTCTCGCTCCCACCCTCATCCACGAATTGGTACCAAACCGTATTACTGTGAGACCGTACCGTGTTTAAGGTCTTCAACCCGTCCCTGCCGCCCACTATGAGCTTGTTCTGCATCACAGCGACGCCGAACTGCAACCTTCTCGCTTCCACCCTCATCCACGAATTGGTACCAAACCGTATTACTGTGAGACCGTACCGTGTTTAAGGTCTTCAGCCCGTCCCTGCCGCCCACTATGAGCTTGTTCTGCATCACAGCGACGCCGAACTGCAACCTTCTCGCTCCCACCCTCATCCACGAATTAGTACCAAACCGTATTACTGTGAGACCGTACCGTGTTTAAGGTCTTCAGCCCGTCCCTGCCGCCCACTATGAGCTTGTTCTGCATCACAGCGACGCTGAACTGCAACCTTCTCGCTCCCACCCTCATCCACGAATTCGTACCAAACCGTATTACTGTGAGACCGTACCGTGTTTAAGGTCTTCAGCCCGTCCCTGCCGCCCACTATGAGCTTGTTCTGCATCACAGCGACGCCGAACTGCAACCTTCTCGCTCCCACCCTCATCCACGAATTAGTACCAAACCGTATTACTGTGAGACCGTACCGTGTTTAAGGTCTTCAGCCCGTCCCTGCCGCCCACTATGAGCTTGTTCTGCATCACAGCGACGCCGAACTGCAACCTTCTCGCTCCCACCCTCATCCACGAATTAGTACCAAACCGTATTACTGTGAGACCGTACCGTGTTTAAGGTCTTCAGCCCGTCCCTGCCGCCCACTATGAGCTTGTTCTGCATCACAGCGACGCCGAACTGCAACCTTCTCGCTCCCACCCTCATCCACGAATTAGTACCAAACCGTATTACTGTGAGACCGTACCGTGTTTAAGGTCTTCAGCCCGTCCCTGCCGCCCACTATGAGCTTGTTCTGCATCACAGCGACGCCGAACTGCACCCTTCTCGCTCCCACCCTCATCCACGAATTGGTACCAAACCGTATTACTGTGAGACCGTACCGTGTTTAAGGTCTTCAGCCCGTCCCTGCCGCCCACTATGAGCTTGTTCTGCATCACAGCGACGCCGAACTGCAACCTTCTCGCTCCCACCCTCATCCACGAATTGGTACCAAACCGCATTACTGTGAGACCGTACCGTGTTTAAGGTCTTCAACCCGTCCCTGCCGCCCACGACGACGAGCTTGTTCTGCATCACAGCGACGCCGAACTGTAACCTTCTAGCCCCCATTCGCATGAAGGGCGTCCACGAATTCGTTCGGGGATCGTACATCTCCATGTTGCTAGCTCCCTGTATACAACAATAGGGTAATAGGCTAGATGACAAATTTGCATTTATGGTATCAATCAATCGGGTTTGTTTTTAGGATCAAATGTCTATATGGGACCCATTGCATTAAAGTAACACAAAAGTCAGAAATTGTAGTCAAAGTCCGACAGTCGCACTTCACTCGCGAAACGCCCTATACAAAACGGCCAGAGGCCGTGACGTTATCGCCCATCTTGTAGTATGGACAAAACAAAAAAATTGCGTTTTTGTCGGTGAAATATTGCGTTTATGTATATAGTTGCTATACAATATTTTTTTGGATGAAATGTAAGAAATCGAATGGTACCCTTACTTTTATCGTTTTTGGAAGTTAAAAAAAACTTAAATTTTGAAACTTTCAGGTCCTGTAATTTTGTAATTTTTCAATATTTTATTTTAATATCCACATTATTGTGATAAATTGCCCGTTTGCTATCTATTTTACTAGATTTTGTTATAAAATTCAACATGTGTCATCATCCCTATTATCTTACCTTATAGCCATCCATGCCGCCTATAGCTAGCAGTCGCCCGATGGTGGAAGTCCTCGGCCTATCAAAATCAAAGATCAGTATTTTCCTATTTACCTACTGTAAAGTAAAATCTCTGTTTACAGCAAATTTACAGGCAATCTCTTTTTTTTTTGAGACAATTTTAAAATTATATAGCTGATTTTAAATTAATCATAAACGCAAAACATGTGTTTGCCATTGCTTTTTAGTAAATTTTCGTAAATCTCGTTATCTTTCTATGACTGCTGTAAAAAATATCTTTTCTATAGGAAACTACCGTATTATTTATTATTAAATTGCTTTTCACATGTCATCACATTGGTTAAATTATATTTAACTAGCGACCCGCCCCGGTTTCGCACGGGTTACACAAAACCTTGACAAATTATATACCTAAACCTTCCTCAATAATCACTCTATTGATAGGTGAAAACCGCATGAAAATCCGTTCAGTAGTTTTTGAGTTTATCACGAACATACAAACATTACAATCACACAGACAGACGCGACGGGGGACTTTGTTTTATAAAGTGTACCAAAGTGAAGTGAAGTGTGTGTGTGTGTTTGTGTGTGTGTGTGTGTGTGTGTGTGTGTGTTTGTGTGTGTGTGTGTGTGTGTGTGTGTAGTGTGTGTGTTGATTACCTGGTTCTGTGTGAGAACAGGAGAGACCGCCGCTCGGGCAGCAGATGCCACTTGACCGCCTCCATGATAAGCGGCTGGCATTCCGGCACATTGCCGCACGCTTGCTCCACTTTGTCGATCAAATACTGAAAAGGTACAATATGTGTGAAACAATAACAGTTTTGAATGATTCACGGTTAGTTTCACTAGACAAACAACACAAAAGGTAATCACGGTTCATATCCTGGTCGGGCTGGTCGATATAAGTCTATGTGTGCTACGTACCTCTCGCGTCGAACGATGGTTCCCATAACAGTTCATTTTTATATAGAGTCATGGAGTGCATTGGCACTAAAATGAAATTTTAAACATTATAATGTGGCTCAAGGTATCTATGGTTAATGCAGGTCGTTCTGGAGATCCTTAAGGAACGTCCAGCAGTGGCTGTGTTTTGGCTAATATGAAGACTTCCCTCAGAGGACAGTAGTGTCGTCGGCTTGGTTCATCATCAACAAACACTTGGCCACGATAGGCGTGGCGAGTCATCGTGAACCTTATCGGAATACACAAAGGTTGATATTGGGCTGTAGCCGCGCGTGTTAGTTTTATAGTTGCTTGCTTACTAGAAGACAGTACAATACATAGCTAGCTAACTTACCTCAGAGGACAATAGCGGTAGTTTGATCAACTTCAGTAGCATCGGCAGGTGTTGCTCCCGTTTGGCGCTGTCATGTTGCACCCACGTCATCATGCACTCGAATACATTCTCTTCAGTAACCACGTTGAGATCGTCGGATTTGAGCAGGCTGGCCAGCTGGTCCGCTTGTAGTGAAAGAAACTCTTGATGTTTCACCACCTCAATTCAATATTATACTGTTTAGGTATATATTAGGTACACCACTTAACTGACATTATTCTTGACAAGTAATAATAGTAAATGCTAAGTAGAAAGCGCTTCACATCATGGGTTACAATGTTCTTTTTTACAAAAAATAAGGGAGAAAGTTTAGTTTACTAGAAAACCCTCCTTAAGCCCCGTCTCCATATCGCGCGGCAAACCATCGAACAGCGGTAGCCGCGCGCAATGGATACCAGGCTGCCACGCGAGCCAACTCGATGCGCTCGGGGCTTTAGATTTTTTTAAATATTAATAGTAACCTGTTTATTTAGAAAACTCCAAGTTTTAAAGATTTCGTTTGGGTCCCATTTCTCCTTCTCTATTTCTGCCCTAGTTCACCCTGATCTCGGATAACTTACTTGCATGAAATGTTGATAGGTGTACTCCAAGGCACTCCGATGCAGGGCCAGACAGGACTGTTGTTCCGCAAACAGCCCGATCCCCAGACAGTTGCATGGATCAAGCTGTTTCTTCAGGAAGGCACAGCACGCGGCAGTGACTGTGTTGAGTTGCAACAAGCTTGCTGTGGACAGCAGGACTTCCACTGTTTCTTCTCTTAATTCTGAAAGTTGATATGCTTGTTGAAGGGACATTCTCGAAATATATGTCTTTACATACAAAATGTATGTAAAGAGACATATTTTCAGAGCCTCTGAAACTTATAATGTTTATGATGATACAGACAACAGGGTGATTCTTATAAGACAATGACTAAAATTTTATGAGGTGTCTTATTGGAATGTGGGTGGGGCAGGCCAAGGCAGAGATGGCGGGACGACTTTGACGCCTTCCTTAACAACTGGCCGGAAGAAGCGCTGAATCGGGAGTCGTGGAGAACCAGGGGAGAGGCCTTTGCCCAGCAGTGGGACACACAAATATGCTAAGAAAAAAAAAAGAAGGAATTTATATAATAAAAATCATACTAATAGTGGACACTCTGGACGGTCTGGGTGGTAAGGGACAGAGAACACTGGAAGAAGCTGGAGGCCTACTGAACTCAGATATATTTAACAAATACTTTCATGTAAAATAATTTATGTTCAGAACAAAGGGCAATATAAATAGAAATATTAACATGTTACCTATAGTGCCAGTGTAGCAGTAATGGACCAGTGCCTGCAGTGCCTGGGAGTCCACCCGCTCCAATGTGATCTCAGCCAGCTGTGCCTCTCGCAGTGACCCGGTGAACATAGCAGCAAAGTACTCGCTACATGATGTTAATACTATCTTGTGCGCTGATATCCTGTTAGAAGCAATAACAAAAGTTGTGAAGTATTTTAATGACAAATATCTGTTTGAACTAGTTATTTAGTAAGACAATAGTCTTTATGTAGTTAATGACTAACCATTATAAATATTTACAATTTATTGCCTTTCTGTTTTACTTTAGTTTTAAGGCAGTCTCTTTGTGATTACTGCATATGAATTACTTCCATATAATAAGTGGGAATAAATAAACACAGTCCAATTAAAGAAAATACTGGCACTAACCTTGTTCCACCTGCTATTAAAACAACGTCACATAGCTTCTGGGCCTGATAATATCCGTATATGTTTTTCAAAGCTGATTCGGAATGTCCTTTATCACAGAAAAACTCGTCTTGGCTTGAGGCACTCGACAAACTTAACTGGCTAAGTTCTCGAGGCAGGCCTTCGTCAATGGAATTGGTGGATATGTTGTCCTTAGAAGTTTCAGCTTTCTGGGAGTCACAGCCCGACATGATTTGGCAAGTTACAAGAGATTCAACAAAGCAATGGTTCACATTAAATTTACAAACGTTCGTTTCTAAACAAAGCGAATGTATGAAAACAAAGAAACGTCACACACGGTGTCAACAGTTTGACACACTTGACATTTCACTTTTTTTTATTCTTCTGGACCATAGACCTGGACATGCTAAAGGGCTTTACATCCATTCTGATGCCGAGCCTAATACAAAGAGTAGTATAATATGGCCTAATATGTCGAGCTCATGAATCTAGTATTTTAACTGGATAGGGCATGAGTGGTGAGGGTAACTGACAGAACGAGATAGTCTTATGTATCTTTCACTAGGAGTAGCAGAGAAAGCGCTATTATTGTTTGTCCTTGTCACAGTCTCACTTTTTTTTTATTCCCCACCGTAAATTTAATATGTACTATGGAGGGCAACAAATAAATTCGACCAATCATAGTGTCGCATTGCCTATGTTTTCTCCCTCACGGAGGCATGCGTATACCACTTCTATAGGATCCTACCTTCTATGGTCGGGCTCAATGCAGGGGGGGGGGGGACAGTCCCTTATATTGCCCTTTGTATAAAAAGCGGCCAAGTGCGAGTCGGACTCGCCCATGAAGGGTTCCGTATTTAGGCGATTTATGACGTATAAAAAAAAACCTACTTACTAGATCTCGTTCAAACCAATTTTCGGTGGAAGTTTACATGGTAATGTACATCATATATTTTTTTTAGTTTTATCATTCTCTTATTTTAGAAGTTACAGGGGGGGGGGGGGGACACACATTTTACCACTTTGGAAGTGTCTCTCGCGCAAACTATTCAGTTTAGAAAAAAATGATATTAGAAACCTCAATATCATTTTTGAAGACCTATCCATAGATACCCCACACGTATGGGTTTGATGAAAAAAAAAATTTTGAGTTTCAGTTTGAAGTATGGGGAACCCCAAAAATTTATTGTTTTTTTCTTATTTTTGTGTGAAAATCTTAATGCGGTTCACAGAATGCATCTACTTACCAAGTTTCAACAGTATAGTTCTTATTAGTGATGGGTAGGACATCAATTTAAAATGAGTTTGTATGAGTACCTCATTTTCTAAAATGAGGTGTTACAATGTCTTACTTCAAATGAGGTGAGGTACTAGCATATTTTCAGCGACGACTATTCCATTAATTCCAACGGCGACAAAAATATTTAATGTATATACATATTTATGTATTCATAACTTCCTTTATAAATAAATAAATAGTAACATTTAATTGGAGTGCAATTCTGGAGGTTAAGAATAGAACTTTTAGGAGAAAGATAATTTTAGAATCAAGTAAAATGAATAGAGGAGTGAAGTAAGACATTTTTGCGGTACGAAGTACTGCGACAAATTAACAAAATGAGTGGTACAAATGAGGTGCCTCACGAGTGAGCGACTCAACACTAGTTCTTATAGTTTCGGAGAAAAGTGGCTGTGACATACGGACGGACAGACAGACGGACAGACAGACAGACATGACGAATCTATAAGGGTTCCGTTTTTTGCCATTTGGCTACGGAACCCTAAAAACTGGCGACATCTTTATCATTGAACACGAAACTGCTTTTTTTATGTGGCAATCCCCGTCCCCGCACCCACGTTGGCAACACTGTATCTGTAATCAACTAATCATCCGGCAGTAGATTCAAAATTTGTACATACCGCAAAATAAAAAAAATACCTAATTGCGTTTCATGCTCCTCTTTCTATTATCCAGCCATTTAAAATATTTTATTTCAATTAATTTTGCTAACCGTCAATGATTTATAACTCAAGATAGGTTATAGGCGTTCCAAAATTGAAGCACTTAACTTGTGACAAATTCGACAAGTTTCCTTTAGACGCGGCTGGACAAGCGAGAAATGTGCACGTGCTAACGAGTTCCCGCACACCGAAAGAGAAAGAGACGACCTTATGTATAACAACGAGTGTGACAAAGATGGATGTAATGAGAAAATTTATCAAAAATAACAGATTTCTTCGTAGGCACAGAAATAAATATGGAAGTATTTTGTGTGTTCCTCAAGTATGAGTGTAACCTATCTATGGTTATATAATATCATTGACCTATCTATCGAAATTGTCACTAGAATGCTCGAAATTCTACAGGGATCGAAAATCGTTATCTGCGTCGCTACCGCTCTGCTCGATGCAGCCATAGAGAGGCGTATAAACGATACTTTACTAAGGTGCTAATTATATTTCATCATGTCAATAAGCAAGCGATTTCTTTACATGCCTAAGCGCCACTTGCACCATTCCACTAAACCCGGGTTAACCGGTTAAACCTGGAGTTACCATGGTTACCAGTACAATTTGAGACTAAGTTCACGTTTTAACCGCTTAACCTTGGGTTAGAGGGATGGTGCAAGTGGCCCTTAGACAACGTCTGCGAGAGGCGTTGGCCATGCAGCGCGGCGTCCGCAAGGATTGTTGATCGTCGACGTGACATCGCCGACAACTAACTACCTAGCTAGTGGCTATTAGAGAAAAATCGTGTTATCGGATCGGTAAGTGATTTTTAATGCATTATAGGCACGATAACTAAATGACATCATTTACTTCATTTAGATATGATTCTGTCATTGTATATTCGAATTGGCCTGGGCATGTGCAAACTTTCTTCAAGGGGGGCCAGAAATTGTAAGAAATTCCAGAGGAGGGCTAGAATTGCGGATTTGAAACGTTATAAAGTAAAAGTAGTAATATGGGGCATTATCTATGAAAAGGGACCTTGTTGTCGATGGCGCTTACGCCGCACAGCGTCGCGCGGCCTTGTATTTATATCGGAGCGTCGTTAATAATGGCGTAAGCGCCATCGACAATAAGGTCCCTTTTCATAGATAACGTCACATATTTCTTAATTAGGTACATAAAATCCTAAATATTACACACTTAATTGTCCTTTAATACATATGGCTTGTCCGTCAAAATAAAAGTAGACCAGGTATCATGGCCGCTGTGTTGTGAATAACGCTTATTTTTAGGCTTAAAGACTCGAGCCCTCAAGACTCGTAAGTCTTGAAGACTCGACTATATTTGAGAATTGTATTTAATTATTTTACGCGTATGGATGTAAGAAATCGTCTTTGCTGCCTTCGAGGCGTTAAGCCTCGAGTTTAAGGGTTCGAGTTTTTAAGCTTCGAAATGAGCGTTATTCACAACACTAATCATGTGGGCTATAAATATGGCTCCTCTACACGATGGGCCAACGCCGGCCACTCCAAGGGACGCAGCCATGCGGTAGAATGAGATAGCAATATCACTTGCTCCCTCTAACGCATAAATGCGTCCCTTGGAGTGGCCGGCGCTGGCCCATCGTGTAGAGGAGCCATAAAACCCTTTCGCGGGCCGGTTCTGATGGCCTACCGCGAACCCCGTTCGACGTGTTGCATTTCTGTCGCACTTGTAAATTCGTACGTAAGTGTGACAGGGAGGCAACACGTCGAACGTGGTTCGCGGTAGGCCCTCGGAGGGTCGTAGCCGTCGTAGGTACTTTGGCCTCAACTGCTTTAGGCGGTACTGGGTTTTTCTGTGAAAAACAACCTGAAAACCAATAGTAACCTAAAAACTCAATAAACGACGAAACAAAAATAAATCGTTTGTTACTGAAATGTCACTGTGCGTGGGCGGTTGCGAATTCAACTTTCTAAATATACTTGCTCAAAGGTTTGTACTGTACCTTAATAGCTCTGTAATATGTACATACTTTTAAATTTATGTGATTTTATTTTAGCATATGGTTAGGTACATTAAAAGGAACGATATGGAGTAGATACTCATCTCATTAAAAATATTACATATAAAAAATTCAAGCCAATGCAAAACTTTCAGATGGTAGGTACCTATTATAAAACCAAGTCTGTTAATTTACTCAGTACTGTCTTATCTACCGGTCCATAGAAATAGAACTCAACTGTCATAAATAGTTGACTAATTACATATGGTCTTGTCAGAATCAAGATTAGAGATTATTTTAGGGTTCCGTAGTCAACTATGCACCCTTATAGTTTCGCCATGTCCGTCGGTTTGTCTGTCCGTCCGCAGCTTTTCTCCGTGGTCGTTAGTGTTAGAAGGATACATTTTGCAATGGTGTACCGTACATCGTACATCATCACATACTTAGTGCGGGCGGCTCGAACATTTTCGTTTGTAGATGGACTACTCTAATAAATCTAGGTACCTACTTTATTTATATAGTAGACACATCCAATTTAAGGTTATGACTCAATATCACGCAATGTCCGAACACCGATTACCTACTGGCTATGAAGTGTTTTTCTTTCACAACCCTTATTGGACCTTCTCACATAAAATAGATGATTTTTCGAAATATTTCCTTCCCCTAATTTTATTCAATAAAAAGGAAACATAATTTTCCCATTTGGGTTCAAATAATATTTACCCATCCGTCATCAGCTCTAGTGGCATGCTGCTGGCATAGCGTTTATACTTGCATACTTAAGTACCTAACCACATACCTAAGTGTAAGGCCTGAGTGGACGCTCGAGTTGGGCGTGCGGCGTGCATGTTACACAAATGCAAGCGTATAGGAGCGGCCTTAGTACACGCTGCTCAAATTACTTGTGAGCCCGACGCCACGCTGCACGCCCCGCCGAACGCTCTGCTCCGAGCGTCCACTCAGGCCCCGTAGCCAACATGCCAATCGCTAACGCTCCGTAGCGAACGAAACGCAACCGTCACTGTCACACTAATATAGAAGAGTGATAGAGAGACACAAAGCGATTCGATGGCGAAGCGATAGCGATTGTCACCTTGGCTAGGCCGTCAGGCCTTACACTAAGAGTAGATAGAGGTGTGCTTTACGTCCGTAATAAAAGTATCCCCCTAACGTTGCTGCATTTAAGTAAGCATTATCCTCGGTTCGTTAACCTATATATGCTTCCTGTAACAGGAGCAATAAATTAAACAGTAGGCTATACTCCTCAAACTGACCAACATTTGTTCAGCAACTTTTAAACATAACTTATGTTTTGATTTTATTACACTTTAAAGTTTATTCTAAGATTTCTAAGACGCAATGCATTGCATGTTATGTTAATAGCGTGACAAGCAACGTCAAACACGTACTGATGTCAGCGTACATTGAAGGCAATATCTATATCTATCTATCTATCTAATACCTTTAAACGAGCAATTCTTGCATATTTATTTATTTATTTATTTATATAAGAATAAGAATAAGAATAAGAATAAGAATAATTTATTTATAATAAAATAGGTAGGCAATCACAAAGGTGTCCGGTAAGCACCAAACTAGGCTGAGCCTGTATCTTGGGGCTTACAAAAGAGTAGGTAACATACGGTAACTAAACCTAATTAAAATGATGTGTGAAAGAGGGTGATAAGGTGTAAGCTTTTAGGGTGTGTATGTGTGTGTGTGTGTGTGTGTGTGTGTGTGTGTGTGTGTGTGTGTGTGTGTGTGTGTGAAAGGTGTAGGAGAGCGAGTAAGGACTAGATGATGACAGACCTAAACATAAGAACGTATTATATTTTCCGTATCATTGTAGGATAGGGTCACAAACCATTTTTTGAGTTTAGATTTAACATTTGATAAAGTACACGTTTTTAGATCGATAATTTTGCAAACAGAGTTATATATAAATGGGTGCATATGGGAAGCAAACCTCTTGGCGTGAGATGTATGGACAGCAGGTATCGGGACTCTATATATACGTCTGCTCAAAATGAGGTCTCTTACCGGTAAATTTGTAATACTTTTATGAACTCTACACACTGCGCTGAAAATAAATAATTGTCTGACTCTGAGGATCCCCGTTTCATTATACAGCAAGTCGGTAGGAAATCTAAAAGGTTTTCTTAGCATGACTTTGATGACAGCACGTTGCGCACGCTCTAGTTCTAGGAGTGCCGTCTTACCTGCGCTGCCCCAGACTGCAATACAATATTTTAAAACAGATTGGCACAGGGCATGGTAGACAACGCGAAGGACACTTAGAGGTGAACAGTCCCGCAGCCGTTTCACTAAATAAATCAGTTTTCTCACTTTTTTGGATAGACTAGTCAAGTGTTGTTTAAAAGAAAGGTGTTCATCAACGATAAGGCCCAGATATATATATATATTTCGGGGATCTCGGAAACGGCTCTAACGATTTCGATGAAATTTGGTATATGGGGGTTTTCGGGGGCGAAAAATCAATCTAGCTATAGGTCTTATCTCTGGGAAAACGCTAATTTTTGAGATTTTATATGTTTTCCGAGCAAAGTTCGGTCTCCCAGATATTATTAATACCTTTAAACGAGCAATTCTTGTTTATTTATTTATATATATATATATATATTTCGGGGATCTCGGAAACGGCTCTAACGATTTCGATGATATTTGCTATATGGGGGTTTTCGGGGGCGAAAAATCGATCTAGGTCTTATCCCTGGGAAAACGCGCATTTTCGAGTTTTTATATGTTTTCCGAGCTTTGCTCGGTCTTCCAGATATTATATTTTGTATGACAAAGAGGAAGTCTAAAGGATTCATAATGTTTAAAAGTTGTTTAACAAAAGTTCTATACTTTGAGGAGTATAAAAATTATAAGTAGGTAATATATGTTTTGATTATTTGCTCGTGTTACACGCAACATCCTATATATAGGTAGGTTAGATTAGGTTACATTAGGTTATAAACCTACTCTTGATAATACATAAAACCTGTTCAAGTGCACTGGCACGTGCAGAATAACAACTTTCATAGCAAGAGAGCGTAGGGTATTAAGCTATCATATTGCCGGGGCACCCAATATATTTTCCCTACGTTATTAATTATACTTATTGGTCAAGTTTTTGGAAACAATAATAAACAAAACTAAAACCTAAATCTATGTCTATCAAACGAATAACTATATACTAAATTTAAATTAACATATCCTGTTCTTTGGAATAAGCTACTCCGCATCGTGTGCAAAGGCGTCCATTATGCTTGGTACGTTGCTGCGTTGAATTGAATCCAAGGCACATACGCTGTCTGTTCTCATTGACGACACAGTTAGGTATGTATAGCTATAACTAATATAGTTAAAACTTTTCAAGTATAAATTATCATTTTATGAAATGTTGACACTATCGATATGACTTTATCGATAAGATAAGCGCACACTGCGCACAGCATCTATGGCCCTTGCTATGTATATCGTACATAAAAGCCAAGTAGGTATGCTCTCAGCTTCACTTGACTTGAATATGTCTATTGCATCCTATATCTTTGGTTGAATCGCAATGAATAGCCACAGTACTAGGAACGACGCTGTGTGGGCGTAAAGATCCCTCACCTACATGCGGCGATCCGGTTCCCTAAGGAAGGCAAACCTATACGCGTTAACAACCTGACTTCCACGTAGTTAATAAGAAGAAAGTTAAGAAAAGAAATAAATAAAGATACCTAATAATAATTACAGGATCCTCTGCCCCTGGCTTGGATTAGCCGGCCGTCCAGAGGAGTATAGTGCAGTCGCGAGAACTGCGTTCTCGAGGGTAGATGTGGAACCATAAGTGGCGGGTTGACTCTATATTTAAAGTCCAGTGGCCCATTTAGGTACCCTCAGCACTTTCAGTTCTAAGTCCTAAGTTCATTTTAGATTCAATCAAGCCCTAACACCCATGCGGTTGCTGCCTCTGCGTAGTCTGCTTGCGTTACATGGTCATGACACGGGCAAGGGCAGCATCCGCTCGGTGTACTCCTTACATCTTATTATGAGAAAAGGGCCTCTATGCGCGCGTTCCGTGATGGATAAAGACCTACAATAATAAATAATTTATAATAATGTAGTGGATAATTTGCCCTTTGAACAATATATGAAAGCATTGCCTTAGGCGAAGACGTGGGAAATATCGAAATAAAACTCTCATGTCATCTGGCTGAGGCATTTATTAACATTTATTTTTTGTTTTCATTTTTTATCTTAATACAACATACATAGTAATTAACAATACATAATAAATAGTCCAAAAGTATATTACGCCTACAAAATAGCGTAGTCGTTATGAAGCCACGTTTACATTGCGAAGTCTACCCTGAGTCGAAGCCTATATAATATTAAATCATATTTGTTTTACAAATACTTTGACTCATTCATACAGTATAACTAGAACTTGAGATCCGTAACAAATGTACGTAATCTAAAATGACGCTTACACTGGTGAATACCGCGTCTAGTCTGATAAACATAAACAAGTAAAATTAGAGGCAAGCCATATTAATTGAAGCGGAGGACTTACAGTCTCATGCTTTAATAAATAAGTAAGTATTCTCATTTATTAAAAAATCTAATATCATCCTCTTCTATATCGTAAATCAATTTCGAGTAAATCACAAAAACATAACACCTACGTAACGTATTAGCTAAGACACAGGGTCGACTCTGTAATATTACACCTGACTTATTAGATTATCGCCATATGAGTTGCATACATATTCTGCGAAATGACAAGTCAAGTGAACTCGTGCATGACACGGCTTAACGCAAGAGTCTCATAGATTACAAGAAAACTATCAAACTTACATTAGCTGATAGACATGAAGGGCCGTCGCCAAAAACGAGTCGAACTATCCTGTACATTGATCTTTTAATACATGTCTGTTTTACTCGCGAGTAAAATAGTATTGCCACACGATGAATGAAGATGAGCGTGTGCGACTCATATATATATATAAATAGATACATGTATTCAAAGCACAACGTACGATGTTCTTTGTATTCAGTGACGGTCCTTTAGTATTGACGTGCGAGTGTGGGGGTCGCTTCACTTGGGAGAGCTCTGTACGACGCCAAGGGATTAGTAAAACAGGTACCTACCTATCCTGTATCATGGAACCGTATCAATTTGACAAATATTAAGAGAATCCTTGAGATTTGATTCATAACGTTAGGTATAATTCCATGTTGACCTGTGTCTGTGATTCTATTAGGTCGACCAACACCCACTGAAACCGGAGCTAGCGGCGCAGGCAGACTTCTAAGACACGAGTCTGCCGATCCTAGTTCTACCATTCTTGGCACGTCCACCGCATGTGTTTGAAAATTAGTTAGGTACTAACAATTATTTAAATGCACTAGCGACGATGGGTATGCTAAGCACGATAGAGTTGGAACCTATACATAGTCCGAATATATCTCTCTCCACGTGCTGTTTTCCAAAGTTACATTTTTCTAAAGGGGTTTCCCTGAGACTTAACTTTCCAAATAATCAATAAATGAAACTTTGGCAAACATATATATAAATGTATATTCAAAGAAATAACTCGGAAGTATGATAGGTAAAAACACTAGAGACGTATTTAGATTTTAAAAGCTTGATTCCAACATGATAAACAATGCGAGGAAAATTCCCTTATAGTCCTGTTGGCATTTATATTTTCGAAAACTGAATATACCGCCAATATCTGTGAACAGCGCGTCAATGAGCTGCGGTGTCAGTGAATTTCATGGTGCGTAAATGAATATTCGTTTGTCGTAACATCGGCAAACGTAACACTATGAGAAAATATATACTATGTAAATCTCTATCTAGTGGTAATCAAATAGATAATATGTATCTACAAAAATAGTTGCATTTTTAAAGTAACAACTACCATCAAGAAAATTGGCGGATGATTTTTTAACATTTTTCATCACGTAATCTGCATATTTCTTGCGGAAAAATTGTAGCGTTTTGTCAGTGCATCCAGTAATTGACCAAATTAAAAGCATTTAATGTATGTAGTTTATGATAACTATCAAGGGTGACATCTAAAAATATGTTACTTCAACAATAAATATCGTCGAAATAGTTTTCCCATTTGAGCGATTATTGTTAATATATCATGTCTGAGAAATAGGTTGGTATTACAAATATGTACTTTGAACTGAGTTCGGAAGATTCCATGAGCATACGTTGTTACTTCTTCAACATCTGTATTTATCGCATGTAATTTGCGAAATATAAAAGTGACTAGAAACCTTGATCAACATTTAATTTACCTTCTTACAGGTTAAAGGTACTTAATAAATGTGTAGAAAAATTGTGCTCGTAGTCGTGTGCTTACATAGTTAATTAAATAATTTTATAACAATGACTAGATAAATATCATAGTGGTGAGGTGCAATGAAACAATACTCGCAGTGCGAGCCGCGACGCAGGCGTAGCGAGCGGCGCGCGCGCCGCGACCTCGCGGAGTTACAGCTTAGGACGACGGTGGACAACGATTAGCACTTCATATTTTATTTATTCCTACGTACACAAGTATCCATAAAATTGACGAAAATTGCTAAAGATTTCGAATAAAATAGAAACAGTGACAGATCTGCGATGCGGCGTCCACTCTAGTTCAAAATAGAACCTTTTATGGGATAATAGCTTCTGACATTTGATTATTTTTTAATTGTTTGACCCGGCCGTCTAACAGTCTTTCTAGGGGGGATGCCGCACAACGCAAGCATAAATAGGCTCTAGCAAAATGACACGAGGCTAAATAAGTGAATGGTCTAGCCGGACTAAACTAGGTAGGTATAATATAAATAAGACGCGTCCATATTCAATAGAGACTAATTTGACATATACATATTTAATTAATAAGTAAATTAATTATAATCACATTGATAAATTTAGGTACATATTAGTCTACTCACGAGATCATGATTTGCACTTATCCTATAGTATTTAAAATATCACAATAAATTGCTGTGCACATACAAAACAGGCAAATGTCGGTGCAATTACATTAATAATATATCCATTATAGGTAACATACAATCTAATAAAATATGTACAATCACACTCCATGACGACAAAATTAAATCGGAGAAGAACAATGACGGTGTTTAGAAAGACAAACTAAACAAAACATTTGTAGGGTATAATTTGGAAAGTGTTTTCATTCAACATATACCTGACGTGCCTTTACTAAAAGACACTCACAAAAAAAATTATACCTGTACATATCATAAGTATCTTTATAAAGATAGTAAATTTCCTGTGTTGCGGTGCAAAGGTTTCTAGGCTATTTGATTATTGAAATGTTATGACTGTTATGAGTTGCCATTGTGATACCATCCAGTGGATATTTTAAAAATTAGTGTAAAAAGTTGTCTGATACTTCAAGCTAACTCTGCGTGGGTCTTTCCTTCAGCTGAACGGGCTCTACAATTTTATGTCTGTATGTTAGGAGTCATAATTCCCAACATAGATTGTAGAGCCCGTTCAATCATTGAAATTTATTTCAAAGTTGTTATTTGTGAATTTATTGCCACAAAGATTATAATACTATCGTAACAGGTAATTAATTAATTTTTGATAAGTATTGGGAAAAAAGTATACAGTTAAATACTACAATGTATCAGTATGATGAGAAACAAAATAATTCTGGATAGAGGCTTTATGATGGACTAAAAAACGATAAAGTATAATATGAAACCATACCATCGAAGCAATAACATTAAAAAGTAAACAATTTCCCAAATTGTCTGCAGTGTGGTTTGTATAAAATGAACTTTACATGCAAACGACTTTAAAAGGGTCTATAAACACCGCCGAGTCTGCTGGCTCAAGAACTCGTGTTCTAACAGACTATAGCGTTGTTTATTTGGGTTGAAAATTGTAACATGATGGGTCTATTGCGTCATCTGGATATTGTATTCAAATATGCAAATTATAATATCAAATATTTTTGTATTGCTTTGACGTGCCTCCATAGTTTCAAAATCTTTATCGTGGTAAAAAAACACTTCAGTTCACATCCTATTCTAAAAATAATTCCTATTCTATAGCTACTCTTCTATATCTATAAACGTTATGCCATTTATTATATACCTATATACTGTTTTAAATAAATACTTAATTAATATAGTGGCTTAGCCTCTGACATAAGGAAATCCTATTGTTTCGTATTTTGTGCCACTTTATACCAGTGGCGATCACTCCAATGTTATTAGAGGTGGCCTTTTGGAATTAATTATATTATTTAAAAGTAATGTTCAGACGCAAAACAAACTGTGCTTTAAATCACAATAATCACCCTGGTAGATGCTTTGCTGCATAGTTAACTGATTCATTTATGATGTTTATGAAATTAAAATACGGAAAAAAATGTGTCATTATCTTTACTAGGATTCCCAACAATTCTTAAATTTACGGTGCTTATTCTTAAAAATATACTAAGTGCTACTTAGTTTGGTGCATTCGATTCCATTAAATATGTCTTAAATACCTACCTATAAATGTAGACAGAGCTTCTACAGTACCTATTACTACATCTATTACGATTTCCTAAAAGCTTCACTAATTTACTTGACTTTTAAATTTAAGTTTGTTTCCTTATATTTTAGGTAAGTACCCCAAATAAAGATACAATGTATCTTATAACATCGAGTTAAGTATTAGTATCTAATTAAATAATATTTAATATCTATCAATATAAGCACTATTATAATAACATAGTGGATGTGAACTGGAGGGTTAAATATTTGATTTTTTTATTTATATATATTTAAAGGGTGCTAAAGCAATCACAAACCGAAAATGAATACTTTCTTTAAAAGATATTGAATTTACATCGTAATTGAATTTACAAATCTCTTGTGACAACGAATTCAACAATGGAAGCATCAATCAAGCATTGAGAAATCTTGTACAATTTGTAGGTGAAGAAGTATTGACTAGTTTTGGGCAATAAATTCAAAGGAAATTTATAAATTGTCTATAATAAAACTATGTAACATTATGTTTTCGTTTAGGAACTCATTTGACTAGATGGTGTTGATCACTTCTATGAAATAATCTTAACACTAAGGGCTGGTACAGACGGACTGCAACCCGACTGCTACTTGTATGGGAACTGCACGCCGAACGTTGCAGCGTGCAGTTCCCATACAAATTGCAGTCGGTTTGTAATCAGTCTGTATCGGCCCTAATAATTAATTAACTATAAAATTAATCAGATAAGATAAATATTCAGTCGAAACGTTGTGCTACCTATGTTGTAACCTTAAGTAAAACAAATCAAGTAGGTACACAACATGGAATGGAATAGTATATACAAAAAAAAATGTATAACTTAATGACTCGGATAATTTATGTGTACTTAAAAGTAATGTAATGAATAAAACGCCATCTTAAAAACTAATGTTTTACATACCAATATACAGTAGCTGCCTTATTCGAGATGAAGTTCATTTAAGTTTACCGTGACATTATTATATCATAAGCGTTTTGACAAAACTTGGAATGTGCGGATCTGGCGCGAGCCGCGAGGCGCACTAGCGGCTCAGACAAGCTTCCTTCGTTATGTGTAGGCCGCGAGAGTAAATCAATTCAATAAGTACACAAATCATTTATAGTATTCGTATTATATACATTTTACGAGCTTTTATCTATATTACAACCATCATAAAGTGTGGAATGCTGTAACTAATAACAGAGTAAAAAGGTAAATACATACACCAACAAATCGACAAACAATGTTTCGTTAGATGAAGAACTATTCTATAATTAATAATATAATGATCTACCGACTAACAATGTCGACTACCAGTCTCACATTTTAGTTTAATAAATGCTAGAAAGTACGAAATATCGATGGGAAAGTAAAATTGCTGCGGAGAGGTTACTTGGGACGAAACCAGAGCAACACTTCCTCGTTCCAACCGACGCACTGTCGCGCATCTCCTACAGAATCGTCTTATCCGTTCACGCTCGGAGTCCTTACACACTACACTTTAAGTGGTCATGTTTTTGGCATAGGCTGAACCACTACTTGATATGTTTCATTACGTTCATTTCAACTCGTCTACGAGTAATCAGCTGGTCGCGTCCGGAACTTCGGAAAATTAATCGCAGCGTTAGCTATTCATAAGAGCACACTGGCTTTTTAAACGAGGGTTATAATGATGAGGTCGGAGACGTGGTGGGGTGTGGAGCACTGGGTCAGGGTCCGGGAGGGGGCTTAGCGGCCGCGCGCCCACCGCAGCAGCGCGTCCGCGAGCACGTCCAGGTGCGCCTTGGTCTGCAACAAAATCAATACTGAGTTAATTCTGCAACAAAACCAATAACAGAGGAATTTGATATGAATATGATCTGTCAGAGTCAAAAGATACGTTCGAAGTTGAAGAAACGCGACTTTTCGTCAATCGTGGTCGTTTCGGTACAGCGGTAACGATCCGCCCGGTCCGGTGCGTATTCTGGTACAAGCTACAACTAGTGCGTACCGTCTTGTAGAACATGCAGGCCTGTCGATCCTCGTCCTCGCCGTTGGGGCAGTCGATGAAGCCGTCACAGAGGACATGATCGTCGATGCAGCGGTAGCGGCCTTGCCGGTCTGGCGTGGGGCACGCGAAGCGCTCCATACCGTCTGCGGCCGGAGGGCATTCTGGAACAAGTAAGTTCTGATGAGTTTCACTCTACAGTTTAGTTCAAATACAATTTGGGGCTAAATTTAGAGGGACCTCACTGAATATAATTTGCTTTACCAGTAGTCTAATATAGGCGCGGCGCGGGATTATATTTCAAGTTTTATTATTTTTCTGCGCACGGTTGCTATTTACGATTACTAACGTGTAGAAAGTAGAGCATAGAACTATTTACTTTGAAGCCGACTCGAACTTGCAAATTTTTAATTGTTGGTTAAAATGGACATCCCTCGTCAGTGCTTATACTTTTATATGTATAAGAGTGATTAATAACATATTTTTGACACCTTTTTTCTATCTTAAATTTCTATACTTTTGATTCTAATGATATATGATAGTCAGACTGCCTTTGACACCGTTAAAATATTGTTCCGTATTTTCTTATTTATTACATTATTAATATAATTAACCTTTAGTAAGTGTTTCCATCATCTCATCCCATCATACAGTCCGGTTCCGGTTAACTATCAACATACAATACATAATGTACAACGTATCGGAACTTGCGCAGTGAAAAAGTCTATATTATTTCGAAGACATTTGAATAGAGCTATTTAAATCCCTTCACCCAGATTAGACTAGATTCCTAGTATTGACCCGGTTTCATTGATAGCCAGTAGAAAATTTGTTGATATATATTTTAGAGCACTATTCTGTAATCTTCTGTTCCAAGTAATTATTCGCATTTCTGCACTGTATCTACTGTGTTTCAGTTACCTATTTCTAAACAATTCTTACGAATTAAGTTAATAAAATTTACCCGTGAGTTTTAAATAGGGTAATTCGCCAGTAATTGGCCACCTGGTTAGTAACTGGCCACCCTAAACTAAAAATTATTCTTTCACCTATAAACAGAATTCATTTTTTAGTATTATATAAATTGGCTAGTTATTGAATTATACTAAAATGAATTCTGTTTATAGGTGAATTTAATCATTTTTAGTTTAGGGTGGCCAGTTACTGGCGAAATAGAATTGAACTGGTTTTATTTCAAAATTGAACATCACAAAACAAATGCAACCTTGTGTTTATTTATTTTTATTTTCGTTAGTATGCCTTTTTGACAACTTGACTGGCCTAGTCGGTCGGTAGTGACACTAGTGAACTATTTAGTGACCCTGCCCGTGAAGCCATATATATATATATATATATATATATAATATCTGGGTGACCGAGCTTCGCTCGGAAAACATATAAAAACTCGAAAATGCGCGTTTTCCCAGAGATAAAACCTAGCTATATCGATTTTTCGCCCCCAAAAACCCCCACATAGCAAATTTCATCGAAATAGTTAGAGCCATTCCCGAGATCCCCGAAATATATATACATATAAATAAATAAATAAATAAATATGCAAGAATTGCTCGTTTAAAGGTATTAGATAGATAGATAGATAGATATATATATGTCCGGATGTTCTCCTACATGTAGGTTGCAATATCAACGGATTCTCGTGGAATTTTGTGACCACTAATATTTATTTATTGACCTGCGTTAGCGTTCAGCTTGGGCAAAAATACTTTCGTATGTCCGGATGTCCTCTGCAGGTCCCATTTCTCAACAGATTCTCGTTATATTTTGTGAGTATGTTCGGTTCAAAATGGTTTAGCATAAAGGACTAAGGTGCCAGTAATCCTCCTAAGACCCTCCGTACAAATTTTTGGACATATTCTTAAAAATATTTTGAACTTTCATTGAGTAACTAAAGGGTTCCAAATTCAAAAACAAAACAAACGCTTCTGGGTCTCAGGAGGCTATGGCACTCAAGACCATTGAATAAGTATTTTTTTATATTAGTGATATTAGTATTTATAAGCCTAATAGGTTCAGGCGGAGTATGTCACTTTCTTAGGACGTCACATTCTGAGTTCGTCACTTTCTGACTTTGTCACTTTCTGAGATCGTCACATTCTGAGTTCGTCACTTTCTGATTTTGTCACTTTCTGAGATCGTCACATTCTGAGTACGACACTTTCTGAGGACGTCACTTTCTGAGTACGTCACTTTCTGAGAACGCCACTTTCTGAGGACGTCACTTTCTGAGGACGTCACTTTCTGAGTTCGTCACTTTCTGAGTTCGTCACTTTTTTAGCATAGGTACGATTTAACAGTATATATACCTGCACGAAAGATGTATACTGCAAGCAACCAGATTAATAGCTGTTTGACATACGGTCGCTTTTATATCCTACATACCAATACCAATCTCTGTTTGCCTTACGCCTGACTCGTAGAGAATTCCATTTGGCAAAACGTCCTACGTGTCGTGCAATAAAGTGAAAATAGAGAAATAAATAATAATAAAAAACAATCTAATTATGTTTCAATCAGAGTATTTAATTCAGAATAAGTACTTAGAAACTACAAGCACCAAAACATTTAGCCACAAATTGGAGTTAGGCCGGCAACAGCTTCGATTCAATACACATAAATGTATCGCACAGTAGGAACCATGATTTTATCATTCTCCGCTGTGATTAGCTCGTGAAGGTATCACGGCAAGCTCGCTGACACCAGTAGAAGCCGTAGAAGGTCATAATTCCAACATATTTACATTTAAACGGACTGCCGCTCCTTTCGTGACAACATATTCTTCAGCATACCGCGTCTTCTGTCATGTCTTCATAAACTCAAACGTCTTTTTTTCTGATGATAGTGTAAATTTTGGATACCTATCTGCGTATAAAATCAGCATTGCAGTTTTGTTTCAGACAATATTTCTTCTCGTGTCATCTGTGGAGAATAGGCGTCAATGGATTTTTTCTTCAAAGCGTTGCCGAAATTCAGAATATATGTTCAGCCATCAATGACTTCTGCGTATGGAGTGATCCATACTCTCATAGTTCTCATGTTCTTTATTTGTTTGTTTTCTTCCTATATAGGTTACACGATGAATTTTTAAATTATTATTACATTATACTTTTAGCCTGACAATAGAAATCTAGCATGTCGCCGATTTGACAACGCTGATTTTTTTTTCTATTTAAAATGCGAAACTACAAAAAGGTTATATATAGTTTGAGGACTGTCTCATTTCAAACATAGACAGAGTAAATCATACTATCTTTGTCTTACTCTAGTACTAGCACCCAAAAGAAAAGGATGAGTATAGTTTGTATTGTTCTTATTTAATGACAAATTGGTTTAACAAACTATAATTTGATAATATGGTGCGCTAGCTTCGACCCGTGACTTCATCTGCGTGGAAATATGATGATAATAATTATAGCTGGTCAACCAAATCTTGTCAGTAAAAAAAGGCGCGAAATTCAAATTTTCTATGGGACGATATCCCTTCGCGCCTACATTTTTCAAATTTGCCGCCTTTTTCTACTGTCAAGATCTGGTTGACCAAGTATATGTCCTTCCCTGGGCCTCAAATCTGATACTGCTATTCTGCTTTCTTACTCACTCACAAAAAGTTTTAAACTTACCGCAAAAAGTTAGGGATACCTTTTTTCTCAATGTAAAATAAGCCCTAATTTAATGACGTTATGCTTAATATTTGGTTGATGACTATATTGCTATTTGACTTTTTGTCATATTCTATATAAAATAGAATCAGAATTTGAAAGCAGAACGTCACACCGTCATTTACAACTTCTGGCTGAAATTATATAGAGTGGTAATAACAGTCACATTTTTTTTTGTAGGTAAGTTAAGTATATTTTATAGTTTGTGTTTTTTATTTTATCTCTAGTTTTAATTCAAATTTACTTTAAAATAAAAAAATAAATTAAAACAATAATTTTAAATTTAATTTGTAAATATACAGTAAGTACTTAAAAGTCACATATTTTAATGAATTTAAATATTTACTTACCTACTAGTTATGGTGGTATTAACTACTCTATACAAGGTGGTACAAACTTCGATGTCCAAAAATTTTTTTAGATTCTTCACTACGTGGGCTATCAGATTACTAATTTGGGAACTTTCCACCTCGGTTCCTTTGACCGGCGACTCTGTCAAATTATGATGTTATTATGGTGTTAAGGTCCCTTTTTAGAGTTTTTCGTAAATAACTCTTGAACAGTGGCCCGTAGCAAAAAATGTTCTACTACATAAGTAATCCATATAAAATTTCCTACAAAAAAGATTCAGTACACTTTTTCGCTAGGATCAATGTTTTAAAATATATTAAAGTGGGAAAGTCACGTATAATTTATTCTAAGGTTGTTATTTTTTAGTTGTTCGTAAATAACTCGTAAACGGTAGCCCACAGTTAAAAAAATATCTTTTACGTAAATAATCTATTTGAGATTTCTTATAAAATAAATGCTACTTTTTAGGGTTCCGTAGCCAAATGGCAAAAAACGGAACCCTTATAGATTCGTCATGTCTGTCTGTCTGTCTGTCCGTCTGTCCGTCTGTCTGTCCGTCCGTATGTCACAGCCACTTTTCTCCGAAACTATAAGAACTATACTGTTGAAACTTGGTAAGTAGATGTATTCTGTGAACCGCATTAAGATTTTCACACGAAAATAGAAAAAAAGCAATAAATTTTTGGGGTTCCCCATACTTCGAACTGAAACTCAATAATTTTTTTTTCCTCAAACCCATACGTGTGGGGTATCTATGGATAGGTCTTCAAAAATGATATTGAGGTTTCTAATATCATTTTTTTCTAAACTGAATAGTTTGCGCGAGAGACACTTCCAAAGTGGTAAAATGTGTGTCCCCCCCCCTGTAACTTCTAAAATAAGAGAATGATAAAACAAAAAAAAATATATGATGTACATTACCATGTAAACTTCCACCGAAAATTGGTTTGAACGAGATCTAGTAAGTAGTTTTTTTTTTATACGTCTTAAATCGCCTAAATACGGAACCCTTCATGGGCGAGTCCGACTCGCACTTGGCCGCTTTTTTTCGCTAGGATCAACATTAAAAAATATATTTTCTATTTTCTATTACGCGATTACGTCCGATTTTACCCGAAAAACGAATTTCATTCTGAGAGTTAACGGACTGTAAGTATAGTTGGTCAAACCAATTTGTCATTAAATAAGAACAATACAAACTGTACTCATCCTTTTCTTTTGGGTGCTAGTACTAGAGTAAGACAAAGATAGTATGATTATCTCTGTCTATGTTTGAAATGAGAGAGTCCTTTGACAAACTACTTATATATAACCTTTTTGTAGTTTCGCATTTTAAATAGAAAAAAAATCAGCGATGTCAAATCGGCGACATGCTAGATTTCTATTGTCAGGCTAAAAGTATAATGTAATAATAATTTAAAAATTCATCGTGTAACCTATATAGGAAGAAAACAAACAAATAAAGAACATGAGAACTATGAGAGTATGGATCACTCCATACGCAGAAGTGATTGATGGCTGAACATATATTCTGAAATTCGGCAACGCTTTGAAGAAAAACTCCATTGACGCCTATTCTCCACAGATGACACGAGAAGAAATATTGTCTGAAACAAAACTGCAATGCTGATTTTATACGCAGATAGGTATCCAAAATTTACACTACCATCAGAAAAAAAGACGTTTGAGTTTATGGAGACATGACAGAAGATGCTGAAGAATATGTTGTCACGAAAGGAGCGGCAGCCCGTTTAAATGTAAATATGTTGGAATGACCTTCTACTGGTGTCAGCGAGCTTGCCGTGATACCTTCACAAGCTAATCACAGCGGCGAATGATAAAATCATGGTTCCTACTGTGCGATACATTTATGTGTATTGAATCGAAGCTGTTGCCGGCCTAACTCCAATCTGTGGCTAAATGTTTTGGTGCTTGTAGTTTCTAAGTACTTATTCTGAATTAAATACTCTGATTGAAACATAATTAGATTGTTTTATTATTATTATTTATTTCTCTATTTTCACTTTATTGCACGAAACATAGGACGTTTTGCCAAATGGAATTCTCTACCAGTCAGGTGTAAGGCAAACAGAGATTGGTATTGGTATGTAGGATATAAAAGCGACCGTATGTCGAACAGCTAATCTGGTTGCTGGCAGTATACATCTTTCGTGCAGGTATATTATACTGTTAAATCGTACCTATGCTAAAAAAGTGACGAACTCAGAAAGTGACGAACTCAGAAAGTGACGTCCTCAGAAAGTGGCGTTCTCAGAATGTGACGTACTCAGAAAGTGACGTCCTCAGAAAGTGTCGTACTCAGAATGTGACGATCTCAGAAAGTGACAAAGTCAGAAAGTGACGAACTCAGAATGTGACGATCTCAGAAAGTGACAAAGTCAGAAAGTGACGAACTCAGAATGTGACGTCCTAAGAAAGTGACATACTCCGCCTGAACCGCCTAATGGACGGCCATAAAGGTATAAACTATAAAGGTAGGTTGAATGAGTTTCACATACTTAGACCTACGTCAACATTACGACCGAACGTTAAAACAATCGCGCAAATTTTGGGGCGAGTTGGTTCTCGGTTATAGTTTCATTCAGTTCGCGCGCAAGCTAACTCTGTCGAGCGTCTATTTTTAGACTCCGGGGAAAGTGAGGCCGGGCTCGCCGCTTGCCGTGTGTTCTTATTGATCGCGCGACTGCAAGCGAGTCGAGTTCTTTTGAGAACCAGTGTGACGTGGCCTCAAAGATTAGTAACATCTATACATCTTCTAATAATGTTTTATAGTGGTTCGCTTCGGTGATGAAGTTTAATCGCGCCTGACAAGCGTTTGGAATGAGTCTTCGCTATACCACCTATCTATTCACTTTTGTGGGGACTTGCGGGCGTGCTGTGCATTCGAAAGCAGTCGCGATTGTTCAGGTACACCGATGTCTGAAGATGGTACAAAAGACAATTAGGGGCTTATGTTTATGTTTGTGATTTAAACTGGGATCAGATCAGTGAACGTTCTTAATAGAAGCTTAACCTCGCAAGTGCCGTGCCGGTGGCATACTTGTACAAATCGACCTTTGAATTCTTATTGGTCTAAGAGCTAAAATAGAAAATACACAATCACTTTGTGCGCCTGCAGGAAGTACTCACAATTGCTTTACGCATAGATTGTGAGTCAGGTGCAATTTCCTCGTGATCTTCCTACAGGCGCACAAGTAATTGTGTATTTTTATCGATTTTTATCACCTGGCACTACTTTTCCCCCAAATAAAACGCCTGGCATTGTTATATTTGAATTAAATACATAATTACCTATTATATCACACCAAACACAGAGCTCTATAAATTGCACACCTTCAATTGATTTTACAACCACTTTGTTGCCCATCCACTCCCACACCCACCGCTAGACAGCTGCCAGGCGCCCGGATTAATTAATAATGATAGTATGGCATACTAACTAGAGGGATTTCGTTGCTCTATAAATTGCATACCTATTGCCGTGGCTAGCTCTCCGGCTATATGGAATTAAATAGGACTCGAAATTCAAATATGCAAACATCGCCAGGGTTTAGGTTTCTTTATGGTTTTCACCCAAATCTTTTCAAATAAAATCACTTTCTAAATGTGGTTATTCCATGTACTTAAGTATGTAACTAAACGTAATTTTGTTTAATGCTTTGCAAGTATAAGGCCTCCTTTATTTACAGAATGCAAAGTAATTACGAAACGGTTTTCATTCAGTAAGATTTATCTACTTATTTACTCAGAAAATTTTCAATAGAAATTGGCTTAACGAAAGGTTTACTTTGAGTGAGTGGGGAGGTGTATAAGGTGTATTTATGTGCTAAAATTAATGCAACGTGCCTCTGCCTTCGTCTTTCTGAAATAAGGATAGGAATAAAAATGTAATAAAACCTGATTTAAAAAATACGTGTAAGCCCGGTCTAATGTCACATAAACTCGAGACTTACTAACGACATCTTACACGTTTTTATTAGACATCCCTTTTGGCTAATACGCGGAAAAAATAAGACATAACGTACAAACTTTGACATTATGTAATTACATTCCACTCTGTCGTCTATTTGACAGTCGGATAAAAAAAATAGATTTTTGGTTTTTAAGTAGTCACACTACTGTAAGTACATATATAAATTATAAACTGAAATAGATGTCATATGTTAAAGAAAAAGTGGTAGGTATCGAATTGTGGTAGCGAAGGTGTTAAGCTGTAGGTAGTTGTTCGTTTTTAATGTGTTTGCGTGCAAATGTATGTTCCCATTTATTTCAAAAACGTTATTACTTGTACGGGCAGCTGCAGAGAAAAGGTAGCAGAGTAAAGGTAGGTATGGGTAAGGTTTTAAATAAATTATATCGAAATATATGAGTTAGGTATTAAATGGCAACGCCATAATCTTACGTAACCAACACATATTCCCTGTAATGCTACCAGTTTACTCTGTAAGTAAATTGGTAGCATTATAGTTAATACGTTTGAAATACCGAGAATCAGGTGCGAACTGCGATTGCATAACCAGATTACCACTCCACAGAAATCAAAGCTATAGAAAACGTTGGGCCGTTATCTTTTGAAAATGGAAATGAGTTGATTAAATATTCCCAGAGTGCAGAGTCAGCATTGAATTATTTAATCCCTTGGGACGTGAATAGGTATTTAATTATGGTTGAGGTGGGTGATTAAAGGTGGAATATATTAGTTTATTAGGTCACTGCTATAAATCTGAGTGCCTATACAAAGGTACCTAGGACGGAAAATGAAAGAATGCCTCAGACGCAATGCTGCTTGATGCAAATAATAACGATTGACGGTAATTAAAGATGAGAAACGAATGCGATTAGAGTGTTTCTTTATAGCACCCGTGGGACACAGAAAGTATGTCTTTTCAAGGAATAAATATATTACCAAGCGATAATTGCTCCTCAACAACGAAATAATTAAATACTGTTTTCTCAAATATGACGGACAATTTTCTTCGAAAACAGGAAACTAATACCTATAGTTTGTTTTTTAGCATAAGAAAAAGGTAAACAATCTTGACGTGTCTTTTTATTGAAAAACACGTTTTAATAATAAATAATGGCAAATATGTAACAATTATGAATCTAATACAATCATTTATATTCTTCTGCTTTCATAAGTACTTACCTAATTAATAGTTACCTACTGATTTTTTAAAAGCGTTTTTCAATTAAAAGACATGTCAAGATCGCTTACCTTCTTTCTAATGCTAAAAAAACGAACTATACCAACGTTAAATTTTAAAATTAATATAATCAATAATTGATTATAATTTTGAAATAGGATCTGGTATATACCTCTTGGTCGTGCAGGTGTACCGCTAAATCGTATTATGCTCAAATAAAGCAGAATATTCATATTTTTGCAGAAAATATGTTTTATAGCATGAGTCGCACAATATATGTACTTATCCTTAACTTTTAATCTTCCTTAGTTTACAAAAAAAAAACCTTATTCCCTTCTACGAGCCAGTGATGTATGATGAAACTGATAATACGTCGATTATCACATGAAAAGTAGGAAAGTTGTCATATATCACAATGTACGTTGACATTGTGATATATGTTGACAAGACTGAAAGGAGTCCCTAAGGCGGTCGCAACTACTTAAGTCGCAACCGGATTTGTCGCGTACCTACGAGTATTTGTTACTCCCAACAGCAACACGTCCCACCTGTCTTCACTAACCCTAATACAATACTTAAGGATTACCTTTAAAAAGACTACGGGCCCGATTCGGATTTTGTAATAGATATCTATTAGATATCTTTTAGACATCGCCAAGATACGATAACGATATGTTTAAGATCTAACCTGTCAAATTTGACATTTCCGCGATTCGAGATACTCTTTAACGATTTGCACAAGATATTACTTAGATATCTAATTCACATCTAATAGATATCTAACACGAGCCATCGTAAAAGTGACATTAGTTGCCCGAATTGCGCTGCAAAAGAGAACTAGTTGAAATCTAAACTATAACGTATCTAGAATGGATCTAGTACGTGTCGTCTCTTGTGAATATCTTGAAGTTCGAATACGGCAGTAAGTCATAACCACAGATATTTATATCTTAGAAATTGCAAACATTTCTACGCTGTGTACTAATGGTAAGAGCACGCCTGAATTAATTTTGCGTTCGGTTACCACGAATAGTATACTTATAAAACCCGGACAAGTGATAGTCGGACTCGCCCACCGAGGGTTCCGTACTTTTTAGTATTTGTTGTTAGAGCGGCAACAGAAATACATAATCTGTGAAAATTTCAATTGTCTAGCTATCACGGTTAATGAGATACAGCCGGTGACAGACAGACAGACGGACGGATAGACAGACGGACAGACGGACAGGGGAGTCTTAGTAATAGGGTCCCGTTTTTACCCTTTGGTTACGGAATCCTAACAACTGTGTAAACGGATAATATCGCATAATTATAATAAATGAAAATATATATGAAAAATTAAATTATATTTGATATTTAAGCGCTGGTGGCCTAGCGGTAAGAGTATGCGACTTGCAATCCGGAGGTCGCGGGTTCGAACCCCGGCTCATACCAATGAGTTTTTCGGAACCTATGTACGATATATCATTTGATATTTACCAGTCGCTTTTCGGTGAAGGAAAACATCGTGAGGAAACCGGACTAATCCCAATACAGGTCTAGTTTACCCTCTGGGTTGGAAGGTCAGATGGCAGTCGCTTTCGTAAAAACTAGTGCCCACGCCAATTACTGGGATTAGTTGCCAACCGGACCCCAGGCTCCCATGAGCCGCGGCAAAATGCCGGGACAACGCGAGGAGGAAGAAGAAGAAATTATATTTGATATTTGATAATGAAATGCCGTTTTGTACAGTAGGTACGGATGTCTACCGTCTCCAATTCTCCCTCAATTGGTCAAAGGTTAATTGGAACTATTGGAAGGGATCAGTTTACCTTTGTAGTTTATACTAATGGTGTGTGTTTTACTACTACTACATCTAAAATACATCTTGACGCGTGGAACCCTTAATTAATTAATGAACAATATTTTAAGTGTTATTGAACTTTGATCATTTTTGCGTAGACTATTTCTCTTACATCTAGCTTATCTTGTGTCGGTTCGCTCCCCTGTCATGACTGAACTTGGCTTATTTAACAGTTAAACACAAATTAATTAAGATATTCAACATTAAGAATATAATAAAATATGTGCATACTATGTCAACTTTATTATATTATATGCAAACAGAAAATAACTAAATCAAAAAGGAAAGTCTATTATCGTAAATAGGAAAGTAAACTCTTAAGTTCAAGTGTACATAATGTATGACGTCACATAAGCCTAGCAATGGGTACCTATTGCTTTATTTTCATATAAATTTGGGTACATAGGATATTTAGATATATAGCGCAAAAAGCGCTGGTGGCCTAGCGGTAAGAGCGTGCGACTTGCAATCCGGAGGTCGCGGGTTCGAACCCGGCTCGTACCAATGAGTTTTTCGGAACTTATGTACGAAATATCATTTGATATTTACCAGTCGCTTTTCGGTGAAGGAAAACATCGTGAGGAAACCGGACTAATCCCAATACGGGCCAATATTTTATCCTCTGGGTTGGAAGGTCAGATGGCAGTCGCTTTCGTAAAAACTAGTGCCCACGCCAATTACTGGGATTAGTTGCGAAGCGGACCCCAGGCTCCCATGAGCCGTGGCAAAATGCCGGGACAACACGAGGAAGATGATGAGTTGCCAAGCGGACCCCAGGCTCCCATGAGCCGTGGCAAAATGCCGGGACAACGCGAGGGAGGAAGGATATTTAGATATATATGTCCGTAGGAAAAACAAAACGTAATGATTTCGATTGAGTTTATGCCGGCCTCGTTAACGTTACGGCGACTATGCCCGTTTTATTTCGTTATTTATTTTCGACGCTACAACTGAAATCCAAATAGACTATTAAATTTACGCGTTTGCATGGAATTACACGGATGAAAAGTAAATTGAGTTTTACTCCGATGCAGCATTTTATACAGTAGGCCCCCACGGGTCAAATCAACTTTATATTGATTAATTTAATAGTCGTTTAATAGTTATGAAAAACATTGTGTGTAACTCCGGGGGTAAAATTATTGTAAACTCGAGTCTTTAAATCACTCCAACCTGTGGCTGCGTAAATATAAAGTCCTCGTTAATAAAATTTCACTTAACCCCCTCGTTGCACAATGTACTATTAAAAATAGGAATCTGTACAAGTCACGCTCTCGCGGAAATCATAAAGTTGTTTTAGTCTGAATCACTTTGTTTTTACTGGGTACGGGTAGCGTAATCACGTTTACATAATCAAAACGAGGTTCTCAATTCGGTTGTATGTTTTTTTAAGTCTTATTTTTATTGTAATTGTCTATATAGTACGTTCATGTCACATCCATAAGTATAAATAGACACAGATAAATTTAATGTAATTGGCTGGAGTCCTCTTTTATAATCTAATACTCGGTCTCAGAATGAATACCTAAAATGAGTATTAACGTATTTATAACAACTTATTTATGGGCACTTGTAATTGGATACCTATGTCGCTAAAGGGCACAAGCCTTTCGTAAATTATTAAGTTAGGTACTTCAGTAAGAGTCGCTTTGTAATAACAGCTTATACCAGTGGTTCCTAACCTTTTCAGTCCGGTCACCCCTATGACTAACTAGGGAACCTGATTTTACCCCTCGTCCCAATGGTAATAAAAAATAAAACGTGTACGTTTGTTGTATTGTTAAATTAGGTTAGCTTATTACCCCCGTAAAATACCAGTTTTACCCCCACGGGGGTAATTACCCCCAGGTTAGGAACCACTGGCTTATACATTTGATTTGGATTTGTTATGGATCTGATTTGTTAGTGTCACAAGTGACGTTTACGGTTGAAGAAATCATTTCCAGATCAAATTGATTACCTGTTATTACAAGCAGAATACGCTGCCTGTTTATTTATAATTTAATTGCAGTGATATATAATTACAGGTGTAGTGCATAATTATTTTTCCATCGTATTTTCACGGAAACGTACGAACGCGTCTTGCTATTTCAGTCAGTCTTAGTACAAAAATTACTGAGGTTGACTGAAGTAGCACGACAAATACAAACGTTTCCGTCTGTATGCATCTTATAATCTGTATTCATTCATGCAAGAGGGGCTTTTGTAATTTTTTTTTACCAATATATCAAACGGAAAGTCATCATCCGAAAAAGTATCTATTGTCTGCTAACAGATTTAGTTACCTAACCTTGCATACGTCTGTCAGCCATATTCGAACTTTAAGATACGTCAAATACTAGAGATTGAAACGATGTGGAATAGATATGTCAGTGTCAAACAAGTGTCAAAAGTGACGTTTCTTCAAACAAACGCGTCACTTTTGACACTGGTTTGACACTGACATATCCAATCCATATCGTTTCAATCTCTAGTATTTGACGTATCTTAAAGTTCGAATATGGCTGACAATCTGTGTGGCATTGAAATCATGAAATTATCCTCTTGATATAATATTGGTATTTAATTAATTACTTTATATAAACTTTATTGCTCAAAATACAAATGGCGGACTTAATGCCTAAAGGCATTCTCTACCAGTCAACCAAGATTTAATAAAGATTATCAGTTTTTTAAAGATCAAATTCTGCCCTTTCTGACTTGGAAGAAAGCACAAACGACTTGTATTTTTTTAATTTGATGAACTGCCTCTATTTTGCTATGAAATGCCTACAAACCACGGTAAGCGATATGACTAATAGAAAACTCACGACGCACGTTTTACAAAAGATATTGGCAAATTTTTTGTCCCATAACCAAATGTAAGTAAAAGGTCGTGGGCGTTATCCGATGTGCGTGTGGTAATCGACGGGTCGAGTGCGCGACAGACGCGGCGGCGCCAGCTGCCTCCCGAAGGGTGTCATTATAGTCGTCGAGCTTTGTGAGAGGATCGCTCCACCGAACCACAGTATAGGTGGCGGTTTTAGTCTTATCCTTTCTAGCGGCCAGTTGTAACGTAACGTTCGTGCATAATCTGTGCGCTTTAGGGCTGATTTACACGGCGCGCGAACTCGCATGCGATTTTAGTTACATTGCGGACTTGTTGGTTACGTCCAATTCAACCGACCGATCAAAACCCAGAGTAATGAAACTCGCATGCACGCTCCGATTAGGTAGTAGAGTTCATAAATATGTATACATTTTTTCACCTTATTGCCATGGATTAAGCTGAAGAAATGCACGTGTGCGTGCGCTAAAATGTTTGAGCCGTGCACGCACATGTCACGAAAGCGGTGTGCCGTTTCCCATAAGGATCTCTATATAACAACGTGCACGTGCACATATACGCACAGTGCAGACCGGATGCATGTGCTTCCAAAAGAACAGGCCTATAGCTAATGAATGAAAGTGAAGACAAAAGAGGGATACTTCAATTTATGGATTATGGATATTGTAACAGAATGCCCCAATAATCTAGTTCGGCTTCATAACGGTTGACAGTATTAGGCTTTGTTATCATAAACCTTTATGTCAAAATACTGCCGTATTCGAACTTCAAGATATTCACAAGAGACGACACGTACTAGATCCATTCTAGGTACGTAATAGTTTAGATTTCAACTAGTTTTCTTTTGCAGCGCAATTCGGGCAACCAATGTCTCTTTTACGATAGATCGTGTTAGATATCTATTAGATGTGAATTAGATCTCTAAGTAATATCTTATGGAAATCGTTCAAGAGTATCTCCAGAATCGCGGAAATGCCAATTGTGACAGGTTAGATTTTAAACATATCGTTATCGTATCTTGGCGATGTCTAAAAGATATCTTTTAGATGTCTATTACAAAATCCGAATCGGGCCCCTAGTCTGTGATTTCCAGAGGTTGACATAAACAAAAAGTGTCACGATAAAAACCGCCCAGTCGACAGCCGTTTCATGCTTGTAATACGAGTACATATTAATCTGTCAATCGCAAACTAACGGTAAACGCGTGAAGCGAAATAAAAGCTTGTAAAAGTCGAACAATGCCCAGCATAGTAGCTGATTGCATGATGCGATAGTGCACCAGCGAGTAGTGCATTATTTATCGAGTCTAATTGAAAGTACGACGAATCAGAGTGACGTCTGTGTGACGACTGTTTATTCATGAAGCACGTCACGAACTCTTACGTCACAATAATATAGGCCAAAGGAAATACCTGGCAGTATTCAAATATAAACACTATTATAAAAGTGCTTTTATCTCTTTTGTGTTGATTCATATGCTTAAAATGTACTTAGAAAGAATAAGTACATACGTGTTCAAAGCTATTAATGGCCAAGTTGGTTTGTTTACAAATTGAAAATCGTTCTCTGGATTGTTGAACGCTTAAAGCTGCATTCCGCAAGCATCTGGCTCGCTCGCAGCGAGTGCCTCCTTTGTTTCTATTATTGGATTTAAAAGTTTCCTTTCAGTGCAATCTGGACTTTCTTCAGACTTACAGATTAGATAGACCCTTAGGAAAGTTTTTTATCTAAGCTATGCCGTATAAAATTTACTTTTAATTTATTTTGTGATAGACGCTAGCTGTATTTTGCTTTGATTTCGCAAAACTTATAAAACTTTTTACTGAGTATTTTGATATACTTACACTATTTTTAGTTCTCTTTGAGATTTCGCCGGTGTTATTGCCTTTTATCAAAAAAACTCTGCCAAAGGCAACTAGGTCTCGCGATCCAAGGGCACTTTACAGAATTGTTGACAATCTTTTATTTCTTACATGCACTTGTATGTATAAGGTCAAGCCGTAGTAGGTTTTCCGGTGAACGATTATAGGTATAGTTGACGAAATTTAAATTGTAGTGTCCGACCGAAACACGTTTTTTTGCCGAAACCGAAACCGAAACTTTGCAGATTTATTAAAATCGTTGAAAAAATGTCCGCCCGTTTAATTAAACCGCCCGATTTTTGGCCGAAACCGAAACTACGGCCGAAACATGATTTTATGGCCGAAACTGGCCGAAACCGAAACCGAATCTTCGGTCGGATATTATTAAATTGCTTAATCTTTACGAATACAAAAAGACAAAAGAGCGAGCAGTCTCGACAAAGTAGGTACGTGCCATCCGTATACTCCGTATAGTGCGGATAACTAGTTATTATAATTCCGGTTTCTGGGATAATATAGATACGTTATTATGTAAATGAAACCTTTTTTCGACACAAATATCTCAGGTTTGCAATAGAATCCCATACAGATACAATTTGTATCATTTTGACGCATGGACCTTTAAATTAAATCTTTTATTTACTTTAAAGGGGCACTGATAATCAGTCCGCCGGACAATGGCCCCTTTACAGACTATGAATTGAAAAATTTGAAAACTTTCAAAACTTAGAAATTAGAGTGTGAAAAAGCAAGTGTGATCAAGATTGTTTAGTATAGCTTTACTATTATTATTGTAAAATAGTCAAATAAGGGTGAAATAACTTCAAAAATATTAAAATTAATTATATCCCATAGAAATTTTGAATTTCGCGCCTTTTTTACTGACAAGATTTGGTTGACCAGCTATACCTACTCATATTCACATTTGTACTCTATTTATAAGTACCTACTTACCTTTTAGTTTCAGATGGAATACCATCTAAGCATCAGTTCAATTGTATAGATAAGGTTAGCTAAAGATAACATAGGTATTTATTTATATAACTTTCAAAATAATATTCCTTTCATTATATTTTTGTATTTTAGAATATATTAGGGTTAATATGTTATTACTGAATCGCGATTAGAAAGGGATTGAGATAGCTGTCAATCCATATTGATTTTGACGTAAGTGTATGGAAATCTGTTATTTCTAATCCCTTTCTGATCGCGATTCAGTAATATTTTTGATGGACGGGCTACCGACTTACGTATGTATGAGTACCAAATTTCAACTCCATCGGTTCTATAGATTCGGAGTAAATATACACAGATATGTATATACACGAGTGATCCTATAAGCTATAAGTGTACGAAACCCTAAATGTAGCTATACGATCCAAGATTGCTGCTTTTTTGTTACTAATACCACAGATTATATAATAGTTCTCACGAACAGATACTTATCTCTCAAAGAAAACGCAAATACCTACCGTTTTAATACCTACACTAAAATACAATGGAATGACCTTCAACGCGCCGCCGCGCACCGGCGCAACGCTAGGGTTGCCGATGCTTAGAAATGATTTACTAATATAAGATACCTACCTACTTAGGTATGTACAAATATAAGTTTTAATTGCCAAACTAACATTAGAACTGGTCATATAAAAGCATAGCGTAAAATAACCATGAGCAAGATAAGTTGCAATAAGTAATTACAATATTCCGTTTATGCGTTTCATTCCGACGAGTGACTGCGAGACATTTTAAAAGGTCTTATCTCCCTGCAGCAAACGCAGTGTTTACGCCGTTTTATAAACCGCGCAATGAATCAATAATTCAATACCACCTAAGTAACTTGTAGCTTGCAACCACAATTGAAACTATCGTAAAAATAAAACCAAAAGTACTTGTATTGAGAATGTCTACCTACTTTTCCTATCTATCGGAAGAGCAAAAACGGTATTTTTTATTAGTTTTGTTGTTTCTGCATTCATCCATATTACAAGTAGTGTTATTTGTTAATTGGTTCAAGACATTTCTTTCGCATACATTTTAGCATATTCGAGCGCGCGGCGACACGACGTGCGTGCGTGAGCGCGCGTGGCAACCAACTGGCTTGCTTTTCTACCGTGAACGGGAACGGATTCGTAGGTATAAAACCGAGCTCGCGCGGAGAGTTCCATAGGCTAATACTTAGAAATGAGCCTTAACTATTGAAAAGAAAAGAAATTTTACCAGATCAAAATCATACCTACTAAAAGTTATACCTAAGTCAGCCAGCCTAAGCCCCATCTTTTTTTGTCTAATTTTATTCCTTTCCTAATTTGAGACAGAGAAAATCGTGACTAGGTTTAGGTAGAAAAGCTAAACGTTATATGTTTTATGTACCAAAATACGGATTTGCTCGTACACAAACCACTTAGTTAATTAAATTAACACGAATTACTTATGCAATTAAGATAATTGAGATATTACATATGCCGGTCACGCCGATCGATAACAATTTGGATACCCTTTTCGTGCCTTCAGTGCCGTCCTTAATTGGAAGATTAGAGAACCAGACCTCAAAGCATATGAAACGCTTGGCCGAAAATTCGGTTTAACCCTTTACCAGTCCTCCGAAAGTGGTGGATCAATTTATAGGAACGGATTTGTTTGCGTTGGTCTGTAGATTGAGCATATTTAATAAAAAAATACTCTCGTTTTTATCAGACACGTATTTATTTTGTCATTTCGTTGGGAATATGTAGTTAATGATGTGCTGTCTGAATATTGTCTTCTTATTCTTTTCTTTGATTTAGGTAGCCTCAAAAAGCCGAAATAAATGTAAAAACTAATGTTTGGGGTATCACTAATTGAAACATAGGATAAATTGAATTAAAATTAGCAGTAAGAAACTAAGCGTGGCTCTAGTTAAAGAAGTTAATGGATTTCTGTCCAGAATTAATCAGAGATAGAATGCAGCTCGACCGCTGTTTTTCTAGCTGAGGGCAGCACCGATAAATATTTACGACGCGTCGCGTACGTGCTCAGTGGCCGACTTGAGAGCGAGCTCTGTTCGAATAGGTATGTTGACACACATGTTCCATTTTATCAAGTAAAATGTAAGAATATTATATAAGCTACTTAAAATAAAGTCAAGCATCATATAAATATTGACGGAAAAATGACTACTTATATATCTCAACGGATCCTTATTTATATGGTGTGTTACGATATATTTGGCTACTTTGGCTGTCACTATATATTTGATACTGACTGTACCATCCAATTCCTTAAATATTTTAATAAATAGCGTATCGATTACAACTTTAACAGATAGGGTTGAAACAAATATTGGATTTATGGTTGAAAGCTAACTTAAATCGTTACTAGTTATAGCTTTAAGGAAACAATCTTCTATTTATACTAAGATGTATAACGTCATTAAAAATAAAAAAAAAGCGGCCAAGTGCGAGTCGGACTCGCCCATGAAGGGTTCCGTATTTAGGCGATTTATGACGTATTAAAAAAAAACTACTTACTAGATCTCGTTCAAACCAATTTTCGGTGGAAGTTTACATGGTAATGTACATCATATATTTTTTTTAGTTTTATCATTCTGTTATTTTAGAGGTTACAGGGGGGGGGGGGACACATTTTACCACTTTGGAAGTGTCTCTCGCGCAAACTATTCAGTTTAGAAAAAAATGATATTAGAAACCTCAATATCATTTTTAAAGACCTATCCATAGATACCCCACACGTATGGGTCCGATAAAAAAAAATTTTTGAGTTTCAGTTCTAAGTATGGGGAACCCCAAAAAATTATTGCTTTTTTTCTATTTTTGTGTGAAAATCTTAATGCGGTTCACAGAATACATCTACTTACCAAGTTTCAACAGTATAGTTCGTATAGTTTCGGAGAAAAGTGACTGTGACATACGGCGGACAGACGGACAGACAGACAGACAGACAGACAGACATGACGAATCTATAAGGGTTCCGTTTTTTGCCATTTGGCTACGGAACCCTAAAAAGGATGGTTTTTTATGATATTATATATACCTACCATAAATTAAATTTACAACTTTTGATAAGCAAGGCAAACAGCGCCTTTGGATACGAGTAGGCCGTAGTTGCTGATATCCCAAATAAGCGATAGACAATGTTGAATTGAGTCCCTAGCGCTTAACTGGCTGGAGCGCATCGCCTTGCTGGTTGCTTCCAAAGTTCGAAGCTTCATTATGCTCGTAGCTTTTCAATCCGGTTTAAGCTTCTTGCTTCGCTAGGTTCAACTTGTTCAATACTAAGCTAACCTCGTACTTGCTATAAAGTGGTCCGAAGCAGGGATTTTAGACTGAAAGGGAATGTATTTGAAACCTTCCTACGTATTTTTATAGAACGACTGAAGATTTAGGTTAGGTTTATCTTACAAAGACGCTCGCTACTCTATAGGAACTACATTAAAATATTAGGACAAACGGGATAAAAGGTTGAAAGTGTTGAAACCTTATATTAAGACAAAAATGGTGATTACGACAGAAGAGGTGCCAATGACTGATTGTTGAATAAGTTTTTGGCAAAAATTTAATTTTTGGTACAAGCCTTTATCGCTGACTGTACTTTTCTTACGACAGACAACTAATACTCATCGAGACAATTCTAAAAACCCCTAACACAATTAGGTTGCGTTGTTTCATCACAGAGTTCCTATGGCCACCTCCTGTCTCCTTCATCAGATCAGTTCGACAGTACCATATTATTGTATTGTCATCAGAACTACATACAGCTGCCAATTTTCATGACGCTACGATCCTTGGAAGATGGTTAAATTAGTTACCTTAGATAACATTACATGTTAGTTACATACAGGTCGAGAGTTCCTATGGCCACCTCCTGTCTCCATCATCAGATCAGTTCGACAGTACCATATTATTGTATTGTCATCAGAACTACATACAGCTGCCAATTTTCATGACGCTACGATCCTTAGAAGATGGTTAAATTAGTTACCTTAGATTCCATTACATAGTTACATACCTGTCGACCGAATAAAAGCTTGTTAAATTTTAAATAAACAACGCAATAATCAAATCCCTCTGCATCGAATGTAAAAGTAAATTGCTCTTTGTTACTTCTATCAAATCAAAGTATTGACTGCACTGATTACAGCACAATTGAATGTTATTTTAGCCATTATAGTTATTTTAGATACAAGTGCGAAAAAGAGGAAATTCAAAACGAGTTGCGAATTACCTATTCGCACGTGTATCGAACAACGTTTTACAGTACATATGGCACTTTAAAGTTTCGACATACGCATGAAAAGAGCTATTTTACGCACTAGTGCGGAAAAGTAGCCCCATATGTATTGTATAAATAATTATAACGTAAAGAAATCCCCAGTCTCCACGCTTAGAATCAAACCAGTAAAATATCACGGGGTCTACGGCGTAGCAGCTACGACGCCGACGTAGGCATTCAATCTCATGCTACGGAAAGATGAACGTAGGCAGGAGATGTATATCCGAGTGAAATATCGTCATTGCTTGGCAGTGCTCCTAATTAGAGATGCTACGAATATTCGGCAACTATTCGGTTTTCGGCCTATTCGGCCACTTTGCCGAATATTCGGTATTCGGCCGAATCTTGCCTACTATTCGGCCGAATACCGAATACCTATCTGTTGCACCTACTTAAAAAGAAAAATTGCACAATAAAAATAACCAAAAACTATGTAGGTTTAGAATGTGTTCTTGGACTTCTTGGAAAGTTGTTAAATACGAAGACCCTTTTTTGAGCATTTGTTGACTAAAAAACATTTTATTTTTATCATGAGTCTGTTTTGTTTGACTCTATTCATTAATGCTGTTCAACGAAAATATATCTTAGCTAACGTCATCTAACGTTGAGCTTTGTTAGCGATCAGTTTTTATAATAATTGTGACTCAAAATGTTCGCATGTCATGCCGAATATTCGGTATTCGGCCGAGAGAGGGGCCGAATATTCGGTTTTCGGTATTCGACCAAAACCACTATTCGGGGCATCTCTACTCCTAATACTCGTATATCTACGAGTCAATTCAGCTCAATAAGATGTAAACCAATCACTTGATCATATGCACATACTTACCTAATATTTAAGAATTGTTTGAAAAACAAAACTCACTTTTAATATTGTGTGTCAATGGAAGCGTTTAGGTTTTCTTGTGCCAAAGCGAACTAGCGTAGCGACAGTTAAAATGCGTGTATTATAAACGATAAAGTTCGCTGTAAGTAAATCCAATCGAAAATAAGTATCAAAAATTTTGTCTTAAGAGGCCGGTATCGATTTTAGTCGCAAAAATGTAAAATATAAAAATGTAAAATATAGATTTAGTCGATGAAATTGTACACCTTTTGTTACGTAGGTAATAGAAATAACAAGTACTGAGGTATCTATTTGCGCGTCTTCTTATCTTGCACTTTTTATCATATTTTTGAAAACAGACTCAATAAATTAGTAATGATTTTTTTTCTGATGGACGTTTAGGTAAACGCGCGTAAAGCACTTATTTTGTCGATCTTATTTGTAAATTTCGTAAAGTTTGGACTGATAAAAATGGTAATTTTGTATTACACATATTCTGTACTCCACCTTTAATAAACTACATTTTTGTTATTCGCTACGTGTACAACTGTCACGCAACCTAGCATCCGCAACTCTAGGAGAAAACGTCAATTTACTACATCTTATAAAACTACTCCAAAACTCAAAAACTACTGATAGGATTTTCACACGATTTCATCTATCAATAGATTGATTCTTAAGGAAGGTTTAGGTATATAACTTATTAAGGTTTTGTTTAAAATAGTTAATAAAAACACGCTGGCTAGGAGCTTTAATCGAAAACGCTGCCTAATCCGTTTGAGCTATAACAATACAATGTATGGTGGGATTGTCTCTCTTTCATGGGTCTACATAAAAAGTCCACCATGGTGTATGTCTATATTTTAAGGATAACTTACTATACCCATTCTTAACTTCCAGAAAAAGATCACATAATATGTGGCATTTGCAAAGCTTTTTACACGGAGACAGCATCAATTATTATCAAATTAATTATGTTAAGCATTTCATACAGATAACAATGGTCCATTACATCATACAATTTAAATGAATATCTCAGGAGTAATCGTAAATTAAAGTTCCAGTTCGAGCCATGTAACTTGTATGAAATGTTAAAGACTCTATCCTTTTTTAGTTCCAATTCTCACCACCGCATGCACTGAGATCGCTTTATTTTCCCCCACCATGTACTTCGCACGTAGCCAATATCATATTGAACAAGGGTAAATGAAAGTTAGACGAAATCAATTTTCACCAGAAATTACTTCATTAAAACAAGTGACAATTTTTCGTGAAAATCGACTTAATTTCAACGTACTTTTGATACTTAAACAATCTACAATATTTCCTGTAACTGTGCTTATACATAATTTTTTGTATAATTTACCACTATAATTATTTGATGATTTTTTAAAAACTGCCTCTTCTCGTCATAAATTGCCGGTGACGCACGCTCGGGACCTCATTATTAGAAGGCAATATGAGAAGACGTGCTAATAGAAACCAATACTTGTTATTTAGATATCACTTAACAAAAGGTGTACAATTTCAACGACTAAATCTATCAATTTTACATTTTGGTTCGAAAATCGTTAACGGGCTCTTAAGGGGGTGCGATGCGAGGTACAGTAGCTGTCAAAAATGAATATTGAATTACCCCAGGAATCGTAAATGTGTTGAAGTCTTGACTCGTATAACAGGTGTCAACTGCCAAAGGTTTTACCCCGTCTCGTGGGACGGGCCTTCCCGTCTAATTATATTTTATCTATATATATAAACGCAAGTGTCCTGACTGACTGACTGACTGACTGACTGACTGACTGATTCATCAACGCAGAGCCGAAACTACAAAAGCTAGAAAGTTGAAATTTGCACACTAGGTTGAATTTATAAAGTGTACAAGAGATAAGAAGCGATTTTGAAAAATTCAACCCCTAAGGGGGTTAAAAAGGGGATGAAAGGTTGTATGGGGTGCAAGTTTTATTTTAAGCTAGGAATTTGAAACTTTGTACAAATGTACTATATTAAAAAACAAGAAAACTAATTTCTGCGTTTTCGAAAATTCATCCCCCAAGGTGGTGAAAAAGGGGTTGAAAGTTTGTATGGAGATCAAATATTTTTGTGAGTGTTGGACTTGAAACTTTGTATATGGGGATATTATTATAAGACGGGAAAAGTAATTTCAGCGTTTTTGAAAATTCATCCCCTAACAGGGTTAAAAAGGGGTTGAAAGTTTGAATCCATTACAAATGCTTTGAAACTTCTTAGAAAGACATAATAGCCGATGACAAAAAAATAGGAATTGCGACGTTTTAGGTAATTCAACCCCTAAGGGGGTAAAAAGGGGATGAAACTTTGTCCTGGGGTGCAAATTTTATTTTAAGCTAGGACCTTGAAACTTCGTAAAAAGGTATTAAATTAAAAAACAAGAAAACTAATTTCTGCGTTTTCGAAAATTCATCCCCCAAGGTGGTGAATAAGGGGTTGAAAGTTTGTATGGAGATCAAATATTTTTGTGAGTGTTGGACTTGAAACTTTGTATATGGGGATATTATTATAAGACGGGAAAAGTAATTTCAGCGTTTTTGAAAATTCATCCCCCAAGGTGGTGAAAAAGGGGTTGAAAGTTTGTATGGAGATCAAATATTTTTGTGAGTGTTGGACTTGAAACTTTGTATATGGGGATATTATTATAAGACGGGAAAAGTTATTTCAGCGTTTTTGAAAATTCATCCCCTAACAGGGTTAAAAAGGGGTTGAAAGTTTGAATCCATCACAAATGCTTTGAAACTTCTTAGAAAACATAATAGTCGATGACAAAAAACAGGAATTGCGACGTTTTAGGTAATTCAACCCCTAAGGGGGTAAAAAAGGGGATGAAACTTTGACCTGGGGTGCAAATTTTATTTTAAGCTAGGACCTTAAAACTTCGTAAAAAGGTATTAAATTTAAAAAAACAAGAAAACTAATTTCAGCGTTTTTAAAACTTCATCCCCCGAGGTGGTAAAAACGGGGTTGAAATTTTGTACGGAGATCAGATATTTTTGAGAGTGCGGGACTTGAATCTTTGTATTTGAGGATATTATTAGAAGACAGGAAAGGTTATTTCAGCGTTTTGTAAAATTCATCCCCTCATTTAAAAGGGGGTTGAAAGTTTGTATGGAGTTCAAATTTTATTTTAAGTTAAGAACTTGAAACTTCGTAAAAATATATGTTATTAAAATACAAGAAAACTAATTTCAGCGTTTTTGAATTATCATCTCCTAAGGTGGTAAAAAGGGGGTTGAAAGTTTGTATGGATATCAAACATTTTTTCGAACGCGGGACTTGAATCTTTGTATTTCGGGATATTATTAAAATACAGGAAAAATAATTTCAGCGTTTTGTAAAATTCATCCCCCAACAGGGTTAAAAAGGGGTTGAAAGTTTTAATCCATTAGCTTTGAAACTTCTTAGAAAGGCATAATAGCCGATTACAAAAAAAAAGTAATTGCTACGTTTTTGGAAATTCAACCCCTAAGGGGGATAAAAAGAGGATGAAACTTCGTCTTAGGGTGCAAATTTTATTTTAAGCTAGGAACTTGAAACTTTGCAAAAAGGTATTAAATTAAGATACAAGAAAACTAATTTCAGCGTTTTAAAAATTCATCCCCTAAGGTGGTGAAAAAGGGGTTGGAAGTTTGTATGGATATCAAACATTTTTTCGAATGCGCGACTTGAATCTTTCTATTTGGGGATATTATTAGAAGACAGGAAAAGTTATTTTAGCGTTTTGTAAAATTCATCCCCTAACAGGGTTAAAACAGGGTGAAAGTTTGTATAGGGTTCAAATTTTATTTAAAGCTACAAACTTGAAACTTCGTAAAAATGTATTTTGTCAAAAGAGAAGAAAACTAATTTCAGAGATTTTGATAATTCATCCCCCGAGGTGGTGAAAAAGGGGTTGAAAATTTGTTTGGAGGCCAAACATTGTTTTGAGTGCGGGACTTGAATCGTTGTATAAAGGCATATTATTAGAATACAAGAAAAATAATTTCAGCTTTTAAAAAATCATCCCCTAAAATGATTAAAAAGGGGTTGAAAGTTTGTATAGGGTTCAAATTTTATTTAAAGCTAGGAACTTCAAACTTCGTAAATAGGTATTTAGGTAGTAGGTTTTATTAAATAGAGGACATGAAAATCTTCTAAGGGGGTTTAGAGGGATTATAACGAGGACAATTTTATTCAGTTAGGGGCTTGAAACTTCGTAGGTTGTGAAAGACAAAGTCTCATGCGTTGTATAATATTAATAATTAACAAATGATTAACCGTCCTACCGCAATCTCTTGCTGCACAATGTTCTAAGCTAATGTAGAATATATAACCACCAATATACAAATCCACGCGTACGAAGTCGCGGGCAACAGCTAGTTAATTATACAATTATTATTTACCTATTTAATCTTTACTGTACAATACATGATAGTACAAATGGCGGACTCAATGCCTTAAGCCATTATCTACTAAGATTAAGTAATATTTATAAATATAAATAAAAAGTATGTCTCACGAAAGTTTAATTTCGATAATTTCGGACTTGTACCACATGGACTTTCATTCCCTTTTTAACCCACTTAACTTTATTAAACTGAAGGCCTACCGCGAACCCCGTTCGACGTGTTGCCTCTCTGTCGCACTTGTAAATTCGTACGTAAGTGTGACAGGGAGGCATAACGTCGAACGTGGTTAGCGGTAGGCCCTCTGGGCCGTCGTAGCGCTGGTTTTCAGTGGGAACCGAACTTACTGAACCTTAGTTCGGTTCAATAAGTTCGATTTTCCAGTTTTTGATTAAATCAGATCATGATAGAACATTCATCAATTCACTTCAAAAGTTGAAAAAATATTTACTCAATATGTATCCGTGCGCAAATTTTGGCGTAGGAGTTTGACAAAATATGTATTGTGAGTGTATTAGGTATCTGTTTGGTCGTGAGTCACCGAAGACGAGGCACGCGTGGGAGTGGGCGGGGCTCATTTATCATTTTAGTGTTGCTTTATTGCGTGAATGGGGCGCCGATAGTGTGCCACGTTTGTGAATGAGCCGACGGGAACGTCTCTGATCTTTGACACGCTAATAAAATGGATACCTACGCTACTATGACTGTCTATTTTGATTAAGCCCTTTTTTTTGTACGTATTTCGTTAACTGCTTGTTTAGAAATATTACAATACATATATGTATGAATATCAAATTATGACCTATTTTCACACCATGCCGTGAACGTGTCCTAAATTTTTTCGGATACATTATGCGGCCTTAATTAAAATAAATGATATTGAGAAGTAGATAATTTTAGGTCAAATGAATGGCAGGTGTGGTGTATTTTCAGGAAACCTACACCAATATCTTGTACAGGGTGTTTGGTACATCGTTTGCCAAATTAAAACGGCAGATAGGTTGAGTTATTTACTATCTTCTCAGCCCTAGAAAAAAAAATTGCCCACGGTCTTTCTCACTACTGCGCACGTAACAATTTGAAACTTACGAAAAACTGGCGTAGGGCTGGAAGAAAAACCTGCGCATTTTTTTTTATAGGCTCATGCCTACATCTCATGATGTAGCAAATTATTCAACATATCTGCCATTTTAATTTGGCAAATGATGTACCAAACAGCCTGTATAAGCAAAATGAATTATCTTGATATACATATTTAATCAAGAAAAAAGACTCGTGCGTGTGAAACAGTGAGATATTATTCTGTAATCGCTGTACAATTGTAGAGTTAAAAGTAATGAATAAAATGATAAAATACAGTCAAAGCTAATTCAATTTAGAACGGTATTAGACTAATATTACCTATTAGCCTATTATCATGGTATCATGGCTAGACGATTAGTCGTGGACTAATAATATTAGTCTAATGCCGTTCGAAAAACTAGCCCCAGCAGGACATGACGTTCAAATTCGACCGACTTGTTTTAAGTGTGGCAGACGTTGGACTATTATTCGAAATTTCATAAAAGGAATGTTGTAGACGTATTGAAAAAAGTTAAAGCCATGTATACAACGAGCAGCTGTTAAATAAGAAATTATGCCTAAGAAGTTGTAAACCTTTTCCAGGCGGCACCAATCTACAAAAGGTCTAAAAAATCAAAATATATAAAATTGAGACTATTGGCGCGTGTGTGGTCGGTTTTTAATCTCCTCTTCGGGCTTTAAGCAATTTTGTACGCACGTATACTGCTTCGCCCGAGTACCTAATCGATTCACTAAAGCTCAGTTAGCGATTGAAATAATTATGAACCTGTGATTGGTAGCGAGCGTCTAGCGCGATCCGCTATGTGAATGGCTTCGGGGCCGCGAGTTCGACGGGCGGAACTATAACACAGCGACGGAGCCGCGGCGGCATATTGCCTATTGTTTGGCATCTTCAACTCTTGGCATCGAACCTTAACACAACCCGACCGACTGCACTGTCAGTTTTACTGCCTTACCGCCATAACGTATGAATATTAAAACGTGACTTTGGAACTAACCATTAAATGTTCAAATTTGATTAATCGTTTACAATTTTATTACAATTGCTTGAGAAGGTTTGTAAATCATTTTCCAATATATTTTTTGTCACATACTCGTATATAAATATCGTTGAAAGTTACTTTATAACATTTTAACCATTATTTCTGGAATTGTTTTATTAGACGGCTCGAGATTACAAGATATAAGCTGGAACCATGCAGTGCCACGACATTAAACGTAAGTACAAGTACCTAAGTTACAGACTGCTCATTTCCTTTTCTAAGCTTAAAATAAAACAAATTAAGTTGGTTGATGCTGATTCCGGCCGTGACTCATCTGATAGATATTTGCGAATTTTGTGATCGCGTAACCATTGTTATGAAGATATAATTTGGAATTACTACTACAACTAAAGACTGGAGCTAAGAGCTAGCTGGATCATTAAATGATCAGAACATTTATTTTATCTCTTTAGGTAGAATACAATACAAATCTTTCCTTTAATCAAAAAAGCATCACGTCATGTAACTATTTTAAACATCACCAAGGTCATACCATTATAGAAAAGCCTTAAAATATGATAATATGAGATAATAGGCCAAGTATCCGATTCCACATCGATCGGTTCGCATCGTACTAAATTATGTAGCCCTTACGACGCTAGGGGTATTTATACCAGAAACGTCAAGCCAGTGTAAGGGTTATGTTGAAAAACAGAAAGGTCACAGTGATATATGACTACTAAACTTTCTAAGGTACCTTACCTAAAGGATGGTCCAGAGATAGAGGCCGCTTCTTGCAGCCGTTTATATGACTACGAGAATAAACAATTGGATAAATGTTAAATGAATTTTATTGTAAAATTATCCTAATTCGCATTTCCGTAAATTAAAAGCTGTAAAAAAATTATAATGAAACGTACCGAGCACGAATACCGAGCTAAGTCCATAATAGAATTTTACAGACGCTATTCTGAAAATCGTGTACTGACTTTGCATCACTTTAGCAAGCAAAATGTACCTGACCAGACCATCCGAAATGTGATCAAACGGTACGTAGACAAACGTCAAGTAGGATTCAAGCCACTTCCTGGTCTAAAATAGACTATTGACACGCCCAGGTTGCAAAAGAAAGTGTTAAAGAAGGCGAGACAAAATCGTAGCAAATCTAACCGCGTCGTCTTACGAGAACTTGGCTTGACCCTGTCTACACATCGGCGAGTAAAGAAAGCAGCTGGGACTCGAAGCAAGAAGAAAAGACGCAGCCCCACATACAATCAAGGGCACATCGACCGGTGTATTAAGGGTGCAGCTAAGCTTTACAAGGACAGCATTCCCAGCGGTCGAAATTTCTTCTTTGTTTTAGATGATGAAATATATGTACCGCTGGATCCGACGCAAGTAGCGGGCTACAAATACTACATATCGGACGATGAACTAGATACACTAATAGAAGACACTTTTCTCTCGACTGGGAATAAGCCAGCTAATAGCATCCCAGCGATGAAGCGACTCTGGCAGCGGGTTTCTAAGGACATCGCAATTAAATCTAGAAAATCACTTTTCAGTTAATTCCGCTAATTCCGCTCCAAGATACTGAAATGTGCTAAACAAGGTCATGTTGGGTTGTAAATTTTTTTGGAATATTCACTGTAAATAAAAGTAAAACTGAATATGTAATTTAATTTTTGTCACTTTATTTTAGTTAAGTATACGTAGAAATTTACATAGGTAAACGGCCTCTATGTCCAGACCACCCATTAGGTATTCTACTTAACTATCTAAATATTTCCAAGGCTATTCGAACTCATATCATGATTATTTTTGTTTAGCTTAAAGGATGTATCTATATATATGTTTTTTTTTTTTTTTTTTTTTTTATTGTATCACTTGTGTGAGTCAATCGGTCCTCGCTAGAAATACGGGCGGCCGGTTGCTCTTTGTCGGATAGAGGATATATGTGATGTGTCTAGTAGTCCATATTGCTGATTTGTTGGGGCAGGTCCCCGCAGCGAGTACGGGTGACCTTGCCTTAAGTTTCCAGGTCTTCGCCGGGATTGGTGGTTTCATGGTGTAAGTCAAGTAAGCGATTTTATTAATTCTTATTAAAGGTTTTTAGGGTGTCGATTATATATTTTGTGTACTTGATAAAGGAATCGAGTGGTCCTCTTTCCCTATAATGTGTTCTATAGTGTTACGGATATTGTTAGATGGCTAGATTAAAGCTCAACCTGGTAGTAACGTATAACTAGTATTGTAGTACCGGTGCCTTTTGGGTAAAGTCCGTAAATTTAAACAGCATAAGAAAAACCAACGTACACACAGGTCGCGCAAATTAGTTAGGCAATTTTCCGATAGATGGCGCTGTACACAACTACGCTTAGTATACTTCAGCGGGCTCAGCACGGTTCCATTTTTATCGACTATCACTATGCCCGTCACTTTCACACTTACATACTTGTTAGAACGTGACAGGCATGGTGATAAACGATAAAAATGCGACCGTGCTACTAGGGCTGGTCAAGTCTTTCGTAGACTTATATCGACCGGGATATGAACCGTGATTACCTTTTGTATTGTTTTTGAGCTCCCGATATTTCGGCGCAGTTACATGCATCTTGTTCACGGTCGATATAAGTCGACTATAGTGAAACTAACCGTGAATCATTCAAAACTGTTAATTAACTCTTTCGTAATTATAGTTACCATGAGAAAATTTAAAGTTTGTACGGAACCCTCGTGCGCGAGTTAAACGAACTCACACTTGACCGTTTTTTTTTGTTTTATTAAAATAAAAAGTTATTTAAAAAAATAATTAATACAATCAATTTCAACGAAATTGGGTGTTCACAGCCCTTAAATAAAATGCAAGATAAGTAAATTCTGCGTATTTTATAATTCATCCCCCAATCCCTTAGTGAAAAAGGGGTTGATTGAAAGTTTATACCCAGACCGAACATGTTTGTGAGTGAGGGACTTGAAACTTCCCTGGGAGACACAACATCACAAACACAAAGTTATTTAATCCAGTAAATTTGTCGAATTTTGTAACGTGGCTCTTCTGCGTCAAATCCGGTAGTTCTGATTTTTTGCAGACTTATTTATGATGTTGGCCCAATTAATAATCCAAGCTTGTGACCTCGAGCGCCGAACGCAACTTTGTCTAAAATCGAAAAAAAAAACCGCGAAAATTTCATTTCAGCATTTTTTAAAATTCTTCTCCTAGGGGGAATAAAGGGGTTTGGAATTTTGTAATGGGAACGATTTGAGCAAGTAGGTAAGGGGTAGCTCATTAATTACGTCATACAAAAAATCACGAACGATATAGGGAATTGGGTTTCCTAATAAATAACACGTCGTATAATTTTTTCTTAAATTGGGCCAAGCCTAAAATTGTACGATGTTTACGTTCATAGAAGCATATTATAGTAGTTTATGTGACTGCTACATAATGAAAGGCATTAAAATACGAGTGTGGGTTTAAGAAACGAACGAAGAGAGTCACACGATCATAAATATATTATGTTTCCATAAATAGGTATAAATATTATGGCATGTTATAAATATTGTGAATAAATAATATATATATGAATATGAATATGAATATATACATTTAGCGGTATTATTATATTATATTATGCGTTGTGTGAAACTCGTTATTAGGCTTTACTTTTTTGTTACATGGGTACCACTTTAGCTATTATCCAATTTCGGCGGTCTCTCCAGTTTTGTTGCCATACTTAGAACTCTATGGCGTTACATTGCCAGTCTGCTCTGACTTCAAGTAGGTAACTCGATTCGCTTGTACAGTGTGATGGCGTTATCAATATCGACGTCAACCGTGAAGTTAAAAAGCGGATTACCATTAGGATGGACGAAACAGGTCACGGGAACCATTTGTGACACCCCTTCGACTGACGGGCAAAATTTAAATATAAAACCGTCATAAGTCCTGTCGTCATGTGTGGATCAGAGTGTTGGGAGCTAAAGGTGACGGATGAAAAGAGATTGCATGTGGCCGAGATGAGAATGTTGAGATGGATGTGTGGCGAAAATTGATAAAATAAGGAATGAGTATGGAAGAGGAAGCCTAAAAGTTGCACCCATAACTGAAAAACTAACATCAACTTTATCCTTACAACACTATCTATGCCTGCCTATCTTTATTTTAAAAGTTGTATCGCTTGAAGAGTAACGACTTATCAATCAATTATTTATTTATTTAATTATTTAAACTTTATTGCACAAAAGAAAAACTTATCGTACAAAAGGCGGACTTAATGCCAAAAGCATTCTCTACCAGTCAACCTTAAGGCAAAGCAGAGAGATTGTGGGCGGTGCAACTGCTATTACTACTAACAAATTTTAAAATAAACCGCAAAGCTAATTAAAAAAAAAATTTAACACACATATGCAAGTACATCAAAATATACACGATACATATTATATAAATACATATACCTAACATTTAAATATATACAATAAAATATTAAATTAAATAACTAAAACTAGGAATCCTTCATTCTACCAGCAAAGAAAGCACGTACCGATTTCTTAAAAGCGAATTTGTTTGGGGCATTTTTAATACTAAGGGGGAGTCGGTTCCAAAGGCGCGCTACCTGCACCCAGAACGAATCTGACAAGAAGCCAGTGCGATGTGGAGGGATGGATAAAGACATATTGCCAGAAGAGCGAAGCTGACGGTCGCGAGAAACGCCGTATAGTATTGAAAGAGGGACTTGAGGTATACAGGAGAGAGTGGATCGTTAAGAACAGAGTATAGAGAGCAAAGCATGCGAACACTGCGTCGTTGACGGATGGGAAGCCAGCCAAGCTGGGAGCGGTATGCAGAGACATGATCGTATTTACGCAGACAAAAAATGAAACGAATGCAGTTATTGAGAAGGCGATCCAACTTATTGAGAAGTTCTTCAGTTAGGTCCGGATAACACACATAACCATAATCAATTATAGGTAGAATTAGAGTGTTTATAAGGAGAATTTTAGTCTTAATGGGCAAAAAGTGCTTTAGCTTGTTTAGTGAATGAAGAGAACCCATAACTTTTCGGCTAACCTCAGAAACCTGCGCTCTCCAATCCAACAAACTGTCGAGCATAATGCCTAGGTCCTTAACACTGTAGCTAAATTGTATTGGTGAACCGTTAAAGTTTACTGGTGCAATAGTGTCAAAATCCAGTCTGGCGACCTGTCGAGAACCACCAATTATGCATTTATTTAAAGCCAAGGTCAAATTCACTCTGTCAATAGTGTCCATATATAATATAAATACAAGTAGACTCGCTATTCATAGGTTTGAGGATATATTTAAAGGTCTTTGTGACTATTAGTGACGTGTATAGGTCAAAGAGAGATTCAATGTAACTAACAAGCGGCGCTCAACGGTGCGGCGCGGTGCGGTCACTGCGCGCCGCTTCACGTAACCGTGCGTGATATTATCACTTTACTGGGTTATTTGGTAAAACAAGAAAGAAACACAGTTCCACAATCAGCTTGGATAAACGTAGGTGGATTGTGAGTGGGATAAGCTAACAATATTAACTTCGACGACCTGTCAGACTCAGGGTACCTAGTGATAGTGACCCTGTCTAAGATGCCGATGATCCCGGGTTCAAATCCTGGTAATATATGATATTTGTTCCAGAGTCAGGAGTCATTATTTATAATGGTCACGGAGCAAAGTCGCGGACGGGCAGATAGACTGACAGACAGATGGACGGACATATGGACGGACGAAACTACCTTTAAGGGTTCCTAGTTGACTACAGAACTCTAAAAAAGCCTGAAAAGCGCTTGACCTTGTTTTTCTTCGGCATTTGTGCGTTTTTGCATAAGGTTGTAAAGGACACGCTGTGGCGAGTGGTGTGTACTCCAGCACAATGTATGCCCAGCCGCGACTGGCTCGCGTCCAGATATTGTATTCCTAACCCTTACCAACAGCCTGACAAACCAATCCAGCTTAACACTGACCTCAGATCCGTGAGAATTCTGCCTTAATAGATGACGCTAAGACTGGAACCAGGGCGTTCAGTAAGTGGTAAGAATACATGGCTAGTTAGCCGACGGACTCGTTAGCGGGCTACCCCGCGATCTAATAATTTTGCCGTCTTTCGGAGACTGCGTAATCCTCTTGTTTACATTTGCTTTAAAATCTGGAGCACAAACTCTTTACACAAACTGGATCCATTGAAATTCTATCTCTTTTGATTCTGGATAAGTGGGCTAAGAGAAAACATGCGTTGGTCAACGTTTACTAAATAACTATGAATTTAATCAACTATTGGTTGTTGTTATTTTAAGTGTATTTGCATTAAAAATTAATCGTACTAATTATTGTATTTCTCTAAGTACCTAGGTATTCAGATTACTGTCAGTACCTAATGGGACTTTCATATTGGGAAATTAATTCAGTATAGGATTGCCATTTCAACGTTTTTGAGTTATTTGTACGTCTGTTTGCGATTTTCATTTATATAAGTGGTTTATTAAGATAAAAGTAGGTGTAGGTACATACATATGACTGCTACGTGATGTCCTGATGTCACACGCACATGTCACACATTAATAAAAGTTTACATCTAAATCAGACATAAATCTTGTTTACCCAATTTGATTGTTTTCCCAAAACATTGTTGAATGAAATTAAAGCTCGCTGTCCTTTGTCTGTCTTACATACAATCAATTATGTATGTATGTATGTATGTAGAAATATGGTTGTAGTTTTGCATAGTGCATTGTAGACTGTGTTCGATACTGCTGTATTTGCAAGTTAGGTATGTACATAAAACATACGGGACTTATAATAATCTTTTAGTTTCTTTCCCATTGAGTTTTGATTTAAGTATATTTTAATTTAGTTTTTTATGTAAACATCACAATCCGTAAAATATCGCAATTCCCTGAAAAGTTCTATTTTTTGTTTTATTGACATCGTGTTCTAAACTACCGAGAAACGAACAAAGGTAGCAACTAGCAGCGCTTGTTTGGACGGACGATAGCGATCGGTTTTAATTTGTCAAACAAGCACCGCGGCTACTCGCACAGGGTTATTGTTTCATGAGTAGTGACTCAAGTGAACCAATATAATTAAACCTCGAAAGCCGTAACAATACTATTGTCTGATACAATACAAAAGGCGCATTAATTCTGAAAAATAAGGCTATACGCTACGGAATAGGAAGCAAATAGCCGAGCCAGGTCGACAACACTGCCGCTTGATTGACAACCTCAGCCAAAATTGCGCCGATTGCGAGCAGTCTCGTTAATACGCGGTACGCAGGTCCCGGTCATACAGATCGGTCAGTTGGCGTTTGGAGTAATAGCCAAAACGGTGGAAATTTCTTTGGAAAGGGTAATAACCCAACCCGGTGTACAACGTCGTAAAATATAGGGGTTAAAACCTTAATTAGAGCTTTAACTGTAATCGCCGATTGCCAGATACTTGTAAGCCGCACTAAAAATAAACTTTATAGATGCGTGCGTGAGAAGGTTTCGAACGGCTAACCGGAATGACCGCGTAGAATGAGGTCATTTCCCTTTCGATGCTATTTCTGTTGGATTTTATTTTTGCTTCTAAACTAGGTTACTGTGAAGTTATTTATGTAAACAAGTTTTCCTATCGATTATTAGTGAAACCTTATGGCTAGTTTCTCAACCCTTCGTAGAATTCATTTCTTTTTCCAATTTAAATTCAATCGAAAGCACTTGTAAATGTTGAATCCGTTACGTAAATAATTCTAACAACGTTTAAGTAGGTACCTTTATGTTGCATAGTAACTACATTTTATTTATCTGAAGGACTTTTACATCAATGGATAAATTTCCGGACCGTGTTGACCGCTTGAATAATTCAAAGCAAGAAAGGAAAAGCTGGACAAGTCCGGAGCTTCCTTCGTTAAAATATTCCTACACTTGAATAAAATTATATTATACCTACTTTATGCTCTAATTCTACTTCGATTGAAAATGTTAGTTTCATGTTCCTAAAATAATAAAAAATTAAATGTTTTCTTGTACAACATAAACTTTAAATATTATAATAAAATGTAGGTTTGTAGGGCATATTTTGCTTATACAGTGTGTAAATCCAATACCGGAAATAAATTAAACCAGATAGGTATAGAATTAATCCGACTAATCGGTTTGATTCCTACCTCGGCTACCGGGGGGCTTTGTGACTTTTTCTTTATTGTATGACATATATTTCAGTATTATCAAAAGACGAACAAATACTACTTGCCTCCTTGCTTCCTTTTTAATTTTAGGCACCTGTCTGATACAAAAACGGAAAATTTTGGTAACACTTTTACGATAAGAGAGAGAACAGAATAGATAAACAGACTAATCAGTAATTAAAGACCCTATTTTTACTTTACAAGATTAGACACTCTACAAATCCACTTAGCAATATATGCCCACCCCGATGAGTTGTAATGGTACATTTACACAGGGTTTAACCCAAAGACTTAATTTAATTTTCGTAGAATTCCCGTTCCCGTGGGTAACAGAACACACATTTAATTAATTCGCCTTGGTTCGTTTTCGCTTAAATTGCAATACGTAGAATATTAGTCGGGTCAACCAACAAGGTCGTAAAAATCTACCACCAAAAGAAAACGGATCATTCTCTGTTGTCTAATATATTTTTATTGTTATTCGCTATTATACAATTATTACGCAAATTTTCCGAATATATTTGTTTTCTGGCTAATGTTTCGAGGGCGTAATGGTCGCGGTTATGTCCGTGTCTCCATGACTATGATAGTTGCTGTCTCTGTTAATCGCCCGGTGTCATAAGTAATCATATTTCCGGAATTTATAACTCCTTACTCGTAAATAGAAGCAGTAAGCTTCATATTTGCCTTTGGTTATTTCCCATCAGATGAGATTAATAAAATAAAAATTGTCCTGGCTGTGTAGCCAAGGTCCCAAACGCTTACGTAGCGATCGAAACGCAACTGTCATGCACTGTCGCACTAATATGGATGAGCGATAGAGAGACACAAAGCGTTTCGTTGTCAAAGCGATAGCGATTGTCAGCTTGGCTAGGCCGGCTGACCCTCATATTTATCGTCGACATAGCTGACACACAGACAGGTCATCGTAACTTTTCTCCCCAAATTTATTAAATCAGATTTTCCAGAGAACTTCATTACATTACTTTATGACTACACCATAAAATCCTCATAGTGGGCGGACTTTACGACACCAAGCTAATATAACAAACACATCGAATGATAATATTACCATAGATAAATAAATAATGAAGACTGACAATACCCATACCTTTGTATACCTCCCTATTCCATCATTGTTGTAGATGGCTCCATCTCGTGCCACTTGGCGGGGTTACAAACACAAAGAATAGCATAAGTAGTGCTTTAATCTTCGCCAACGTCGTATCCCGCCTAGTATCTTAGCCATCTTGGAGAGTAAAAATAGTGTTTACAGTACATATGGGGCTACTTTTCCGCACTAGTGCGTAAAATAGCACTTTTCGTGCGATGTCGAAACTTTAAAGTGCCATATGTACTGTTAAACGTTGTTCGATACACGTGCGAATAGGTAATACGCAACTCGTGTCGATTTAAAACACTCCCTTCGGTCGTGTTTTAATTTATCGCCACTCGTTTCGAATTTCCTCTTTTTCGCACTTGTATCGAAAATAACTATTTTGTGATTAGCGTTGTGAAATATTGACACTTAGATCTTGCAAATGCCATCTACAAAATAACAAAATGAGGAACTCAAGAGTGCAACTTTGTATTGAGTCGGTAACACTATTTTTTATTTACATCACTTACCTATATAATAAAAGAGACTTCTTTCGCCTTATATAATGTTGTTTACTTGATCTCAACCTATGTGTGCTAAGTTTAACGACCGCTCAGACGAAAATAGATTCCAACGACAGAAACCAAATGACTACGTACAGTCAGTTGCAGAAATGTCTACTCTCCAAATTCATTTAGCGATTTACATCGCATCTCTGACACGTGCATAATGGCTCCTCTACACGATGGGCCAACGCCGGCCACTCCAAGGGACGCATTTATGCGTTAGAGAGAGAGAGAGAGTTCTACCGGATGGCTGCGTCCCTTGGAGTGGCCGGCGTTGGCCCATCGTGTAGAGGAGCCATAAAAAGCGAATCAGAACGAGGGTAGATCGTGAGGCGTTTAGATATTCAACTAACAACAAGAACATGGGGATTTTAACATTGCTATCATAATAACAGGGCATTCTTATTTGATTTACATACTGGACACTTTCATTAAATTGACATAAAATCTGACTATCAAGTGTAGAGTTTTCAAAAATCAATCATCTTTCCTTCTCGTACGGTTGCGGATATTAGCCAGAAGGGTAAATTCATAGTAAAAATCCCATGATCACCCAGTTACTTGTACTTATGTATTTATAATGTTAGCTTAGGGAGTTGGTTATTTTGGTCGCATTGGCTTAACATTTAAAAACATAGTTTGATCATGTCCCTAGTACTCGCGCGAAAGAAGTCTTATCGAGAAACTCGTTTTTGGGAGTCAGTTGAAAAATAAGGAATTGAAACCGCCAGTTAGCCCATCTTAAGTAGACAATAGGGAAATGGCGGTTTGATTGTAGTCGTTAAGTAACTCCTCGGCTTCCGTCCCGCCGTCGGGCTGTCTGCTCTCCAGACTGAATAAACAACTCAACAAAAACATATTAACTGAAGGTCTTTGTGCACGATTGAAGGTCATCAAATATACATCAATTATCTTTAAATATGTACATGTTTTTACCAGTAGTAGATAACATATTTACGTTAATATTTATACCTACATATATGACGTTCTAAAGCCCACTTTAAATTCAAGTATAGCCAGGACAGTGATAAATGATAATAGACATAGTTCGTGTGCATAAATTTGGGTTTTTATTTACAAACTGACAGGTAGCAGCGATTGACACTCGTTTCGGGGAAAGGCAGAGTAGGACAGGCTGGGAAAATGGAAAGTAACCGCGTGAATTTAATGATGAAGCTCACTGATTTAAGGTAATGGAGTTCAAACTATTTTTCGGAGCATCATCATATTATTTCTCGTAAGTGATTTTTTCGGTCGAGTAAACCCTTTTCTGTATAGGTACCTCTAACTAACTGTAAGCAGTGAGTAGGATAACGTGGCCGCCAGACAACGCTGCAGTATTCGAAAAAACCTACTCCTCACCAGACTATTGTTATTCATCGGAATACTTAAGTAGTTAGTGATCACCATCTTCATTATACGTAAAATATATGAGTACACTGAAATGCGTGCCTCTAAAAGTTAGTCATCTCGACAAATGATAGAATTGTTTTAAAATAATCGATTAGTAGGTAAGTTTGTACATGGTTTGTACAGTATATATGTAGGTATCTGAAGGCAGGTCATGATCGTACGTGGAAGCCGTGACTGGCGGGTGGGAGGGGGAACACCTGCGAGATGCAGCTTGCATTCGTCGCGCCAGTCAGTCTGGCGCCTGCACCGCCCCCCGCACACCGCGCACCCCCGCCCACGCCTGCTCTTGTTTTCAACTTTGATTGATAATTTGTTATTGGAGTGCGTATCCCATTTCGAAAACACTACACTGTTTCATCCGATTTGTAATTAATGGCTGTGATAGAAATGACGGGTCAGCTACAGAACTGTCGATTGATAGATTAGTAACTACTTAAAATATTTACTTAGTTTTAGATTGCAGCTAGGGAACTTAAAAAATGCCTACTGGATATTCATCATCATTGGCATCTCCATTTGTATAGAGAAGCGTACACGTGATGAGGTGACTTCGTCCCCTTTTGTCTTAACTTAATGTTGTGAAATATGTACAACGAGTGGTCATTCATTTTAACGACCACGCATGACCTGGTTTCCATTTGGCAAATCATGCGGAGGCAATGTCCAATCTTTTAGCTGGTGCGTAGGTGTGTCGGTGGATTATAGCAGTGCATTGGTTCGCGGGTGACTCGAATACTTGAGAAAACCAGTATAATGTGATCTCTACATCCAAACTGGTGACAGCTACGCATATTTGGGGTGCACACTGGTTCGATTGAACCTTTGCTTCGCCCGGAAAACATTTACAACACATACTCATTAGCTCATTACTCATGTTCAAAGGCCTAAACTTCCGTGGCTGATCCGAGCACCGGTCATTCGTGGCTTCCCTCGTTTATCTTTAATATCGCCTTATCGTTTCAAACAATAAATAGCGCCCATTTTGCTTTTCACGTGAATCAAAGAGGAAAATTATACCCCCGAGAGATAATTCGAGTGGAAAACGGATCTTATACGAGAATGGATCTATCTACCCTTGTCAATTCATCCAACTATAAAGTACCTGGTGTATTTATTAGCATTTAGAAGGAATTCTCTAAACATGAATTTTGATTATAATGTACGAGTATAACATGGTCTGCTAATATTTCGCCAGAAGTACATACTGTCGTCCTGAAAATTAGCATTGCAATTTTGATTTTTCAGGAAATTTCGACGTAATGTGAGTAATTTTTGGTGGAGTCTGGAGTCTCGGCATTTTAGAAACTTTTTTTTATTTATAATATGTGTAGGTTCTCTCTGTTCGTAGGTGCTTTTCACTTAATACGGGTTTTCCTTTGTTATTGGCTACGCACGTAGCTCGCGCTGGTACTGAATGTGTTAAACACCATATCATATGGGAAAAGAAAATTTAAAACGAAGGTGAACTTAAAATGTAAAGTTTAAATCTCTCTTTGCCATCACTCACTCGTGAATCTTGTTACAGTTTATATAATAATATTCTGTCTTCGCAATAATATAATAGCCTTCGCCCGGGACTTCGAACGCATAAAAGTCGGTAAAACCTTAAAATTACACCTTCTAGATTTGAATTTCAAAATTTGATTGTAATATATATAATTAGATTGTTTATATACCTATCCAGATTGCTACAAACGATATGTCATAATTATGCCCATGGAGAAAAGTCAGAAAAGTAATTAAAAATTACTTGGCGATTTCAATCTCGAATCAATCGTGAAAAGGATGTTTACCAAAGATGGACGACGACTATCGCGCGTATTTTTCCGCGCAACATTTTTACTCCCCACGGCTAAGGCGCGCCCATTAAAGGGTAGGTATGAATTACCCTTTATTACGAACTCTGATCCTTTAATCCAATGCTTGACGGCCAGTAACCTACGTAATATGTGAAGACTCATTTTTATCGTTAATAATACAGTTAGTGAGAGTTAATGGCATTACACAGTTAGGCATAAGTCAGAGCAAAGGCAAAGTATTTGAAGTTAGACAATATTTAGTATACTTAATTACCTATGGGTAATGGGCGCTTATAGTTTATCGTGTCTGTGTGGAAAGACCTCCACGGTACCTTACGACGCGATTTATCGTCACGATAAAGCAGGGAACCAGAATGTATGACATTGTATGGAGTCGCATTTATACTATAGTGAATTATATCGTTCTCGATATTAATACATCCAAAAGACCACGCTGATGTTTGTTCAAAGGACAGGCCCGCTAAACCGAACTTGAAAACTATCAGATCTGGGTACCGTATCAATCATTTAATCATTTAATCATTTATTTGCGTTAAAAAAGGTTATATACAAGTTCTTTCTTTAAAATATACATTTTCAACTCCCATCTTTTTTAACTGACTATGCAGCATGCAAATCTTAGTGTAATATATTTCTAACTTAACCTATTTAAACTTGTTTTGTAAAATTAAATATCAACTAAATTAAAAATAAAGGATCGCTAATTACCGCGGACGGCGACTGTGAGCTCAGTTCGCAAAAGCGTTTCAGAAGATCTGGCGGAACAGAGGAATCAGCAAAACAACCAAATGTATGCGCACCCTGGTCTTCTCTATTATTTCTATATAGGTCGGAAACCTGGACTCTGAAAGCGAGTATATCGTGCAGAGTGCCTTGGTGCAAAAAACGTATTAAATCACGTATAAGTAATTAATTTAAAATATACCCCGACGTTCCGAACCCTTTACAGAGTTTGTGAACAACGGGAAACTACAGGATGTTTTTTAAATTCATGGTACACGATATTATAATCTGTTAATAGATCTGAAATAGATGACCAATATTAAGAATAATATTATAGAAATTAGTACGAGTACTCGCTACTTAATTAATTGAGGTTAAATTAGAATCTTATTTTGGTGCATTACGCCCATCCTATGTGTGAGCGATGGGCTTGGAGCGAATTCAGAAATGGAAAATACTTATGATATTTTGGATTTGCTCCAGACTAGGGCTTCCAATATCGGGATCCCGGTATTTCGGGATCCCGGGATCCCGTCTTTTTAAACACATTTTTCAATACCGGTATTTTAAAGGCAATACCGGGATCCCGGTATTTTAAAAAATGAGGGAAATGCGCAGTATAAACCCTTTAAATCCATTATATTCGGCTGTATCAAAAAGCTTACTAAACGTCAGATGCATCTAGAGTTAGACCAAGAAAAGTCTGCAACGATTTTGATAGCACGCGCAGTGCAAGTTTTATATTAAACGTCAAACTTCTATGAAATTATGACGTACAAATAACGCTTGCACTGCGTACTGCGTATGCTATCAAAATCGTTGCAGACTTTACTTGGTCTAACTCTAACTGGTCTCTAGCCCTCATTTTTTATTGAAACAAGATCGTTGCCTAATGCGTCAGATAAATATTTGGTGGTTGGTGGTGGATGAATCCTGAAGTTATGTGAGTGATGAATATGATGATAGTGACATTAACATTAACATAATTAGTTCTTATAATTTTATCAAAAAATAAAACGAAAGAGCAAGGATAACTGTAATAATGGCAAACCAATTATGACGGAAATTTGAAAAAATGTTGTCTGGTTGGTTAAGTTGGACTACAAATGTGACTGGTGAGGTGAAGTCAACAAATTGGATAAAATTATTGCCAACCTGGAGTGTGAAATAAAATTATTGTAGATGGCGGCATTGATTGTTTATTGTTGTAATAGCTTTTAGGACATATTTGGTATTCCGGTGAGCCTTTTTTATTCCCCTTTTTAATAAAACTATATATTTTTAAGCGATTCATATCCAATACCGGGATCCCGGGATCCCGGTATTGATGAAGACAGTTTCGGTATTAATACCGGTATTGTGAGAAGTCCGGTATTTGGAAGCCCTACTCCAGACATCGTATTTGGTTTGGATTTAGCTTTTTTAGATTGAGTCCATCAGGCAGATGTGAAATTGCGCGAGTGAAATGAAATTGGTATCATATTTTACGATGTTGAATATGTACTTAAATATGCACATATTTGAAGTGGAATTTCTTTTAGCGCCAGTTCTAATGTGTATTCGTTCACAAATAAACAAACTCATGACGCAAGTTGTTTTCTGTAAGACGGAGGAAAATAGAGCATAGTAAATGCGAGGGACTTTATAGTCCTTGGCTGACCTCTGAGATGCGTGGGATGAATGGTAGTGACGTACTGTAACTGCTGATTTAAGGAAAATCATCTGCGCCCTACCAATAAAAGTTCGAAGTTCGAATTATTTGACATGAAAGTGAAAGAATATTTTATAAATAGGCCATATTATTCTATCGACGAATATTTTGCTAATGTATTAAATTAACCTGACATTTTCCACTCATATTGAAATTGTATACCTACTGTTATTTTTTTTTCTTGTTTGTTTGTTTTACTTGTGTTATTTATATCTAGTTTATTCTTTGTATATCTATTGTTGTGACTTATTATAAGTGAAATTAACTGTATTTGCATGCATGAAACTGTGCTTACTTATAGCAAATAAAATATGATGATGATGACGAGTTTTACCTCATTTTAGTAATTGGTTGAATTTCATTTAAGGCGCCGTTTAGTAGATTTTATTGTTAAAGTATTTCATAATACTTTGGAGTTTATTGCCTAGTGCTTTTAGTATGCGGTGGGAAAGTTGCCTAATACTTACACAAAGTTGGCGCCGAATGTCTATGAAAATATTGACACATCCCGTGCCAGCTCCTATGATTCGACCTGTACTGTGAGTGAGTCATCTACTCAAGTTAGATATTTTAAGCTAAACTCATAGTTATAAAATATTTATCATTCAAAATCATCATTTAGAAGTAAATTCTAGCAGCCAACATAAGGAAACAACTCAAAATTTGCATTTGATTACTTTGCCCCACATGTGCATTTTATCCACAAATGGGTAAACAAATCAATATTAAAACTAGAATTTTGCGTAAGCGCCCTCTTAAGTTGTGTTAAAAATACTTTAAGCCTTTTGGGCCCTACGAGGTGTACATTTTGTGAATAAACGTCAGTTTATCACACCGTTTTATTTTCATTACAAACCGCGCAGAACCTGACTACAATAACGAGTCTAACAAAAGGGTGGAATCAAAACTTTCATCCGCGCAACGATTTCTATCAGGAGCGGGTTTGCGGTGGCTATTCAAACCAATCTCTTGTTGTAATGTTGGCAATATCATCTAAGCGGTGACTGTCGCTGGGAAGAGATAAAATCTATTAAACAGAAATATAAAGTGATATTGTAGTTGTTTTATAGTTATATTAGAGACGATGGCTCGCATCAATGAGTTTTGCGCAAGTAAACATTTGTGTTCGAGGAAGCTCATGGAAAAGCCCATAAAATGGTAATTTGAGTATAAACTTCGACTCCAACTTTATTCTTAAAATAAGGTGTTCATTATACTGCGTTAATGACCAGAATAACGGACTTTATAGTCCTTGGCTGACCTCTGAGATGCGTGGGATGAATGGTAGTGACGTACTGTAACTGCTGATTTAAGGAAAATCATCTGCGCCCTACCAATAAAAGTTCGAAGTTCGAATTATTTGACATGAAAGTGAAAGAATATTTTATAAATAGGCCATATTATTCTATCGACGAATATTTTGCTAATGTATTAAATTAACCTGACATTTTCCACTCATATTGAAATTGTATACCTACTGTTATTTTTTTTTCTTGTTTGTTTGTTTTACTTGTGTTATTTATATCTAGTTTATTCTTTGTATATCTATTGTTGTGACTTATTATAAGTGAAATTAACTGTATTTGCATGCATGAAACTGTGCTTACTTATAGCAAATAAAATATGATGATGATGACGAGTTTTACCTCATTTTAGTAATTGGTTGAATTTCATTTAAGGCGCCGTTTAGTAGATTTTATTGTTAAAGTATTTCATAATACTTTGGAGTTTATTGCCTAGTGCTTTTAGTATGCGGTGGGAAAGTTGCCTAATACTTACACAAAGTTGGCGCCGAATGTCTATGAAAATATTGACACATCCCGTGCCAGCTCCTATGAATCGACCTGTACTGTGAGTGAGTCATCTACTCAAGTTAGATATTTTAAGCTAAACTCATAGTTATAAAATTAAATAGGCGCCCTCTGTATTATTTATACAATAGAATATGCAGAGGTGTTGTCCTCTTACCTGCGTTGTCCTAATTTTTGATGCCTAATAAACTGTCTTCACATCTTGACGAAATAGGTTGTAGCTAAAAATACTACCTCTACTTATGAGCAAGAATTCATAATTAAAAAACTGACAAATACCTACATTATAATAAGAAAGGATTACCCATAGCAAAAACAAGTACCAATTCACTACACGATTAGAAATGCCATCAAAATGGTACTTTTAGAGACATACTTATGTACCTTAATAAGTACTGAAATCGTTATAGGCAAGAAGCGAAGTGGCGCTGATTGTCACAAACACATGTAATCTTATGAAATGTAGCACATGAATGCTAACGGCAGCCGTGTAATCTAATTTAACTCCATAAAATGTTATGTAGAAAAGCCCACAAAATGAAGGCAGCAGTGGCAGCACCAGTTGAGCACCTAGCGAATACAGTCCTACAAGAAATTGTGGATATTAAATAAAATGGAGCTAAATGTGAAACACAGAAACGTTTTGGAAGACTAGTTTTAACTACAGAAAACGCGTTTACCTTAAAAATCAACTTTCACTGTAACATATAAATATGTGTCATATACATACGTTTATTAAATAATGTCTTGATTACGTAGGTACCTAAATAGAGTAAAACCAAGAAAAGTCTGCAGCGCTCGATAAAAAGTAGTTTTTAAAAATCAGTATGTGACAACACCACAGAAAATGAATTCAAAAGTCTTGATACTTGTGAAATTTCTATCATATTTATACCGTCTATGAAAAATGTAAGTTGTGTATTATGGTTAAATAAATCACAAAAAAAATTTATGCATAATGATGATGATGATGATGATGATACCATAAATTTATACATAAATACTAATATTGATAAATAATATTGGGAGAATGTGATATTTAGCTTCAACAAAATCATTGAGCTTTTGTAATATTGGCAGCGGCCTAGCAGTAAATAGGTACAGAGGGCCTACCGCGAAAACAGAAGATCGCAAATTGCGGACCTCTTTCTCTTTTACTCCCATTAAGGCGCGTAATTAGATTGACCGAGAAATTACCCGTAGTTTGAGAACTTTGGTTTTCGGGAAATCGAAATAACCCATTAAAACAATAAACATAAGTACATTAAAAATTAATTTAAGCTCTAACTAGTAGGTACTCATGCCGTAAGCATAGGCATGGAGGTTGTGGGTTCGAGCTCGAAACCCGGCTCATACCAATGAGTTTCTCGAAATGTTAGACGAAGTTCATAAGGTAAGTGTGTACCTAGACCTATTAGGTGTGTTCAATTTGCTGTGAAACCTTAATCTAAACCTAAAGTATGTATTAAGATTTTTCATTCCACTTACCCGTCATCAATTCCAAATTTTGTAAACATAGTCGTTTTTGAGCTTGAATCGCCTCGTGCTGATTGTTTACTACAGTAAATTATTCGTCACGCGGAAAAGTAACTCCCGCACGCCGGTTTTGTAAGATTCACCATCATGTTTTTCCCGTTCATTACAAAACACAACGAATATTTAAATTATTTTGACAAACACATACCATGTGAATGACGTTTAGTGACTGCTAATAAACATTGCCATACCTATATAGTTTTTTAATTCGCTGATTAAATCGCTTCAAATTATTGCGCTGCAGACTTTCCTTGGTCTAACTCTAACGATATATCTATGTCCCAAAATGACACAACGGAGTTTTATTTACCTCGACAGCTTTGGGCAAAGATGTGATTTAAAATCAACGAAATGCCTTTTTCCATATATCTCATGTTTACATTATTCATATAAAATTTGATTTCCCTGCCAGTCGAGGAGTTTGCAAAGGTGCGAAAGTATCCTGTCTGCCGATTGAATGGAGCGGAACGGAATTCAAGTATTTGAATACTTTCCATATTTAAGTATAAGTTATTTATTTAATAGTTATTTGTTTTACAAGGAGGCAAAGTTGTTGTTTAACCTCTCGTGTTAATATTAATACCCGAGCAGGCAAAAGATTTCAAAATTGAATCATGAATTCTAAAAATGTAATCTTGAGCGTTGCGAGGGTTTCACAGCACGTGGGTAAACAAATTTTGCCACCGAGTCAAACAACCACAAGGAAAATACTAGCTGTAAAATATTAAATAAAATCAAAGCAAATCAATTCAAAATTAATGTTATTTAATATTTATCATTCAAAATCATCATTTAGAAGTAAATTCTAGCAGCCAACATAAGGAAACAACTCAAAATTTGCATTTGATTACTTTGCCCCACATGTGCATTTTATCCACAAATGGGTAAACAAATCAATATTAAAACTAGAATTTTGCGTAAGCGCCCTCTTAAGTTGTGTTAAAAATACTATAAGCCTTTTGGGCCCTACGAGGTGTACATTTTGTGAATAAACGTCAGTTTATCACACCGTTTTATTTTCATTACAAACCGCGCAGAACCTGACTACAATAACGAGTCTAACAAAAGGGTGGAATCAAAACTTTCATCCGCGCAACGATTTCTATCAGGAGCGGGTTTGCGGTGGCTATTCAAACCAATCTCTTGTTGTAATGTTGGCAATATCATCTAAGCGGTGACTGTCGCTGGGAAGAGATAAAATCTATTAAACAGAAATATAAAGTGATATTGTAGTTGTTTTATAGTTATATTAGAGACGATGGCTCGCATCAATGAGTTTTGCGCAAGTAAACATTTGTGTTCGAGGAAGCTCATGGAAAAGCCCATAAAATGGTAATTTGAGTATAAACTTCGACTCCAACTTTATTCTTAAAATAAGGTGTTCATTATACTGCGTTAATGACCAGAATAACGGCCTGTATAAGGCTATTAACATTTTAATCTCCAGCAACTTTAATATAACAGAAAATTTAATTAGGGCACCCAACAAGGCCCGCTGTCACAAGCACCGGGATCAATTTGGATTCAATTAACCAGCGAATACATAAGCAGAAATAAGCTTCCAGAAATCTGTGCTACCTTTTCGGGTAATAAATTAAATAAATAGAGCTTGTTATATTTAAACAGGACTTATAAAAATTGCCTCATTAATTACTTTACTAAATATTTACCTAGAATATTTTATCATCAGTCATACTGACACCATGTTTATCTAACTATACAAGAAAGATTATTAAAAAAAATAGTAGTTTATATGTATGAAATATACCTTATGTACAGTCAGAAATCATTTTCTTAGCACCCCTTGTTTGCCGCAGTTTTGGGGGTACCATGCTCAGTTGCTAAAATTTGGTAACGATTACCTGCACAATAACTATCTTTAAAAAAAACTGTTTATTTCCAATAATAATAAAATTACAATGTCTTAAACCTAGTTACAATTTTTAATATTTAAGATTTCATTAACTAGGTACCTAGAGCGGGGGACTGATTCCCTAGTCTTAAGTTGTAATAATATTTATTATAATTATGTATTTATATATACATGTTTATGTGTATATGTATTATATCTATGTGCTTATATATGTATTATATCTATCTCTTCGACCGTTGCAAAAATAATAATAGCTATAGAAATCTCATTTTTTAAAACTTTGTTACCTACTGGTCACATCAGTCTTGAAGCTGGATGAACCCACTCGGACCCACACCCGAATCGGGTAGCATGTACGAACCTCTTGTACCTAATATTTAATATCTTTTGTACTACATTAGTTATTTACGCTCGCTCTTTCGTTTAAACTTTATTTACTCTTCGGTTTGTTATTTAAAACATTTAGTAAGCCGAGATACTTATTATTGAATCCATTTGTATTAAGAGACTAAGGAAATTGTAGGCATTCACCGGCGACAATACAAAAGGCGTCTTGCTCCTTTCTCGCGACAATACATTATGTGATCAAAATTCCGTGCTCTGATGCGACTATTGTCATTCCAATCGCTTAACGGACACGGAACTTTAATAAGACTTGTAAAATATTCCTAACAATTTTTAAGCGCAGTCACGTAAAGCTTATTCAGGTTCTTTTAATACTCTCAACTTTCTCTCTTTAATACCGTAATGTAAGGCTCAAGCAAGCAATAAATAATTAATTACGCATGTCACGGTCCACTGCTCAGCTCAAGAACTTCGAACTTGATCGACCTCCTGCCGTATTCGAACTTCAAGATATTCACAAGAGACGACACGTACTAGATCCATTCTAGATACGTTATAGTTTAGATTTCAACTAGTTATCTTTTGCAGCGCAATTCGGGCAACCAAGGTCACTTTTACGATAGATCGTGTTAGATATCTATTAGATGTGAATTAGATCTCTAAGTAATATTTTGTGGAAATCGTTCAAGAGTATCTCCAGAATCGCGGAAATGTCAAATTTGACAGGTTAGATCTTAAACATATCGTTATCGTATCTTGGCCATGTCTAAAAGATATCTAATAGATGTCTATTACAAAATCCGAATCGGGCCCCTCATTTTGTTATGCTTTAACCTTGCATTTCGGTTTGATAACGGACTTTAGGATCACGTGAGTATAATATTCTTTATAAACGAGCAATTCTTGTTTATATATATATATATATATATATATATATATATATATATTTCGGGGATCTCGGAAACGGCTCTAACGATTTCGATGAAATTTACTATATGGGGGTTTTTGGGGGCGAAAAATCGATCTAGCTAGGTCTTATCTCTGGGAAAACGCGCATTTTCGAGTTTTTATATGTTTTCCGAGCGAAGCTCGGTCACCCAGATATTATTCTTTATTAGGGTAACAAACAAATTACAATTATAAGATAACTAGAAATAAAATAAAAAACAAAAACTACCTATAAAATAAAATAAAACTACCTATAAACTTACCTACCTTAGACCTTACATACTTTAGTAGTTCGAATCCAATGGCATTCTTGAACGCGCATACGTTCTACACTACAATAGTTTTTATTATTATTAATCATCCCGAGCACAAATTATTGTTTCATTATTCTGAGTCTGAAATCATTAAATTTTGAGTCTGGTTCGCTTGGAACGTACTCGGTTAGCATTGTGAATCGCACTCAGGGAGGGCACCACAGGGCACCGTATACACAATCACAATGGAATCTATTATATTGCATAACAAATAACTTTTTTCTGCTATTTAATTTTGGTAAGCGACATTTTCCTACTTTTTAAAGCACAAAGCGTTCAAATGGTGAACAATAACAAGGCCTACATGTAGAGTGTATTAGTTTATAACAATATGTCATTCTTCATTTACATATTATGCATCTGTGTTACCTATTATTTTTCTATCATATTTATAAAAGTAGAATACAACAAAAGCATAAAAAACCTCACTTCGCTCGAGAGGGATAAATTGCTATACGGTTACAATAGGTTACTACAATTATATTTTCACTTCGATCGTGAGGAAAAACCTTCCTGATTGCCAGCGGCCTTTTTTTTTCAAAATTTAAATTTAACTTTTTTTTATAAGACAAGTTACGAAATTCAAAAATAAAACTGAAGCTTCTGGGACTTAGGTACATATTTAATACTTAGTAGATCGTCGTACCCTAAACTTTTTACTTTGGAACCCGAGTATTCTCAATGGGATGTGGCGCAGGTAGAGACGATTGAGAACGTGTTATGCTTAACACCTAGTATTTATTAGGAATTATAGTTACAATAAGTTTTAAGTAAAAAAAAAATGTTATACAGTGTAAGTTAAACTTACACTACACGTGTTTGATTCGTTCTAATCGCAATGCGGCACAGTAAAGAGCAACAGCGCAGAATGTGTTGAACGTAACCACATTTATTTAAAGGCATAGATCACTTGTACCTAGATGGAGGGCATATAGGACGACTTATATTATAACATAATTATTGTCGCTCCTATGCTAGTTTTGTATGAAAGCGCAACCAGTTATTTCAATTGCGTCACGTTTAAGACTTGAACTGATGTAAATTACAACTATTTATCAATAAAAATTTAGTTCTAATAGAAAACATGTGCCCTGAGAAAAAAAACCTTGCTAAGGAGTTCATTCCATAGACAGCCAGCAAACAAATGTGCGTTTATGTGTGGTAATTAAGTTTATGTATGGGTAGCGCACACGAATATACATGAAGCGAAATGTCACCCCGCTTACCCGCCTCGCCCACACGCCACCCTCCCGCTTTCTCAACCCCTAAAAATATACAAATGCATAATCTTCGCAAGGTAGTCTTCCAGTGTTAAGCTGTAACACCCACAATCCTGCAGTTTGTAGTTAACAAGTGGTCGCGTGTGGCTCGCCAGTTAGCGCATGCATCGCGGAAACATCTCTCCCCTGAAATAAGCTTTAAAGATAACTCTGTAACCTTTGCGGTAATACTTTACTAGGAGTTGGTCCTTAATGCGACGGAAAACGTAGAGATAACTAGGAACTCTGCACACAACATTTTCATGGGTGTCATAAAGACCGACTATTCGCTACGTGCACGACTGTCACGCAACCTAGCATACGCAACTCTAGGGGAAAACGTCAATTTACTACATCTTATAAAACTACTCCAAAACTCAAAAACTACTGAACGAGTTTTCACACGATTTTCATCTATCAATAGAGTGATTCTTAAGGAAGGTTTAGGTAACTTATAACTTATTAAGTTTTGTTTAGAATAGTGAAAATATGACAATGTTGTCGGAAAAAAAACACGCTGGCTAGGAGCTTTAATCGAAAACGCTGCCTAATCCGTTTGAGCTATAACAATACAATGTATGGTGGGGATGTCTCTCTTTTATGGGTCTACAAAAAAGTCCGCGATGGTGTATGTCTATCTTTTAAGGATAACTTACTATACCCATTCTTAACTTCTAGAAGAAGATCACATAATATGTGGCATTTGCAAAGCTTTTTATACACGGATACAGCATTAATTATTATCAAAATAATTACCTTAGTTATATTAAGCATTTCATACAGATTACAATGGTCCATTACACCATACAATTTAAATGAATATCTCAGGAGTCGTAAATTAAAGTTCCAGTTCGAGCCATGTAACTTGTATGAAATGTTAGACTCTATCCTTTTTTAGTTCCAATTTTCACCACCGCATGCGCTGCGATAGCTTTACTTACCCCCACCATGTACTTAGCACGTAGCCAATATAGTTACCATTATTTACCCGTTGGGATTCAACAAGATGCCAGGTATTTGGGCTGGGAAACAAATAAAGAAAGACCAATATCAGACCGATTTGTGGAATCAGATCGATTTCATCTGCCGTCGAGCGAACTTTCAAACAAGCTATTATAGGGATTCTTATCTCCTTACAAATTCACCAGGTTCATAGCTCGCGAGTGTAATTCAGATAGCCCTACAACTCTGTTTTAGTGACATTTTCAACTGTTGACATATACATATATTACTCGTAAATCTGTGGGTTTGCCAATTAGCGCATAGAGCATAAATGTCTTTTTTACGTAAAAAGCTATAACTCAAGTAGTATCCTTAACTACTCTGACCAATACTACTTACGGAGCTATAGCAACGTTGTAATTTAGGAGTAGTAGATTCTGTTATGATAAAATTGCCGTAATAAGTAGTTTATTTTGCATAAACGCAAATGTTTTTAAGTTATCGGTGACATGTAGGTAAATATATTTTATTCCATCTTTTTCTCGTGTTATTTAAGGACCCAAATGCTCCCAGAAATGAGTTCTACGGCAGTGGTCGCCTTAATATAACTTACCTTAGCGGTAATACTTTACATGGAGCAATGTGGCGGAAAACAACGTAAATAGTGCAGCGATTCTACGAACAAACAGTATTTCTCAATAGGAGCACTGGAATAGTTTGCGTGGGCAGAAATAGTTGCTTTGACATTGGTTTTATGACCCGGAGCTCGTAACTTCAATGTTTATTTTCTAAGTCATGTGTGGTATATTATATTAAAAGTTGTTATAAGAATTTTAAAGTAATAATGCAGTTTCGTGTATCATTAGTAATTTGCACGATGCACGCTGGAAAGGCTCCAGCAGTATTATATGTTGTACAGTCACCAGCATAAATAAATGACTATGGGCAGCCGTGCAAAAATATCTGATGCTCCATTGGAGGCATAAGTATATGACGACACTACCTCGGTAAAAATATGTGATCCTTTGTGACCAGCAAAAATATCGTTAGTCCGTATCCGCATAAATATCGGATCGGGTCGCTTAAAAATATTTGATTACTCATAAAATTCAAAATTATGTGATTACTCTCATCTGGAATAAATATCTCTCCACTGTAAAAGCAAATACATCGTATGGACGACAGACCGCCTATTTATCTGACACGTTGGAAAATCACAAATATGTTATCGACCTTTAAAAACGAACCATACATGTTTGGTATAGAGCCGTAAATTGTATAAAGTGATTTGACAATTCACGAAAAGAGTGCCGACTTGTCATTGTATATGTCTGTCTCACATTATATTCTATCATCGATTTGACGGAATAAACTGGATATAATTTTGAATTGTAACGTATTGCAATCATGAATCTAGTATATAACTGGATCTGGCATGAGGGGTGGGGGATATGACAAAACGGGATAGTCTTATGTATCTTTCAGTAGGAGTAGCAGCGAAAGCGCTATTATTGTTTGTCCTTGTCAGTCTCACAGGTTGACCTCTTCATCATTCTTTTTTATGTAAGAAGGAGGTTTATTACACATTGTCTATTAAAAGTCTACCTGAATTATGTCACAATTTAAAATTGCAAATGAAATATGTGAGACAGACATATGCAATGACAAGTCTGCACTCTTTTCGTGAATTGTCAAATCACTTCAAACAATGTAAGGCTCTATGCTATCCAGGTATGGTTCGTTTTTGCCGATTGATGACATATTTCATAATTTCGTGTCAGATATATAGGCGGTCCGTCTGCCATCCGATGTATTTGCATTCACATTGGAGAGATATTTATGCCAGATGAGAGTAATCACATAATTTTGATTTTTATGAGTAATCAAATATTTTTAAGCCACCCGATCCGATATTTATGCGTATACAGACTAACGATATTTTTGCCGGCCACAAAGCATCACATATTTTTACCGAGGTAATGTCGTCATATACTTATGCCTCCATTGGAGCATCAGATATTTTTGCACGGCTGCCCACAGTCATATATTTTTGCTGGTGAGTGTACACAATTCGATTCATACTTTATGTTGTTATTTTACTTAATCCTCCGATAATGACACTCACAATCCTTTCAGGCGTTTATCCATTTTAAATTAGTAACAGAAAAAACATTTTTTTTTGTTATACGTAATCCAAGTACATAATTCTACTTTGATTCTGTTAACTTGAAATTGTTTCGACATGACAAAACTATAAGGGTTCCGTTTTTTGGAACCCTAAAAATGATAAAAATTGGGTTATTTCTACTCAGAATCACGATTTACTATTGATTTCAAAATATTAAAAAATTGACCCAATTTTTCCAGTGACGCAATTTTACAACCTACCTACAGGTTTTATGGACCGTCACAAAACTTAAAAATAAATATTGTACATACTATGGAAAACTGGATAAACTTTTAGAAATAACCTTTAATAATCTTAATAATAAAAACATTAGTAGGATAAAATAAAACTATTAAAACGGATTATATCGCGTATATTATTCAATTTATTCTACATCCCGATGCACGCGTAATATACGCAACATAATTCGTTTTAATAGTTTTATTTCATGAGTAACTATCGCGGTAACCGAAGACAATATTATTAGTAGGATAACCCAAATTTGTTAGTTATACGCTAAAAAGTAAATGATAGGTATTTTTTTCTAAAAACCTCTTCATTTGGAAAATAGACTGGCTAGATAAGAATTTATGCATCCGAATACTACCCCATTTGTAAATTATTAAAACGTTGTTGAGTTGTGGGATATTTATTATTTATACGTTTCATGTATTCTATCTAACCTATTGAACTACCGTCGTAAACACCCGCTGTACTACTATTATCATTAAACATTAACAAATGAGCTAGAATCAAAGGCAGCTAAGTAAATATGCCGCGTTTGCTTAAGCTTGGATAAGCCCCGCGTTGTATTACACCTTATGTGTATAATTGCATGAATTCTATAGTCATTTAAATTGTATTTTTTTTTTACTTATTTTCTCGTAATGCATGTTAATTATAAGATATAATTTTTTTCTTGAAAATATGTGTCCCGCCGAGTTTGTTGTCGGTCCCATTTTGGGATACCCTCCTCCAATTGAGGGGGGACTTAAATCTTCTCGGGGCAGAGGTGTAGGGTTGGAGCCGGTCTACCTAGCTTTATTTGACGTTCATAAGCGCATTGTAATTATGCCTACTTGAATAAACTATCTTTTATCTTGTCTTTATCTTTTTATCTGTCGGGGCTTAAATAGAGCGACCGTCTTGAAGGCGTTCGTTCGAGCATTCTCGGCGCGGTTAGCGAACAGAAAGTTAAGTGGCCTGCGAACACTCAAATAGTCCAAAGATTTTAGACCACTGCGCAATGTAATAGCAACAAAATCTGTAGGTACCTACAGGGCCGGATTAACCCTAAGGCAGAGTAGGCAACTGCCTATGGGCCCCGCCTCGGCTAGGGGGCCCCGGCGGCCCCGCGCTCATAAAAAAAAAATTGTTCTAAATAGCCAAAATTCATAAATAAAAAAATATGGTACCTACTCATACCTAATGTCCAATATCAGTTTCTCAGCCACAGAAACATTAGATGTTTATGAACCTAAATTATGTTATTTTATAGCTTTTAAAGTCTGTAATGTCGAGCTCGAATTTCAAGCTCTAGAGGGCCTAAAACCTCATCAATGGAAAGTCAGTAATGTGGAGATTGCTGAGCTCGACCTTCAGCCTCACTTTTTACCTCAATTTTTGGTTTGTCTTCCAAATTTCCTCTTCTTCAGCTTAGCCTTTGGCCTCGCTGCGCCAAGCTCGGCCTGCGGCCTCGCTTTTTAATACAATGGTCATTGGTTGGCGTCTGTGCTCTAGCTGAGCTTATCCTGAAACATGGCTTTGACCTCGCATGAAAGCACGCCTCAATGGGGTTGTGTTGTGCCCTGCTGTTGCTGCATTCTTTATAATCTTTGTCAGAAAAAACCTACTTCACAAAACTGATTTACGACCATAGTGCATCTTCTAAAAATTACAATTAATCCAAACTTGTAAAATAGTTTCATTCTGGTTTTCATCAGCAGTTCCAGTTCAACAAAATCACTTTTTTAATGCAAATGTTTAATTGAACTTGAACTTACTATAAGTATGCCTATAAGATTTAAAGAGTTCCCTTGATTCCTTGTGGATTCCATGTCATCAGAACTGGATTTTGAAAAGAATGGGATAAATCTGGAGGTATATACATTGAAACAAGAAAAAACATTTTTAAATCGGTTCAGAAATGACAGAGTGCTAAGGTAATAAACCTTAGTAGTATTTTTTATACTACTGGATTGAGAACCAGGAAGTTATTGAACTATAGTAGTCGGTTAAGAATCATGGTCTCTAGCGTCTATTAACTTTATGACACGATTGCTCCATGGAATATCCATAAATGTACAATACATTAAATATATTAAAAACGGCCACTCACGTATTTTAAGTCGGAAACGCTCGACATGCTTCACCGTTGTTATGGTTATTATATTAAATCTATAGTCTATTTGCCTGACACTTTCTGCTGAGAGGGATAAATAAATTTACCAGAAATATGTCAGAATGTGTCCGGACAGTATAACCCTAACCCTTAAGAGCCAACAGGAGTGGTCATTTCTCCATACAAACGTACTCGACTGTTTCCTCCGTGGGTTTTGAAGCTAGAGCAATGATTTTTTCAACACAGATTAATATTGTCAATATCTGTGTCGGACCGTTTTGCTTTTTTTGATATTTTTGTTTTTTAAGGCGCTAGAGCCCTTCAAAAATGGCCAAAATGGCCTAATTGACTATGCCGCAATGAGAGGCGTGCTATTCAAAACTGATATCAAATAGTCAAAAAAGCAAAACGGTCCGACACAGATAATGTCATTATCATTTAGCTTTCCAAATTTGGTTACGATTGGTTAAGTTTTGGAGGAGGAAACAGTCGAGTACAAAACCTCGATTTTTGAGATTTTTACGCAGGATTTTTCGCCTTGTCCTTATCGCACTGGTTTTAGGAGCCGTTTCCGTTAGCGAGACGGGTATATTTACCTAAAATATTTAAATCTTAGCTCCTGTTGGCTCTTAATTCCGGTCGAGTAGTATAATTGCGATTATAGCGAGTTTAATTAAACCGAGAATAGTTATATTACTATAAAAGTGCGGAAAGTAGGAAATTCGCAACGAGTGGTGATAAATTATCGACATTAACGATTAACGATTATCGATTAAAATCGACACGAGTTGCGAATTACCTATCCGCACGTGTAGCGTACAACGTTTTATATTACATATATAAAAGTGTGAACAGTATTGATTTGTTTTGATTTATGATAAAACACAATTAAAAAATATTACATTGTCACACAATGGGGTTGGCCGGTCAATGCCCCTTTAATCTTTTGACATAGCCACGGAAAGTGCTTTGCAGTGCACTAGTGCGGGAAAGTAGCACCATATGTACTGTAAAATAAATATATTGAAACACCACTATATAATAATAATCCATTAAATATACCCATTGGTATTTCTTTCTCATATAAATATATTTGATTAGTTGATCTAGGGAAAAAGTCCATCGAATCTTTACGTAGGCGGCAGCAAAGTTTTATCGAATCATTTTTACTATGTAATTGGTAAAGTTCACACATCCAATGAATGTTGAGATAAAATATCGATTATCTTTGAATTTTCAAGTTTTTTCAAGTCATACTTATTAAAGTTGTTTTCGACCCGAGGACTAGGTAGAAAACTTTGAGAAACTGAAGGCTAACTAACGTCTTGAATAGGTACGTTCGGTAAACCATGTTCTAACTTCATAAAAGCATAAGTTCACACAACTTCATGCTCTGTAACTGTTATGTTCTGACTGTCCATTTGTCCAATAGTAGTTGTCAATAGTAGTTTTGCAAATATAGTTCGATGAAACTACCGACACGAATAGAAGAAGAAACTAACACCTCTGAAGTAAGTTTGAGGGCACTGGAAGTATTATTTTGAACCTAAACAAATACGAGTAGGTAAAAGGGTATTTGACAAATTTTAATAATTGGTATCAATCGATCAGGTTTGTTTTTAGGATCAAATGTCTGTGGGATCCATTGACTTAAAGCAATACAAAAGTCACAAATGATGGTCAAAGTCTGGCACCCGCGCTTTACTGACGAAACGCCCCTAACAAAACGGCAATACATCGTGACGTCACCATGTTACGTCGCTATTATGAATCGAATATCGTACCATATTTTTTTTCCTATTCGGAAGTTAAAAAAATACTTTTCACCACACCAGCTCGGAAAGGCTTACTTTGCACTTCAAAAACTGATAGCAAAGTTGCATTTTATTCACATGTGAGGCAAAGTAATCAAATGCAAATTTTGAGTTGTTTTCTTATGTTTCCCGGTAGAATTGACTTTTAAATGATGATTTAATAACATTCATTTGGATTTGATTAGGTTTGATTTTGTTTGATATTTTACATTTAATATTTGCTTCGGGTTGGTGTGGTGAAAATTTTTGTGTTTCACTCGGGGGCAAATTTTGTTTAACCCTCGTGCTTTGAAACCCTCGCAACGCTCAAGATTCCAATTTTGGAATCTTTCGCTTGCTCGGGTATCAATATTAGTACGAGCGGTTAAACAACAACTTTGCCCCCTTGTAAAACAAATAACTATTTTTTGGATTTTGAGGTCTTGATTTTTTTTTTATGTATTTTTTAAGTTTAGAGTTTATTGAGATAAATTGCTCATCATCTATCTATTTAACTAGATTTAGTTATAAAATTCAACATATGTCAACAACCCTATTGTTAGAGTGTGTGGAAAGAGAAGAGTCGTGGAATGTATTGGGCCCCATACATTCCACGACTCTTCTCTTTCCGCACAGACTCTAACTGGCTCTCTCTCTACCGATCTTGCATATTCGAGCGATAGAGATGTAGAAAACGATTTTCGGTTTCTAGATGTTGGCGGTAGACCCTCCTGCTATAGTACATAGGTACACTACATTTGCGTACTATTTCATTGGTTACAGTCATTTACATACTTTCTTTTATAAACAAATTTGCCTCAACTGTATTCATCCTTCAGATCATCATGCTAGTTATTAAAACACAATTACTAAGTACCTAGTATAAGTCTGCCTTTGAAACAAGATAATAAATTCGTTAATAAAGTTTCCATAGACGATATTTATTAGAACCTTCAGCGAAAATACAAAGTCTCTATGATGATAAAATTAACCGGGTAAAATGAATTAATTATTGGCTTAGTTGAGGATATCCGAATTAGAGAGTACGGGCCCGATTCGGATTTTGAACTAGATATCTATTAGACATCACCAAGATACGACAACGACATTTTTAAGATCTAGCCTGTCAAATTTGACATTTCCGCGATTCTGGAGATACTCTTGAACGATTTTCGCAATGTCTAAAACGTCTCTTTATGTATTTTTAGATCTCAAAACGATCTTAAAACGATAATTTAACGTAAAAGATATCTAGTTGAAATCTAAATTAGTTGGTATCTAGTACATATATCGTATCGTTCTCTTCTCTAGAACGGATCTTGTTTTCCGAATACCGCGGTACGAAGTTGCTTGAGGCCGGGCGCTGGCGGTATTATTACAGAGGAATAGAAGCTACCGCAATCACGTTTGCAATAGTGGCCTGCGAATGACATCTCGACGGTTAGGTCGATCGTTACACGACCACCTTTAATATCAATATTAGTTAGTTGTTATAAAAATAATATTCCTAACACGAGCTGCTTTTAAAACTTTTTTTTATCGTTTGTATTTTATTGCTTAATCTATAAAATTTATAAATGAATGTTTCTTTCTATATAAGTATATACTCGTATTAATTGATATACATAGATTCAATAAAAAAAGACCTCCCAATTGAGTGAAGACAAGCAACTCTAGCTTTATACCTACTTACATAATAATATATGATAAAAGTGTGCATGAAAAATATATGATGAAAACCCTGTATTAAATCGTACCTCAAAAGGAAAAAAACGGAACCCTAATAGGATCACTCGTGCGTCTGTCTGTCTGTCTGTCTGTCTGTGCGACCATCCCCCCCCCCCCCCCCCTTTATCTCCGAAACTACTGGAACTAACATTTTGAAAAAAAAAAATACACAAAACAGTTCTTTACCTATAGATGAGTCGAACTTAATGTAGGGAACCCTTGGAACACGAGTCCGACTCGCACTTGGCCGGTTTTTTTCATGAATTATGAGAATGAACATTTAATACAGAAACTAGCGTGGGAACATATAGGCTTAGAACGCACTGCGATTAATTTCTTGCTGTTTCAGTCTAATTTCTTGCGGTTTCAGTCTTGCAAGTGTGTGCGCTTATGAAGCATGCCGTAAATTACACTCTTTGTGGTTCTGAATCCTTCTCTATGAGTACCTAATTGTACAGGAACGTCTTAGCATCGGCGTAAGTGCTAAACTGCTAGGTAATTTTTAGTCATTAACCAAAAAACCTATTAGAAATGAGCAGTCAAGCGTGAGTGGGACTTAATGTACAGAACCCTTGGAACGCGAGTCCGACTTGCACTTGGCCGGTTTTTTGAAATAAAAATTACTAAAATGTAATATTTGACGTTTTTAGGGTTCCGTAGCCAAATGGCAAAAAACGGAACCCTTATAGATTCGTCATGTCTGTCTGTCTGTCTGTCTGTCTGTCCGTCTGTCTGTCCGTCCGTATGTCACAGCCACTTTTCTCCGAAACTATAAGAACTATACTGTTGAAACTTGGTAAGTAGATGTATTCTGTGAACCGCATTAAGATTTTCACACAAAAATAGAAAAAAAACAATAAATTTTTGGGGTTCCCCATACTTCGAACTGAAACTCAAAATTTTTTTTCATCAAACCCATACGTGTGGGGTATCTATGGATAGGTCTTCAAAAATGATATTGAGGTTTCTAATATCATTTTTTTCTAAACTGAATAGTTTGCGCGAGAGACACTTCCAAAGTGGTAAAATGTGTGTCCCCCCCCCCCTGTAACTTCTAAAATAAGAGAATGATAAAACTAAAAAAAATATATGATGTACATTACCATGTAAACTTCCACCGAAAATTGGTTTGAACGAGATCTAGCAAGTAGTTTTTTTTTAATACGTCATACATCGCCTAAATACGGAACCCTTCATGGGCGAGTCCGACTCGCACTTGGCCGCTTTTTTTTATGTACCTATCTTGACATCCGCATCCGCGGATGTGAGCCTTTAAAAATCCGCATCCGCATCCGCATCCGCATCCGCGGATGTCAAAAAATCGGCATCCGCAACATCCCTGGTCTGTGATACAATTCAAATATACTTATATGTGAAAATACCGAACCACATTGCTATTTTGTATATTTGACGTGGGTTATCATCCTGAATCCTCTTGCGAGAGGAGTATTGAGTATTTAGTATTGGGATAAATATTGACCGAAGATAATGTTGATAAAGGGTTTTTTCATAAATACTTTTATCTTATAGTATTTACACTATTTACACACGTAATACTTTATAATAAATTGAACTGAAAACATCCTTTCGCTTGTGACAACAAGTGAGGCTTTTACCAGTACATAATACGTACGTATAAATATGTAAATAGTAGCGTCATTCAAGCGCCAGTCTGTAGCTTCATTCAAGGCTAATTTGAAGAAACTTATGCTTTCCAACCAAGCGTGATTTGGTTAAGTACTGATGTCTATTTTTTTTTGTTGACACTTGTATATATATATATATATATACACTACTATATCTTGTTTGCTATACTTATATATAAACGCATATACATACGTACTATATTAAAGTGTTTTTAAAAGACACCTAACGTCTATCTCGATCTCGTTAAGTCTATTTATATACTTACGCGTGTTTCAGGGCATAATCATTACTCCGTTTAAGTGGAGCCTTGTCTGCTATTGTGAGGTGTAACGACTGCGAAAGTGCGTCACCTGAGTACAATGCAGAGGTTGTGCGTTGATATTTTTAAACTGCCTCCCCATTTATCTTGGGTTAATTGCAGGCGTTTTGTTTTTAGTACGTTTTGGTACATTACTGTCGTGAATGTTTAAGATAACCGATATTTATTTAAAAAGCTTCCCAGAAGCCTGTTTTTTGAATAAGCCACGCGTGTAGCGAAAGATTTTTCTCGGGAAAGGTGAAAGGTCATAGTGCTTCGTTTGTGGTAATGGTTACAGTAGGTTTTGCTTCTATTTCCAATAGCCTAGATTGATTCTTAGTTTAGAATCCTGAAATATTAAGTGATACCTGACAATTTTATTGTGCTCGTACAAAGGCAAATTAATTGTTGAATTAGAGACAATTACTGTCATGAAATATTAAAACAGGTGTGGATAAAACAGATGATTATTCTACATTAAGGGTGAAATGTTTAAACATAGTTGTACAATACCACATGTGTTGGTTGGTGGTTGTGTCAGTGTGCGGGTGTGAATGGCGAGGGTCGCGCGGAGGGACGGGTATCGACGCGCGCGGCGCGCCTGCGCCCGCAACTCACCTGTTGCCGCGAGGCCGTGGAAAGATACTCTTTCAAATTAAGGCGGACACCTGATACGGAAGACCAAAGTTTTGATACTAAAGTCTATTTTTTTATCCGGTAGACTGAAATGACAGTTAATAGTATGAACATGAAATGTCATTTCATACTATTAACTGTCATTTCAGTCTACCGAATAAAAAAATTGACTTTAAGTCACAACGCAATACTCCTTCATCTACTCATTTAAAATTGTAAGATTGTCTGATGTTTATGGCGTTATTCATATAAACGCGCTACAAGCCTCAGTTAGCTATTAATCCTTTGTTTTAATCTGTCATTTTGACTTATGTATTTGTAAAACGGGATAAAACATAAATTAACCAATTTGAGGTTGATATATGTAAGGTCATTGATCTCCCTGTCCTACTCTATCCTAAAACATGAAATTATAGCTGTAACGGGTCATGTAATAGAGTTTGCATCGAGTTTTCCTAGTAGATACATGTTTTTAAAAGGTAAAAAATTACTTACAATTTCTGTTTGTCGATCTGTCTAGCCTAGTATTAGGTATAGTGACCCTACATATGAAGCCGATGGTCCTGGGTTCAAATCCTGGTAAGGGAATTTATTTGTGTCATATTTTTTCCCGAGTCATGGGTGTTTTCTATGACTTAACTCATCGAAATCGGTCTATCTATTTGAGAGCAGGAGCTCCTGCTCTCAACGCACGCAGGGCTACCGGACCAAATCAGCTTTGTTTGACCTTAGGAACAATCGTGCCAAGCGGCATCATCGCTTGAAACAATAGTGCGTAGTTGCATACCTACTCACTGCACTCACTTTGCCTACGAATTCAATTTCAAAAAATTATAAATTTGAAAGGTTTTATCTCGGAAACTATTAGACCTACAGAGACAATTCTAGTCTCGTATTGTAGCAAATTTAGTCAACTTTAAAAACGGCTTGAGAAAATACTATCAAAAAAGCGGCCAAGTGCGAGTCGGACTCGCCCATGAAGGGTTCCGTATTTAGGGGATTTATGACGTATAAAAAAAAACTACACTTACTAGATCTCGTTCAAACCAATTTTCGGTGGAAGTTTGCATGATAATGTACCTACATCATATATTTTTTTTAGTTTTATCATTCTCTTATTTTAGAAGTTACAGGGGGGGGGGACATTTTACCACTTTGGAAATGTCTCTCGCGCAAACTATTCAGTTTAAAAAAAATGATATTAGAAACCTCAATATCATTTTTGAAGACCTATCCATAGACACCCCACACGTATGGGTTTATTGAAACAAAATTTTTGAGTTTCAGTTCTAAGTATGGGGAACCCACAAAATTTAATGTTTTTTCTATTTTTGTGTGAAAATCTTAATGCGGTTCACAGAATACATCTACTTAACAAGTTTCAACAGTATAGTTCTTATAGTTTCGGAAAAAAGTGGCTGTGACATACGGACGGACAGACAGACGGACAGACATGACGAATCCATAAGGGTTCCGTTTTTTGCCATTTGGCTACGGAACCCTAAAAATTTGTCGTTTAGGGTTATAATCGCTCAAATCTGAAAAAAACTTTCGCGGTTTTACCTATAGATTTTTGACAAAGTTGCGTTCGGCGCTCGAAGTCACAAACTTGGATTATTCATTGAGCTAACATCATAAACAAGTCTGCAAAATATCAAAACTACCGGATTTGACGCAAACGAACCCCCTTACAAAAGGCGAGAAAATTACTGGATTATAGAAAAAGCTTTTAAAAAATTGTATGGGATTTGTGTTTCGTCCCTAGCTCTTATAATAATCCAACAATCGAAAAAAGTCAAACGAATGGGCATAGCTATATTAATATAATAAATTGTGTAAAAATATTTTCTATTACGCCTATCAATATTCGGAAGGAAAATGGGGACTACGTTTGTATGGAGAAGCGGTCGTCCATTACCCTCTTAATTCTCTTCCTAACTGTGGAAGCATCTATCCAATCATATTTAAATTGTCAATATTAATATAAAAACTAAAATAGATCTAAATTAAATTTAAATAAAAAAAACGAAAATAACTTTTAAAAACACAGGCAAGGTTGGGAACAAGAGGCACTGTTGGGAAACGTTGAGGTATGCGAAGTTGTGTTTAAGTTCCGGGCCGGGCGTGAACCGGACTATCGCCGACCCCAGCGGAGCTGAGGGTCTACCGCGAACCACGTTCGACGTGCTGCCTCTCTGTCACACTTGTAAATTCGTACGTAAGTGTGACAGGGAGACGCTCTGACGCCGAGTTGTTTCCGATCCCAATTACGTGCCATGGTGACTTTTCCACTGTTAATCAAATCCCGACTGCGCTGCGCGACACGGATAAAACTGTCCGCTTAGGCCAACTTCCAAATATATCTACCGCGGAATTTTGTTTATGCAAATATACTTTAGGATTTGGAGTATCGTCAAGTTTTTAACATTTTTAAAGAACGTTGCGCTAAAATATCAACGGTTATTAAACTTTTCTAGACTTCGTTAGGTAAGAGGACAAAAGCCGTAACGTAAATAATATGTTTAATTTCTACTTTAATCAATTAATGTATCGAAATAAAGCCATATTTAAGGGAAATATCTGGGAGACCAAGCTTTGCTCGGAAACAAATAAAAAATCCAAAAATGCGCGTTTTCCCAGAGATGCAGAGCGTTTTTTCGCCCCTGAAAACCCCCATATAGCAAATTTCATCGAAATAGTTTGAGCCGTTACCGAGACCCCCGAAATATATAAAGAATTGCTCGTTTAAAGGTATAATATTATATTTGAATGCTTAGGGACACTTCTATTAAACTACGTAATCAAACGATGTGAGTGCGTTATTTTCGGATAATACTGTATTTTGGGCAGAAACCTCGTAATGTGCTGAATAAGTGAGTAATAAAATATAAAGCCTGGCTATTTTAGGCGTAGGACGTGGTCTATCGTGTCGGCTGAGCGATTCTATTGCAATATCATCATATTAACTCTACAATTCCATTGTGACAAATAGGTAGGTAGTAGGTATCCCGACCGATACATTGATATAAACAATTGAAGGGTGAACGTAGCCGTAGGTAGATGTCCTCCATAGGTAGTCAAGATTTAAAGCGGGTTGCATTAAATAAATGTCATTCAAGAATAATATACCTAGTTACCTACTCTTCGGAACTGGTTTCGTTGGTGGTTTACTTACAAGGCAAGAAAATAAAGTTTTATCGTTTTTCTTCATTGATATTAACTAGTTTTTAACTAGATTATTTACAACTGTTTGTAATAAAATAGCTCAATGCAATGTCTTTATGTAAAATTCTCCAATGTTTCTTTATTCGGAGGCTCGAGTGCTTTTGAGATGCTCTTAAAAAATACTCAACAAAAGGACTCGAACTTGCGACTTAAGAGACCAAGAAGTTTTTTTAAGCGTCGAGTCTCGCAAAAACGAGCTGAGTTCTTCAAATTCACACTCAAATGACTCGGGGCCCGATTCGGATTTTGTAATAGACATCTATTAGATATCTTTTAGACATCGCCAAGATACGATAACGATATGTTTAAGATCTAACCTGTCAAATTTGACATTTCCGCGATTCTGGAGATACTCTTGAACGATTTCCACAAGATATTACTTAGAGATCGAATTCACATCTAATAGATATCTAACACGATCTATCGTAAAAGTGACATTGGTTGCCCGAATTGCGCTGCAAAAGAGAACTAGTTGAAATCTAAACTATAACGTATCTAGAATGGATCTAGTACGTGTCGTCTCTTGGGAATATCTTGAAGTTCGAATACGGCAGTAAGACTAGTGCATCTGGAAGCGCCAGCGCTTTATCAGGTTGGCAATGAAGTGTTCAAGTGTTTTTGTTCTAGCTCTTTGTACACGCGTGTAGGTTTGTACAGCACACCTTCATTCAGATCAAAATAAATAAGTTGTTTTGTCTTAGAACATAATTTATGATATTCTTGCACTCTGTAAATAATGTGTATAATGTTTGTTTGTATTTCTCTATGTAAGTGAATTGTAATATTCTTTTGGAGAAATAAATTCTTAAACCATATAAAATATGTTGCACTAGATATTAATAATAAAATTTAAAAATGAGCCAGTTATAGTATATTGTTTCACCGACTTCGCCCCGAGCTATGATTATGTTACCTATTTGAAAATAAAAAAAAATTAACAAAAAAATATTGCTTTTTCCGAGCGTATGAAGAGAAAATGTACTTTTATGAGGCGAATGCAGTAATTCCCACGGCTAAACGCGTCATTCCGGTAAATTTAATTGACCTAGACAATTTGACTCATCATTTCATTGATTTAGGATCTTGTACCTCGTTTAAAGCGGTTATTTACTCAAAGTTAATTGTTTATTATGCTAAATTGAGTTAATTGAGTTATTGAGTTAATTTATTATGCCGAATTGAGTTTCCTTGTAGGCCTGTAGTACCCAAATAAGCAGTATTAACTTTATAGTTATAGGTAGATATCATAATTTTAATTTCGTATAAACCGCGCTTCTGTCTGTGTTTTCTATAGATTAATATAAATAGCGGTAACGGGAAAGGTGGTTTTATAGCCTACACGAGACATTCATCTAAGTCATATGTAATTTTATGGTTTGGAAGCATCCATTCCGTGGGCAATATATCTAAGAGCCTTAAGAGCCTTGCACTCCGCAGGTAAACGAGAGAACCCATTATCATTTAGAAAAATAAATTTAATAAACGAGTTTATTCCTTATGTTATGACATCCAGTTGCTTTTACGAGTAGAACACTAAAAGCGTATAATGTGAGCGAATTTCAGTCATTCCATCAAACGCATCTTGTTTTATTACTTGTTTTTGTCAGCTGGAGGCGTATTTTTATTAACAGGTTATGAATATGATCTAGATTTGTTTTGGATACGATCTGTCCGTGTCAAAAGTGACTTTTGACACAGACATCATATCCATAACAAACCCAGATCAAATTCATAACCTGTTATTACAGTCAGAATACGCCTTCAGTGTGATACTGGACCAATATTGTAATCATTTGTGATACATTTTTAAGGTTTTGTTTTCAGTTCTGTTTCGTATACTTACCATACCAAAATTGAGTCATAGGTATGCATTGAGAGTATTGTCAGATTAATATTTAATACAGCACAATTTTAATTCGAATGAAAGTGCTGTACGAGCCTACACACTCTAAAAAATGAAGACCAACTAAGAGCAGTTTTCTCTTAGTTGACGTTAAGTTAATTATAACAATAACGATCTTATATAAATCAAAGAAACCTGATTACTTAAAACAATAAGTGTATCTGTGATTGAACTAATAAAGTAGGTATGTTATTAATCCTAACAATTGTATACTTTGCATCTATCATTAACTTGTTGGCATAATTATGTAACGTAGGTTGATTCAATCCTTAACAAATTAATTAAAACAGATAAATATGTTAATAGTTATGAACATTTTAATAGTTTATGTGATTATTTTCTCTTTGTTGATTTACATAAGACTTGGTATTTTAATCAACTAAACATATAATATTTAGAACAACGAAGATAAAACATTCAATCCCATTATGATCAAGTTATTGTATTAATTACGAAACTAATATTCCATTCTATTAAGAATTATTTGTTAAATCGATTTTCTTCATAATTAAATTAAATAATCAGTTAATCCGTTCAATCAAGAGATAAGTAGGGGGGCGCCGGTGCACCCGCGGTCCTCCCCGCCCGCGCCCCTGCGGCGCCTGTGACCGTGCGAGTGGGGAGTCAGTCTCAGCCAGCTCAGCCTCGACGTTCAACATTCAACTACTTAGTCATTCAAGCGTCAACGCGTCAACGAAATAAACTTTACTTGTGCCTTTATTTCACGGCAAGCCTGGAACAGTGAACGTGTTACCTTTGCTTTGTGTACCTAATGTATAATAGTGTATGTGCAACATGGAGCAAGTGATAATCGCGGCGACGGGAATAAAAGGCGCGGGGACGGGCCGGGATGGTTATGTGGGAATCCCTGTTGTGGACTAATGAGACCCCAGGTCTACCCAGTAAAACCCCTGTTGGCCGCCTCAAGGCTTTAAGGCGAGGCACGGGAAACGATCGGGAGCATGCTTCCGAAACCCCGCCAGCGGCTGTCCGAACTGCGGACTCGACTTCGGAGGAACTGTTTCCCTTTACTTCTCTAAGAGTGCGCCATTTTTTGCGCATTTGCCATCCCAGGGACCCTCGTGTAGGCGACAGACGTCCCCGAGCCTGCCGCCAACGGGTACCCATAAGGGGGAAATCGACGGTTGTACGCCAAACGGTCATTATATTTGTAGCCCGTTTTAAATGTTAATTATAATATATATGTAAGGTATGTAAAAGAAAGTTCTATTTTTAAATGTAAAACGTTTAGTTTTCTAAATGTTTAGATGAATAAATAACATCTTATTATATATTTTTTTTGTTTTATTCATTTACCCCCTTTTCATAAAACTTTACTTTGTTAAATTTGAATCTCAATTGTTTAATCAGTTCAACTATGAAGCTTGTTGTTTGTTGTTGTGTTTTATTGTACTAGTACAATTGATGAAGAATGGTATATTGTACTAGACAAGCTTCATAGTTGAACTGATTAAACAATTGAGATTCAAATTTAACAATTTCTTAGTTCTGGCTAATAAGATGCATAAGTCGATGCAATCATGTTCTTAGTTGAACTTATTAGGATCAAATAGTTGATACAGTAATTCTTCATGTTAACATTGATTTAAATCTTAGTTGAAATGATTAAACAATTGAGATTCAAATTTAACAATATCTTAGTTCAGGCTAATAAGGTGCATTAGTCGAGGTAATCATGTTCTTAGTTGAACTTATTTGGGTCAAATAGTTAATACAGTAATTCTTCATGTTAATACTGACCTACATCTTAGTTAAACTGACTTGTTTGTATTAGTTGGTACAGTAACTTATGATGATAATAATTATCAAGCCCTTAGTTGATCTTGCTAGGATCAATTAGTTAGCATAATTATTTTTCGTGTAAATATTGAACAAGATCTTAATTGGTTCAGTTACATAGATATAGTAATAGCAATCAGAATTACCTTATTTGATGTGTCTAAGTTCTTGTTAGGCTCGTATGGAATCAAGATGCTTGATTACGACTATCAAGATATTGATAGGGCCAACCAAATTTTTTTTAGAGTGGCACGAGTGTACAAAGAGCTAGAATCCAACCTGATAAAGCGCCAGATGCACTAGTCTTGTTAGTTGTTATTTATGGTTTGGCTGTGGGGCTGTTAAGGTGTTAGTGGGCTGTCGGAAGTTCTAATGAACCTGTTGCATGAGTGATGGACAGGCGACGTCTTGGAATTCTTACCCACGATCAGACACGCCCGGACCCTCCTAAATTTACAGCCTTCAAATGCCTGTCCGATAATAATGCAATAAATACTGCAGTGAAACTCTCTTCCTCCCGTGTATGAATGTGGCTTCAGACCAGTGTAAATATATATTTTTTTTTCACTTAATTTACATTCTAAATTTCACTCGACTTACAAATACTTTTATTACACACTTTTATTTAGCTTCACCGCGTATATTCTTTGTATATATCTACATATATATGCTTCAAATCTTGTAACTTAAATTTGAAGTGAACCACTTCCCGGTGTCTGATTGAGCTGAAATTTGGTATACTTCCGTATTTCTGATGATAATGCAATATTATGCTAACATGGAGCTGATCTGATGATGCAGTCGGAATATAGCCAACTTTTCAATGGAATAACATAGACACATTGAATTTAGGCTCATTAGAAAGATCTCGAGAAGCACTTTTTAGACATGTAAAGGTGAGAAAGTACAGTCAGCAATAAAAGTGTGTATCCAAAAATATTTTTGACGGTCACTTGTTTTTCCATCATAAATAGCAGCTGGCAATCCCAAACCATGCGTGTGCAATTTGTGCAATGTCTGGGCGAGTATGAAATCTAATAAAGTGTAAAGTAAATACCTAAAGTGCGGCCAACTAAATAGACAACAAGCTGGTCGGCGGGCATTCATTCACATTTATCGTAATTCGTTGTCCATGTTAGTACGGTATAAAGTGCAAAAACGTGTGCGTGTGTTTGATGTCGACCCACACAAGCATTACAATGGATAATAAACACGTCTAGTTTATTCAAGCTCATATCGCAACTACGATATATATTTTTTAATATAGTTGCTTAAACAGTGGTACTTTAGTTAGGTACGTAGTTTATAAGCGTTCGTAAAGTTCGTTATTGCGAACTAGTGCTTTTTAATTTCCAATTTTTTTTCTGATCGTATAATCTATTTCACCACACCAGCTCGTAAAGTCTCTCTTTATACTTCAAAAACTGGTGAAAAATTTGCATTTTATCCACATGGGTGGCAAAGTATTCTGATGCAAATTTTGAGTTGCTTTCTCATGTTGGCTGGTAACTGTACTCTTATGGGTTCCATTTACTAAGTAGTTTCATCTGTTTCGCATGATGTAAAAAATATTAAAATAAATAAATTATATGTTTTTCATTAGACAAATTTCACTGCATCGGGGCTAGTATCCCAACAAACAATTAGGGATATTACGGGGTTATAGCCGGCTATAACTCCTATTTTTAGAACATCAATAGAACCAAAGGAGCGATCGAACGGTTATATAGATCTCTTTTACCTCTTATATTTAGCGCCTAATGTTAGTTGGGATGTATCTTTAAGTAATAGCGTTGTAATCAAATATCATCCAATATCGAATTTAAAATGAGGGCAATGGCTTTAGGGGCAAGTAAAGCATTAATTTCAAAACAATGCGCTTTAAGTTTTCATTTACTTTTACTGAATGAATGCAAATAATTGCATTTTAGCGTAGTATTTTCAATATAAAATGTATGGTAATTTTACTAGTTTGAGGTCGGGAAGGTAGGTACCGAATGTTTTTGTGTAGGTAGGCAGATACTCGTACATCTGCGAGCGAGACTGGGATATAGAAATAATTAAATTTAAAGTGCTCAGTCCATACATAGATAGAAACCCATACCCATATAATAAAACTTCGATAACTTATTTGTAATAATATTTAAGATTTAGAGGGCCGGCCAGATCTCTAGAAATTAATACTGTTTTAAATTACTGCAGTGAACATCGACTAGGTACCAAGGCCTATCTCTAAAGCAAATACCGTTTCTCTGTGTAATAAATATCCTAGCAATTCCGATTTATTGGAGTCTTGTCTTCCGCTCGGAAAAGTTCCTCAGAACCAAGGGAACAATCATTCTTTTAAGGTATTGTGTTAGGTTATTCATTTACATCAATTTACTTCGATATGAGTCAATAAATATTTTATTAAGTACTTATAGGTAGGTCCCGCGAGATATATCTCTAAACTTTCGCCTGTTTTGCTGAAGTTTGATTTGATATCCTGCTTGCTATTGCATTTAAGTATGCCAGACTGATGAAGAATGAAGGTCTAATTATTTTTGTGTACCTACCCATAGTACTTACCTATGTACAGTGGCGGATTTGCAGTCTTTGCCGCCCTAGGCTCCAGGCCTTGTAGCCGCCCCTTTCTCAGCACCAGCCCCCATCATATTGACTAAGTACTCGTTAGGAGGTGAACATATTAAAAGTCCCCGGCCGTAGCCCTTGAGCGGGGGGGTAAGGGGGTTTGGTTTGAAGGTCCCATTTTTCGGTTTTTCGCTTATTATATCTCAGAAACTATGCGTCCTTGTGACATGATCGTTATATGTCTGTAATTTTGCATTACATTTCCTTCAATACATAATATATATATTTACGGTGCTATAATATTTTAACCAGTTATTACCAATAAAAAACAAAACATCTAAAACGCATTTACGATAGCGATGTTGCCACTTTGCGACGTAGTCTAGGTACATATACTTGGTCAAGCAGATCTTGTCAGTAGAAAAAGGCGGCAAATTTGAAAAATGTAGGCGTGAAGGGATACCGTCCCATAGAAAATTTGAATTTCGCGCCTTTTTTTACTGACAAGATATGCTTGACAAGCTATATTATCCTTATTGATAAATGTCAGAATGTACCTAGTAACGCTTTAATACAAAAAATAGGTTTTACAAAAAAAAACAACTACTTACTAATTCATTTTAAGTGACAGTTTTACCAATAACAAATTAAATTTGTGTTTTGTACAATAAAGAGTTTATACATACATATATACATATACATACATAACATTTACTTTTTATGTACAAAAACATTCAAGTTTTTTTTAATAAGAAGCAAGAATAACTAACATTTTTTTCCCTCTTTTGGCCTCCAGCGAATTCCAGAGAAGTAGAAAGGACATTTTAGTCTTTAAATATGATCAGTAATAATTAAGCTGGTAAAATCTTTCGGGTTCCTTTCTTCGTAAGCACCGTGAATATTATTAAAGCAAAACCAATGCAAAATTACATTTTTCAAGAGCGGATATCTCGAAAACTATACAAGCCCCCCTCTAAACTATGTGCGTAAATCGCGGCGCGACTTCGCGGAGCGAACATATCGCGACGTTGACGTATGACTCCACACTCGCAAACTTCACGGTGATTTCGCAGTTTAGTTCGCGCCAAGATGGCTGAAAAGCATCAGCTGATCAAGTTTAACTGTCATTTATCTATGGAATCATACTTGCTGTAGCTATTTTTTAATTTTGTTTTGTTGTAAACCGTAAAATATAGCCGCTATATATAATAGGTATAAGTACCTAATTAATATTTATCTTGCAATGCAACTGATGAGCCAAAATAGTGTGTAATGTGGAGTCTTGCAAGTTCGCGCTTCGCGCTTCCTTCGACGCGGGCCGAAAAACCGACAAAAGACGGGTAACAAGGCGTGAACATTCTGCGAAATCGACGCCACGGCGTTGACGGCTTCGCGCCGCGATTCGCGCACAAGTGTGGAGGGCCCTCAAGATATCGAAAAACTTATAGCAAATTTAATCAACTTTCATTTTGTATAATGATCATGTCGTTAGAACGCATAGTTTCCGAGATATAAGCGAAAAACTGAAAAATGGGACCTTCAAACCCCCCTCTACCCCTGACTCA